>NC_091515.1:38195739-38497155 GCF_947461875.1 Haliaeetus albicilla
GATGGCTCCCGCAGTATAAAGGTGACAATGCTGAGTGCAAATACCAGATTAATCCCACAGCCGATAACTTTAATCATACCATAAACCAGAGTTATACCATACATCAAAGCAAAAACCTTAATCCACCTCCCACGGACGATAAGCAGCAGAAGAGGGACTACATACAGCAAGCAAGGTGATACATAACAGAACTTTAAAAACCAGAGCAACAACTCTAAGAACACATACATCAACATAGTGACCAGTGACTATTAGACCAATATAATGAATGCTTGTAACAAATTTGTTTTAACAAGCTCTGGTCAGGTTTGTCGTTATCTCAACCCTTCGTGCCCCACGTTGGGCGCCAAAATGGACTGTCGTGGTTTAACCCCAGCCAGCAACTACACCACGCAGCCGCTCGCTCACTTCCCTGCCCACCCAGTGGGATGGGGGAGAAAATCGGGAAAAAGAAGCAGAACCCGCGGGTTGAGATAAGAACGGTTTAATAGAACAGAAAAGAAGAAACTAATAATGATAATGATAACACTAATAAAATGACAACAGTAATAATAAAAGGATTGGAATATACAAATGATGCGCAGGGCAATTGCTCACCACCTGCCGATTGACGCCCAGTTAGTCCCTGAGCAGCGATCCCTCCACCCCCACTCCCCCCAGTTTATATACTAGACGTGGCGTCACATGGTATGGAATACCCTGTTGGCCACTTTGGGTCAGCTGCCCTGGCTGTGTCCTCTCCCACCTTCTTGTGCCCCTCCAGCTTTCTCACTGGCTGGGCATGAGAAGCTGAAAAATCCTTGACTTTAGACTAAACACTACTTAGCAACAACTGAAAACATCAGTGTTATCAACATTCTTCGCATACTGAACTCAAAACATAGCACTGTACCAGCTACTAGGAAGACAATTAACTCTATCCCAGCTGAAACCAGGACATCTGCCCACTTGTGGATGTGCTAGCACAGTAGGAAAACCTTGCAGATATGCTACCATGTCACAATGAAGTATTTCAACTAGGGTTGTGTTCAACCATTGTTAATAGAAAACATCCATGGAGTTTTCATAGGGATGTTGCAGCTTCTTCTGACTTTGCTACCTTTTTTATTTCCCCTTAGAATCTTGATTTATAACACCGCCTGGGAGTTGGAGTCGATGATCCTTATGGGTCCCTTCCAACTTGAGATATTCTATTGTTCTGTGATTCTATGAAATAAGTTTCACTAGTATCAAACCTGAAATTTAATGAAATAATGGAAGGTACCTCAAATGTGCAAACAATGACTGAATAATTCATTAGTGCATTAATATCCCTTCAATAAAAATTTTTTCCATCAGACATACCAGCAATGCAGTTTAGTTCTTCCTGTTTTCAAGGTGGGATCTGCACCACCATTCTATTATCTTTATGCTGCGTAGGACAACCAGAGTAGCAAGAAAAGTTACTTAAGTCTTATTTGCAGTTGGGGCAGTCAGGGAGTTGAATTGAACTCTGCAAGGGTTCCCCTGCCCTCCGCGACATTGATTATAATGGAAGGTGGGAAAGACAAGCCTTCTAACTGATGTCTCTGATATAAATGCCTACAGTGCATATGTACTGAGCAGTATGCAAATTATGCTGGATTTCTAAAAATCCTTGCCTGGAGTATGAAAGGCAAAGTTATCCCAGTCCCAGAAGAGGAGGAGATTGTGCCATGTGTTTTTACTTTCTCAGTGAAAAAAGCTTGATGGGACTTTACCAAGCTTTCAGCTCTCTCCAGATCTGTACAATGAACCAGTGAGTCACAGTACAAAATCTTTAATAATGCCATTATTCAGATGCTCACAAGTACTGTCCAATAAGGTGTTTGAAAGAAAAATTGATTATTTGTTCTTAATAAGTCAAGGGCCTATAAACAGTTTTTCCTTGAGTGTTGCCTCTGGAACATCATTTTGTACTACTTTTTCTACACTTCAGAATGCAAATTCAGTAAATGCATTAACACAAAATTCTATGGACCAGTTACAAACAATCAATTATAAATAAGGTTTATTTTCTTTAAAAATATTTCTAACTAAAATTTGAATGGATGTGTTTTATAAATTAACAGTGTTCATGGTTAAGCAAATAGCTGCAACTCAGTTTCTTCTATCTACGATGTTATCCCTTCAGAAATCCCATCCTGCTGTTTTCCCATTTTTATGCTAATTGCTAAATAAGAGCACTGATCATCCTTAGCCAGGAGGCCTGACTGGGTCCAGTATTGATGTTATTCCCTTTGTGAGTCTGTGGCTGATGGTGAATATGGTAGATTCTTAAAATAATGTATTGATCAACTGATGATAGGAACAGAGCAGAAGAGAAGAGTAAAGCCTCTAGGTAAGCTAATTCCTGAGACAGCTTTCAAACAACAAATTTGCAAATTAGTCACTTTTTTCCTAGCAAGGTTTTGTCTTGGCATTTTCCTGCTCCTTACCCTGCAGTTCACCACCTATTTGCTGAACTTCATAGGTGGTCAAGCCAAACCCTTTGGATCACCTGTTCACCAAGTCATCTTTGAACAAATTCCCAAGAGTTTGTGGGAAGGTCTGTCACCCGCATGGTATCATTTTGCTTTGTTATTTCTTTCCTGACAGTCCTGCTGGTTTGCCCTAATATAGTTATATATTTCAAGGTCACAATACGACATTAATAAATTTCAGACTATACGTACAAAGTTTAACTTATATCCACTCTCAGGCTAATAGGGTTGTATTCAGGCACAGCCACAAACACCCAAGCAGTATGGCTATATTTCCTGGGAATATTTCACCTGCTTTTTGTAAGGTTTTGGGTTCCAGCCACAGCATCCCCAGCTCTCTCCAGCCCTGGGACCACAGTGCCAGATGGGGCCAGCCTTGCTGATCAGCCTGGTGACCCACAGATCTGCGCACACACTCCTCGATGAGGTGGGAGCCAGCAGCTTTGTGAAGAGATGGCTCTTGGCTGCAGCCTCAGCTTGTCACCTGCTCCTCATGGGCAGCATGTGCTGCTCTTGTCTTTCTCATTTACATTGCACATCTGTGTTGGTTCACATACTTCTCAGGAGACAGAAAGGAGACAAGGGATGAGTGGAGAAGGATGAAAGTTTTGGTAACCGATTAGCACAAAAGTTTTCAACATCTTGCAGTGCTGGTGGTGCAAAGGAAGCAAAATTCCACAGCATAAAGTGAGGGACCCGCTTCAGCCTTGTAGTAAGGTAAGAGAGCCAAACCTTCCCAGGGAATCTGGTTTCTTACCACTTTCCTATTTCCTTCCGAGTCACCAGGAGCTGCAGGTAGCCAGCCCTGCCATGGATTTCGCCAGTGAAGACAGATCCTTGCAAGCCACCAGACTCTGCCTAAGTGGCAGCGATTCCTCTGATAGGTGTTCAGACCTTGGGGATCCAGTTTACAAGCAGGAAAGAGGCAAACACTGGAATATGTTGTTCAGAGCCAGAATTAAGACCTTTCGTGATTCAGAAAGGTCTAGAATTTATTGCCGTAAAAACTTTGTAGATGTACTGGAGCTCGTAATTGAAATGAACATATTGGTTAATATATTATCTGATGCTAAGATGGGCAATTAATATTTTTCTTGGAGATTAAAATGACATAAAAGAGGGTGCTATAGGGACTGTGAGTATTTACATGGATATAGAATGGCATGTATATCAAGTCTAACAATGGTGGGGTGATAAGTGCTCAGATATTTGGAGTGGATAGGGAAAATGTGGGCATATTAATGTTAGCATAGATCAATTTTCAGAGAAATGAGAATGAAGCACCATCTCATAGGTATGTTAATATATAGGAATGTTAATATATAGAAGTCAAGTGGAGGAAAAGAAGTTCTGATGTAGAATGCACAGAACTGTATCAGTGTAATTAAAACTTCAATTCAGACCTACTAATTCATAGAATCATAGAATCATAGAATCATAGAATGGTTTGGGTTGGAAGGGACCTTTAAAGGTCATCTAGTCCAACCCCCCTGCAGTGAGCAGAGACATCTTTGACTAAATCAGGTTGCTCAAAGCCCCATCCAACCTGACCTTGAATGTTTCCAGGGATGGGGCATCTACTACCTCTCTGGGCAACCTGTTCCAGTGTTTCACCACGCTCATTGTAAAAAAATTTCTTCCTTACATCTAGTCTGAATCTACCTTCCTTTAGTTTAAAACCATTACCCCTTGTCCTATTGCAACAGGCCCTGCTAAAAAGTTTGTCCCCATCATTCTTATAAGCCCCCTTTAATTACTGAAAGGCTGCAATAAGGTGTCCCCGGAGCCTTCTCTTCTCCAGGCTGAATAACCCCAACTCTCTCAGCCTGTCCTCAGAGGAGAGGTGCTCCAGCCCTCTGATCATTTTTGTGGCCCTCCTCTGAACCCGCTCTAACAGGTCCATGTCTTTCTTGTACTGGGGACTCCAGAGCTGGATGCAGTACTCCAGGTGGGGTCTCACCAGAGCAGAGTAGAGGGGCAGAATCACCTCCCTCAACCTGCTGGCCACGCTTCTTTTGGTGCAGCCCAAGATACAGTTGGCCTTCTGGGCTGCTAGCACACTATGCCGGCTCATGTCCAGCTTTTCATCCACCAATACCCCCAAGTCCTTCTCCACAGGGCTGCTCTCAATCCGTAATTGAGCATAATTGATTTTATGCTCATGAATACATCCTTCCCCAAACATAGTTTGCATACATAACTCATGTGGCTTAAAATATGACCCATACTCTGAAGATATAAATGATCCCTTAATATTTTTGAGGACTGTCTGGTGTGACATAGTTGAATGTTATAAAGTGTTTCTGAGAGTTTCATGCATTAAATGAAATATTACAATGTCAACTGAATTCTCAGTATCCCATAGCAGATAATGAAAGCAATTTATAGCATTCAAGGGAGAGTGGCAGAGGACATTTTATAAATATATTAGAATAACAGCAAACAAACTGTGGTTTGATGATACATCTATAAAATATAAGTCCACATGCTTTGATGTGAGGGAACAGCAGAGATGTGTTTACAGTCGCATATAAAGATTTAATATTCACTAACAGCAAATAGATTAAATCTATATACAATGAGAGCTGTGCCAAGGAATTTGTGTTTTTAATTTTATAGCAACCAAGCCAAGGACAGTTTGTAAATAAAAGTGCCAATTTTCTTGGGATTCTTTGATTTTTTTTGTTATTCTTTGGCATACGAAAGAGAAAATATTTCCCTCAATTGTAACTATCATTATGAGGGTTTTACTGTTGAACATATGAAATATTATTGTCAGGGTTTAATATTCATACCAGACAATATCTGTGCTTAGAATTTGATTGGACTCTAGCCCATATTTCATTGTCTTCTAAATTAAAAACAGAAGCACATGTACTGTCTCACAATATTTGGGGAAAACAGGGCAAGGAAGACCTGTTGGAAATCCTGGTATCTTGCTGAGGCCTTCAAGTTGGGATGCTAGGGAGGGGGACAGAGACATTGTTCTGACATCTAAATCTGATTTATTCCTACACTCTTGGTCATTACTTAAAGCACTGGCACACGTGGCTCTGACCCACCAGGATTTTCCTGGAAGTGATGGGGAAGCAAGTTTACCAACCTCGGCAAATCTCTGATGCTTGCACACAGCTAAACCCAGTGCCCATCATCACAGCCCTGAGAGGTTGGGTCCTAAAACTGGGATCTAATCTCCCTGTGGGTTCCTGGTGTGAACTGTCCAGAGGTTGGTGACAAGGCCCTCTCATGTCTGGGTGATATCTGCTCTCCTCGAGGGTGACCTTGGTTTGTTTCTAAAACCCTCAAGCCTAGCAGATCAGTAAATGGGTCTTGTTCTGGTTCTCTCCTTTAACCACATGGATATGAGCAGCTTTAGGATAAGTGCTACTCGGTCGGTAGGGATAACTACAAATATATATGTTTTTCTTTTTATCTTTCTTAGCTATATGAAAAGAATAAATAACCTCTGTATGTAAAGATACAATTGCTTACCCCATGCCTACCAGCAGTCATATACAGTTCTTTCTTAAGCATTCATAAAAAATGAATGAACTTTTTCCCAATGTCCTATTAAAAATTGAGTAGCAGCATATGGGATTTAGCCCACACTACTAGGCTTGTGTGGGTAACCAACAGCTCTTTTTATAATCACTGGGTATTTATTTTTTCCAGGTGCTTATAAAACACTCTCAAAGGCTATTTCAGTGTTGAGCTGTGCCAGTTCTGTTTCAAATGAGGAAAGGTACACATTTCTCAGGATTGGGTAAGGTTTTCATCAGTCTAGATTGGACTGTGTGGTAATGAGGAGTGTGGTATACTGAGCACATCCTGCATCACTGTGTGGGCTACAAGTTGAATAAAAGAGTCATTTTATGTATCAGCTGGAAAAAAATCAAATAGCAAACTGGCTGTTCTTTGAAGAGGAGGTCTCCAGAAGTTACCTTTAGTTAAGAAATGCAAGTAATACAGAATGCTTTTTTTCTTATAAGAACAAAGTGAAATCTTGCCCTTTGTGCAAAGGTGACGTTGCCTTGCTTTGTGCTGCATGTACAGACCTAGTGCATACTGTTCGCTGTAAGGCAGATGTGGCTTAAGAGGCATATTTAGTCTGAATTTGTACAGCACTTGACTGTCTTCATGCTACTGAACTTTTGGACTTGACTTTCTTCATTTACTCTGTAGATATCCATTCTTAGACAACACACAGCATTACACCATCGTGTCTGAATCGGGAAAATGTTTTTCTTTTGATTTTTCCAGTGGTTTTCTTCAAGCCATCTTGGAATGGGCCTCCTTTTGTGTGTGTGCCTGTCCAAGGACACACTATTAAAGTTTATGAATATCCTCAGGGAGTCTTGCCAAATGCTATAAAATTCACATTTTTGCAGCTCTAGATTCTGCAGAACTTTTTTGGGGAAACCCCACAGGATTTTTTGAGACTAGCTAGATCAAAATGAAGATGTTGGTTATTGCTAAATGATTTATACTTACAAAATTTCAATAAAAAAGTCCTTTATCTACTGAATTTACCACACTCCCTTGTTCACATCTATGTGAGAGCTGAGACTTTTTTTCCCCCTGTTATTTGGATTTTCTGCATATCACCTTCTTTTAAAAAAACTCCCGAGTTCTCTGGCTCTCATATCCCCCAGTTGTTTTATATGGGGAAACACAGCATGAAGATAATTTCAGCAGTATGACCCCTGGGGCTACAGCTAAGAGCCTGCAGACTTGAGGACTCCTGGAGCATGTTTCCAGGGGCAATCAGTGCACAGAGATAATGGCAAAGCCTGGAGCCTGCTGGGGAGAGGAGCCAGAGACATGAAGGGACCACCTTTATAAATGAGAACATGGGATGGCTTTCTTTAAAAATCCAAACTGTTCTAGATCCCCTGATTTAAACAGAACCTTTACATCTCTAGGATCTACCCAGTATTGCTCAAGAGCTACCACTTTAGATAAATTATCAGCGTGAATCGTTATGAAAACCCCAGATGGAATATGGATGCAACACATTTTTAAATCATACAAAATAAAAATACCGTACATTTCTTTCTTCAGTGTTTCCACTTTAATTGGAGCCCTCATTTCTCTATGTCCATATCAACACATCAGCTCTTTTAATAATATTTATTTATGACAAAGAGGCTGCTCAGCGGGTGTGTGACTGTCTTTAATTATCGGAATACTTCTTTGATTAGGAAACCAAACATTCCTTATCATCCTAGGATAACCAATTATTCCCAATATCTAAGATTTCATATTTCTGGGGGAACTACCCAATATCCCAACCAGTTGTTGCAGAGACAGCAGGTTTCTGGCAGCAGTCTTTGCTTTCTCATTTGATGCCTAATTGTTGCTGTAGTCAGGCATGGCTGTCTCTGAACTCTGCCACTTCTGTTCTTTCATTGACCTGGGTCATTCACAATCCACATGGTGGATAAAGCTCAAATCCCGGAAGCATTGTCTACCGCTATTTGTCAACACTGTAAATTCAGTGAGAGGACGACAAGCAAAGGATGTAAATCCAAACTGGCACAGCTGGAATTATGCTTTTCAAACAGGTGAGTGCAGCTTTATGACCCTACTCCAAGAAATTATCTCCTATAATTATAGGAAGGAAAAAAAAAAAAGGAGTGTTTAGAGAGCAGGGCAATTTCATATCTGGGCAGAGAAGGAAGAGTGATGGCTGTTTACCAGAGGGCCATGCAATGTCCCTAGTCATGAGACCTGCCTTGTTCAATAGCATGGCTGTAGTCAGTATGGCTTTGAGAAGCCAACACCCCATCCCATCCCGAGTGTCTGACATGGGCTTTCACTAACAAATCATTTACCTTAAGTCACTGTCTCCCTCAGGAATCACCGTTCCAACCTTGAAATAAGAGGTTTCAGAGACAGCTAGAGGACTGCAGCACTCACCAACATGGAAATCTTCATATGCATCTGTGAGACACTGAAAGAGTTAATGTCTCAAACATTGTGGTGGGGCAAGTTCTGCCTAACGATGAACTCTGCATAACAATGAACCCTGCATAGCAAGGAACCACAGGTGAAAAGAAGCTGATCAGCACAGAACAGGAAGGGGAGGGCGTGTGGAGGGTGTGCAGCTCAGTGTTCTGATATGCTGAGCAGGGCAGCTCACCATGCATGGCCAAAGATCAAACAATGGTCATGTCTGCAGGGAGGGAGAAGTTACTCCCCAAACGACTCCCAAACCCACCGACCCATTTCCCAAAGGTTCTGGAAGCAGAAACAGTGCATGACACCTAATTAGCCTAATGAGTTTGAGTGCCCGCCCAAAGGAGGGGCAAGGAGATGATAAAAGGACACAAACTGAAGCCCCATGCATACAGACGCCCACTGGAACTGGACCCCTTGACTGACTGGACCAACGCTGGACCCAGGACTGGTGAAATCTTTCTTTTCTTTTCCTCTGTCTCTCTCTCCTTTTCACAAAACCTACATCTCATCCCTTTAAGACATAAAACCGTTGACCAAGTCTGGGACTAAGAGTGGATCCAGCAGCCCCTAGGCTCTTCTCTGAGAGGGAGTCTAGAAAGCAAGGGGGTCCACTCTGAACCTCGTGACTCAGCGGGAGGGCTTTCCTTATTGTCTTCCCTGAATCGATGTATATGGTTACCACGGGTTACAAGGTTCACTGAGCTAGTTCCATGCCAGTTCCTGTTGAGAGAAACCACGTTACCTGCTGTTATGCCTCCCAAGTTCAGGCTGCTTCTGCCATGAATAAAATGTTTAACTGATCGTGTGGTGTCATTTCACCTTAATTTAGCCCGAGGGAATTCCCAACTCAACACGACTTCCTGGTCTGTCCAGCCCGGGTTGTGACAGCATCTTTATGTCTTATTCTTCCGTTGTTTTGCCCTTAAAGCCTTTTTATATGAATTGCATAGTCTTTTCCATTATTTTCAAGATGATAGGCAGAACTTACTAATGCTCCATATAAACAAAATTTAGGATCTTCCTCCAAAATATTCACAGTTCGGAGTGGCTTCCTGAAATGCATATTTTAATCTTGTTTAGGAATATTTCCACAAATTGGTTTTGTAGATTAGAATCCTAGAGACACTGATCTCTGAACAACTACTTTCAGAATGAATTTTATCTTTAAAACACATCTGATGATAGGTGTGAAAGAATTTAAACCCCATAAAATAGAGATAAGCAAATGTCCTGTTTTCAGCTGGGATAGAGTTAATTGTCTTCCTAGTAGCTGGTACAGTGCTATGTTTTGAGTTCAGTATGCGAAGAATGTTGATAACACTGATGTTTTCAGTTGTTGCTAAGTAGTGTTTAGTCTAAAGTCAAGGATTTTTCAGCTTCTCAAGCCCAGCCAGCGAGAAAGCTGGAGGGGCACAAGAAGGTGGGAGAGGACACAGCCAGGGCAGCTGACCCAAAGTGGCCAACGGTGTATTCCATACCATGTGACGCCACGTCTAGTATATAAACTGGGGGGAGTGGGGGTGGAGGGATCGCTGCTCAGGGACTAACTGGGCGTCGATCGGCGGGTGGTGAGCAATTGCCCTGCGCATCA
Organism: Haliaeetus albicilla; assembly: GCF_947461875.1. NCBI lineage: Eukaryota > Metazoa > Chordata > Aves > Accipitriformes > Accipitridae > Haliaeetus > Haliaeetus albicilla. Next base: position 38,205,793 of record NC_091515.1, read on the forward strand.
TTTGTATATTCCAATCCTTTTATTATTACTGTTGTCATTTTATTAGTGTTATCATTATCATTATTAGTTTCTTCTTTTCTGTTCTATTAAACCGTTCTTATCTCAACCCGCGGGTTCTGCTTCTTTTTCCCGATTTTCTCCCCCATCCCACTGGGTGGGCAGGGAAGTGAGCGAGCGGCTGCGTGGTGCTTAGTTGCTGGCTGGGGTTAAACCACGACAGTCCATTTTGGCGCCCAACGTGGGGCACGAAGGGTTGAGTTAACGACAAACCTGACCAGAGCTTGTTAAAACAAATTTGTTATAAGCATTCATTATATTGGTCTAATAGTCACTGGTCACTATGTTGATGTATGTGTTCTTAGAGTTGTTGCTCTGGTTTTTAAAGTTCTGTTATGTATCACCTTGCTTGCTGTATGTAGTCCCTCTTCTGCTGCTTATCGTCCGTGGGAGGTGGATTAAGGTTTGATATATTGTGTAACACTGGTTTATGGTATGATAAAGTCATCGGCTGTGGGATTAATCCGGTATTTGCACTCAGCATTGTCACCTTTATACTCCGGGAGCCATCTGTGGGAAACTATTAATAATTACACCATTTACCTTTCCTCCTTGGAGAGCCAGTCTATGGGTGGGGTACCTTTCTTCCCCTCTCCTTTCTCCTTCAGTCCAGTTACAATGGTGTTTGAGAATTTTGAAAAATGTGAATACTCTTGGGATGTTGGGACCAGCACGGTCCTAGCCCTACTGCTAGGAATGAGCATGTTCCTGAATGTGGTTCAGCTCTTGTTTAAGGTTAAACAGCTATTTAAGAAGATCACCCAGAGGTCTGCCCCGAGGCTGGATAATTATGTGTGGCAGGGTGTGTGGGGTAGTATGGGCAAGTACCTAGAACAGTGGGCACCTCCAGTGTTTTGGAAATTCACCCCTGAACAAGTGCAGAATCCGGAAGAACTAGTAAAATATTTGGAGAAGGAATGCTGTCACCCTGGCAACTCTAGAGAGATACAAATTGCTGCAACGTGCTGGGGCCTGGCCTATGCCTATCGAGCCCTGTTCGACACCACTCAGTACCCTCAAGGGGAAGAGAAGGTCTCTGGATCTAACAAGATGACAGGCACTGCAGCTACCCAAACCGCGGCAACAGGCACTGTGGTCCAGCACTTAGCCTTGTTGAACCTCATACAATTGGCCTCGGCCCATCCAGCCAGCCTGTCCAGATCCCTCTGTAGAGCCTTTCTACCCTCAAGCAGATCAACACTCCCACCCAACTTGGTGTCATCCGCAAACTTACTGAGGGTGCACTCGATCCCCTCGTCCAGATCACTGATAAAGATATTGAACAGAACTGGCCCCAATACTGAGCCCTGGGGAACGCCACTTGTGACCGGCCACCAACTGGATTTAACTCCATTCACCACAACTCTTTGGGCTCTGCCATCCAGCCAGTTTTTTACCCAGCAAAGAACACACCAGTCCAAGCCACGAGCAGCCAGTTTCTCCAGGAGAATGCTGTGGGAAACGGTGTCAAAGGCTTTACTAAAGTCCAGGTAAACAACATCCACAGCCTTTCCCTCATCCACTAGGTGGGTCACCTTGTCATAGAAGGAGATCAGGTTAGTTAAGGAGGACCTGCCTTTCATAAACCCATGCTGACCAGGCCTGATCCCCTGGTTGTCCTGTACGTGCCTTGTGATGGCGCCCAAGATGAGCTGCTCCATAACCTTCCCCGGCACTGAGGTCAGGCTGACAGGTCTGTAGTTCCCTGGATCTTCCTTTCAGCCCTTCTTGTAGATGGGCGTCACATTTGCTAACCTCCAGTCAACTGGGACCTCCCCGGTTAGCCAGGACTGCTGATCAATGACTCCACTCAATAGCTATTCCAGCTATCAGTGTCTCAGCTGTAGAATCATATTTATATGTTGCCTGTAAATGTGCATACCAGACTACTTGAGTTTTTAAGCTGAATTAATTCTTAGGTGCTTAGTGATGGTGCTCAGATATCGGTTGAGAAATCTGGCCTTGACTTGTTAGCTTTTTTTGTGTGTCTTTCATTGTCAGTGATAAGTTTTGCTCAAGTACCTATGTCCTCTTACTTGACGAATTTTTAACTACAGTTTTCAGTAAGAGAGCACTAAAACCATGCCCTTTAGGATTTTATCAGCGACTCCATGAGCTGACATTGCAAGCTACTAGGCATGATATTAACTGGGGGTAGATCTGCTTTGACAAAAATCTGGGGGGTAGATCTGCTTTTTCCATGCCAATTCCTGTTGTGAGAAACCCTGCCACCTGCTGTTATGCCTCCCAAGTTCAGTTTGCTTCTGCCATGAATAAAATGTTTAACTGATCATTTGGTGTCGTTTCATCTTAATTTAGCCTGAGGGAATTCCGAATTCAGTATGACTCCGTGGTCTGTACAGCCCGTGTCATGACAGAATTTACCCTCCTTTAGTTTAAAACCATTACCCTTTGTCCTATTGCTACAGGCCCTACTAAAAAGTCTGTCCCCATCTTTCTTTTAAGCCCCCTTTAAGTATTTCCTCTGTACTCACAAGCACTCACATCTCAGATTTTGGTTCAGGCTATTCTCTGCAACAAATAAGATTTTGCTGAGGTGGGAGCTTTCATAGCAATGAGTGTGCCTCCTGTCTTTTATCACTTTATCATTTGATGACCCTCATGCTCCTGGCTCCTCCTCGTGACATACAACATGGCACAGCAATTATCTGAGGGGCCCCAATGCTCACCTTCAGCTGGGTAAAGTACTCTTTTAATGAACCCTCCTCCCCCCTGCCAGATATACATCAGTGGAGACCATGTATACAACCTTCTCCTGCCCTTGCCTGAAGCAAGCACTGCCTGTTTTGCATCACATCTAACCAGCCTGTAAGGTCACTGGAACCTTATTACCATTATGAAGTGATGTATTTGCACAGGGCAATGTGCAAAGGTGCATTTAGTAAGCTGAAGTTCTGTTATCATTTTTTCCTCTTCTGATTTGAGCTTATGACTCAATCTTGTTAACGATTCAAAACTCAGTTCTGCAACATGGAAACAAGTGAGATTTCATTGAAAACAAGCGCTTGTACTTGAAAAATGAAGTATGCAAGATGTGAAAATGCAATGGATGAGGCATTATCTGGGGTGGAACAAAGCAGACCCTAGACCTAGGGAGATGTGAGGGCTTAGTCACCAATGCTCCTCCCCTACATATTAGAAATGTGTAGATGCATTTGTCATTAGCATAGCCAGGCTCAAATAGCAAGAGAAAACCTAGTCCAATCCACTACTTGCCTGAGCACTGGTGGATGACAGGGCACTATGCTGTGCAGGGAGGGACTTGGTGTGAGGCCAGGGAGGAAACAAGCCAGGAAACCCAGCTCCCTATAGGCATAGAAAATGCTGAAGTAGCAGCTTGCTCCCATGTAGTGGAGAGCACAGGGTTACAGAGCAGTCAAATGAGTCACAGAAGTAAAGTCCATCACTGCTTTTGTCTCCTGGGAAGACTTGATTCATATCAGAAAGGTGATTTCTGGAACAAACATGCTGTTTCACACAAAAGCCTGCCTGTGCATCTTGGAAAAAAAAGCAAGGTCTCTCCAAGCTCCTGTCCAGCCCATGTGCTCAAATAAACTCAGCTGAGGTGATAAATGTTTCAATAAATCACATATGTGGAGGACTTCGGCTGGACCGAGGGGCCTGGGGAGGATATTGACCTTGACAAGATTACAGTGTTCCCGTGAGAGAACAAGAAAGGATGAGAAGCATGCCTGGGAAACTAAGTTTAAGGAATGTGTTGACCGTTTGCAGTTGTGATAAGGAACCTGAAAAAGTCACCCAATGAGGGGTGAGAAAAACAGCTTCTGACAACTTTTTGACCAATAAGGGACAGACATATGTACAAGGTAACAAGTATAATGGGTATAAATTTGCTGGCTTGTAGTAATAAAAAAACCTTCTTTGCTTGTACTATAAGAATGCGTACTTGTCGTTTGTCCGTCTCGACCGCGACAATTGGTGACCCCGAAGTGATGCTGTAAATAATGCTTGTGACTGCGAGGAGAGCAGTGGAGACGGAGCCCGGCATAGCTTGAGAGCGGCGGGAAGAGCTGCTAGTCCGGACCGATACTTGGCACCTGGAGATAAACAGGTGAGCTGCCGGGAACATGGGCGGGACCCTCAGTAAAGAGGATGCCGGAACTGTAAATATGTGGAAAGTAATATTGCAAAAGAGAGGACTTAAAGTAGAAGAGTTGATGTTGTGGAAAATGCTCTTATGGGGCAAGCAACACGGATATAAAGCTGATACAGTGACTGCATTTAGTGTGCCTGTGTGGCAAGGACTCGGGGACAAGCTGTTTGACAGTGCGTCCCGAGGGTCTAAGGAGGCAGCCAGCCTCCTGGAGACGTGGTGCCTGCTCCTTGAAACCGTCAAAGACATTAAAGAACAAAGGGATAGGATGAAGGAGCCAGACGTCCCTATCGTGGGGGGAGGACAGTCCTCTCCCACAGAGGACGTGGGGTCTGTTGCCCAGTCCTCTGGCAAGCGTGCAGGGTGGCCAAAGCCACGGGGCCGACAAAAGAACCCTTTCGTTGATGACTCTGATGATGAGCGGCCCTCAGGACATCCTCGGACTATTAAAGATAGAACATATAAGCGGCCCCAGGACTTGCTTCCTGGTAGTGACGTATGCCCCGCTGAAACGGCAGAGGCGCCGGTTAACCCGTCCGCCTCCCCCTTGCCGCCTGATTCAGAGGATCGAGAAGGGATGAATAGCCCCACCTCCCCCCCCCCTCCTCCGAGCCCAGGGAGGGGAACAGGGGACCTCATGCCTGTACCCCCCTCTGCCAGCCGAAACATCAGAGGATTGGGATGATCCCATGGACAATAATATGGGGAATCCTGAACTTGGGGGGTCTGCGGGAACACCGAAAAAGGGACAATTACAGGGAGGCTCACGTTGCTGAGGACAGCCCTGGGTCCTTCCGCCAGCTCGAATTACTGTCAGTCCCCACAACCCCCTGAAATTCTGGCAGCAGGTGAAAGCTCGAGCTCTGCAAGAAGGAAATTGGGACCTATCCGAGCAAATTAACGTTCCTGTAACAGCAGGCAACTCCGGTGAAACGAATTTAAGGGGGACTGGGGCAATGGCTTTCCCCGTGGTATGGGGTGATCCAGGACAAGGAATTATGGATGAACATAGACCATATTCGTGGAAAGTTATACAGGATTTACAAAAGGCAACTGCGCAATATGGTCTCAACTCCCCCGCAGTTATGCAATTAATACGCCTATTAACTATGGAAGAAATGACACCTTATGATGTTGCTCAAATTGCTCAAATTATTTTCCAACCTGTGCAATGCACCATTTTTCGTAGTATCTGGACTCAGAGAGCAGAGGTGCAAGCAGTACACAATTTGCAGCTTTCACAAACCCATCCACGTTATGGTAACAGAGCTGATGTTCTGACTGGGACTGGTCAATTTAATAATCCTCAACATCAGGCTCAATGGCATCCGCTTGTATTGGAGCAAGTAAAGACTATTGGTGTAGAAGCTTTGCTCCGAACGGCGGAGCTGGCGGAGCCTAAGGCAAGATATACCATGATTAAACAGGGGGCTAAAGAGCCATTTCTGTCGTTTGTAGAGAAATTGATGGGGGCTATAGAGCAGCAGGTATTTGATGCACATATACGAGAAATGCTGGTAAAACAGTTAGCCCGTGACAATGCTAACACAGATTGTCAAAAGGTGATTGAGACGCTCCCTGGGGATCCAACCCTAGAAGCTATGATTACGGCTTGCGGGAAGGTGGGCTCTGTTGAACACAAAATGTCTGCATTAGCTACAGCTATGTCTGCAATGTGTATGTCTAATCAGAAACGTTACTGCTGCAGGCAGACTGGACATGTCAAGGCTAACTGTCCCACTAAAAATAGAAAAGGAGGAGCCGGGCAGGTGGCCGTGGGAGCAGCTACATGTCTTAAGTGCGGAAAGCTGGGACACTTTGCAAAGCAATGTAAATCTAAATTTCATGCTAACGGTCAACCCCTCCAGTCGGGAAACGGCAGAAAGAGCGCGAAGGGGCGCGTGCAGACACAAATGCCCTACCACTCCAGCAACCCCTTTCTGGTACAACAGCCAGCGCAGACACCACAAGCCTTTGTGACAAGTTATGGGGACAAACCCAAGGAGCAGCCGGGATGGATGTATGCACCGCCCACACAGTAACTTTATCTACCCAAGGAGTGCATAAAGTGCCCCTGGAAGCCTGGGGACCGATTGGTAAAGGATTAAGTGCCTTACTAACAGGACGATCAAGTAGTACTTTGCAAGGGTTAAGTGTGCATGTGGGAGTTATTGATGCTGATTATCACGGACAAATATGTGCAATGGTATCTACTGCAACCCCTCCAGTCACTATAAAAGGAGGCACACGAATTGCTCAACTCGTACCATTTATGAGCTGCGTGCCTGCGACAGAACAGGTAACTCGTGGTACTCAAGGCTTTGCGTCCACTGGAAAGCCGCAGGTATTTTGGTCGCAACGCATTACGGAAAGCAGGCCAGAAATGACCTGTACCCTCACTATGGCAAATGCATCCTCATCCCAGATAAAATTGATAGGTTTGCTGGACTCTGGGGCTGATATGACCATCATAGCGCAGCGTACCTGGCCCTCCTCGTGGCCATTGGTTGTAAATGCGGAAGGAGTGTTGGGTGTAGGTGGAGTTTCAAATAGTTTTATTGCAGCAAAACCTGTGCTAATAAGCAACCCAGAGGGACAGAAAGCCACTGTGAGGTCATATGTCACCACTTTGCCACTTAATTTATGGGGTCGAGATGTGTTGGATCAATGGGGGGGTGCATCTTACCACAGATTTTTCATAGGGGCGACTGTGCTGCAGGGCGTGGAGCGCCCGACACTGGCACTGACCTGGTTAACAGATAAACCAGTGTGGGTGGATCAGTGGCCCCTCAATCAAGAAAAACTCCTCGCCTTGAAATCTTTAGTTGCAGAACAATTGGCCGCAGGACATATTGAGGCCTCTCATAGCCCATGGAACACACCAGTGTTTGTGATCAAAAAGAAATCTGGAAAATGGAGGCTATTGCATGATTTACGAAAGATTAATGAGGTAATAGCAACCATGGGGGCATTGCAGCCAGGGTTACCTTCTCCAACTATGATTCCAATGCAATGGGAAATTATTGTAATGGACTTAAAAGATTGTTTTTTCACCATCTCTTTAGCCGCACCTGATACGGAGAAGTTTGCTTTCACTGTACCCTCAGTGAACAACAGTGAACCGGCGAAAAGGTATCATTGGAAAGTTTTGCCTCAGGGAATGAAAAATTCTCCCACCATTTGTCAGTGGTTTGTGGCAAAGGCCTTAAGTCCAGTTCGTGCTGCATTCCCAACATGTTATTCTTATCATTATATGGATGACATTTTGTTAGCCGCTCCATCTCAACAGATGTTAAGCGAAATGGAAGTCACAGCACGTGATTCACTACAGCGATTAGGCCTAGTTATTGCACCTGAAAAGGTACAGCGCCAACAGCCGTGGCTGTATTTGGGTATGAAAGTATTAAATCAGACGGTCGCACCACAACCCATTCAGTTACAATTGGAGATAAAAACTTTAAATGATGTACAAAAATTGGCCGGAGTGATCAATTGGATTCGATCCTATTTAGGGTTGCCATCATCGAAATTACAGCCACTTTTGGATTTATTGAAGGGTGATACAGACATTGCTGCACCACGGGCATTAACCCCTGAGGCAAAACAAGTAATTACAGAAGTAGAGCAAGCAATTGTGCAGAGACATGTGTGGAGAATTGATCTGACAGTTTCAATTCAGGTTTTTGTATTAATAGACAAATTGGTACCTTTTGCCATGATCGCACAATGGAATTCTGATTGGCCGGATCCATTGCATGTGTTAGAATGGGCCTTCTTACCGTTCAGACCAAACAAAACTGCCCCAGGTCTTTTTGAGCTTTTAGCCCAAATTATCATGAAGACCCGAGTTCGATGTATGGAATTGATAGCCAGGGACCTGGAATGTATCACTGTGCCTGTTAAAACCAATTATTTTGAATGGTGTCTCGCTAATAGCTCCGCATTGCAAGCAGCCTTGGCAAATTATACTGGGCAAATTGGGTATCATCTTCCCTCTCATCCGTTAATTAAAATGGGAAGTCAAATACGCTTTGCACAAAAGCAACTAAGTCAATCAGAGCCGGTGATTGGTCCCACGGTGTTCACTGATGGTTCAGGAAAAACAGGAAAAGCAGCCATTGTGTGGCATGATGGCCGGCAATGGCAACAGAAGATAGAACAGCAAGAAGGCTCCCCTCAAGTTGTAGAACTTCGAGCAATGGTGATGGTGTTTCAACATTTTCCAGATCCTGTAAACGTTGTCACCGATTCAGCTTATGTGGCGGGTTTGGTCCAAAGATTGGATAAGGCTGTGCTTGGTCAGGTGGGAAATGAAAAGTTATTTGGGGTGTTGAAGCTGTTATGGATGGAGATTCAGGAACGCCGCTCCCCATATTATGTCATGCATATTAAAAGCCACACAAGCTTGCCTAGTTTTATTGTGGAAGGGAATGCTCGTGCAGATGCTCTCGTATCAGAGGTGGCAATAGGTCCAGTACCAAATGTGAGACAACAGGCTAGCAAAGCTCATCGTTTTTTTCACCAAGGACATCGGGCCTTAAAGCGGCAATTTCGATTGTCGAACTCTGAGGCTCGTGCCATCATCGCCACATGCCCTGACTGTCAGGGCCACAATGTACCTCATTATTATGGAACCAACCCTAGAGGCCTTCAAGCCTTGCAAATCTGGCAGACTGACATGACACATATTCCTGAGTTTGGGTGGTTGAAATATGTGCATGTGTCTATTGATACTTTTTCTTCTGTTGTTACTGCCACCGCTCATACAGGTGAAGCCGCCAGGGATGTTATTCGACACTGGCAACGAGCGTTTTCTGTGGCTGGTGTACCTCAGCAGATTAAGATTGACAACGGTCCAGCCTATCTTTCTACCAAGGTGACTACCTTTTTGCAGCTTTGGGGAATTACCCATGTCACCGGTATCCCTCATTCTCCCACAGGACAAGGCATTGTAGAGCGCGCCCATGGAACTCTAAAGCATATGCTTCAAAAACAAAAAGGGGGAATGATGGGTGAGGGCCCGGAGGCTCGACTTAACAAGGCCACATATGTCTTAAATTTTTTGCAGGTCACTGATGATGTTCAACAACCACCAATGCTGCGTCATTTTGGGTCATTGACAAGTATATCTGGTTGACCCTGGCTGGATGCCAGGTGCCCACCAAAGCTGCTCTATCGCTCCCCCTTCTCAGCTGGACAGGGGGGAGAAAATATAACAAAAGGCTCGTGGGTCAAGATAAGGACAGTTTAATAAAGTGAAAGCAAAGGTCGTGCGCGAAAGCAAAGAAAAACAAATTATGTTATTCTCTACTTCCCATCAGCAGGCGATGTCTAGCTGCTTCTCGGGAAGCAGGGCTTCAGTACGCGTAGTGGTTGCTCTGGAAGACAAAAACGCCCCCCCTTGGGTCTCCCTTTACTTAGCTTTTATTGCTGAGCTGACGTCATATGGTATGGAATATCTGTTTGGTTAGTTTAGGTCAGCTGTCCTGGTTATGTCCCCTCCCAAGATCTTGCCCTGCCCCAGCCTGCCATTGAGGGGAGGGCAAAAATGTTGGAGAGACAGCCTTGATGCTGTGCCAGCACTGCTCAGCAGTAGCCAAAACACTGGTGTGTTATCAACACCTTTCTAGCTACTGATGCAGAGCACAGCGCTATGAGAGCTGCTATGGGGAGAATTAACTCCATCTCAGCCAGACCCAATACACAAGTATATCTGGTGTGACCCCGGGGTTAAGGTTCAGATACGGGACCTGCAGACGGGTCAATAGTCTGCACCTTGTGACTTATTAACCTGGGGTTGAGGTTATGCTTGTGTCTCCACAGATACTGGACCGCGATGTGTGCCGGCACGACTGGTAAAACCCTACTTAGAAGTGTCATCGCCTGCTGCAGTCTCCTCAGAGTAGTGGTTGCAATATGGGTACCATCGCAGCCCAAGATGAACGTATGAGTAACACTTGCAAATGCTACAGGCCAAGAGGGATGCTGGCTAAGCACGCAAAGCAATGCTACATCACAAGCTCTTTCTGGATTATTGCTAGATATAGATTCTATATGCCATGCTACACTATAAAACAGAGCAGCTATTGATTTTCTAGTGTTGGCCCATGGCCACAGTTGTGAAAACCTTAATGGTATGTGTTGTATGAACCTTTCAGGTCATCCGGTGTCAGTGTCCCAGAGTATCCAACAGCTGCGAAAGGAAGTGCAGAAGCTGACAGAAGATGTTGGGGTTTTTTTGGGTTGGATGGCTTGTTCTCCCAATGGGGGATTGGAGGGTGGTTAAAAGGAGTATTGAAACCAGGATTATTAATATTGGCAATTATTATCATTGCATTGAGCATCCTCCTATGTGTGCTGTCCTTGCTGCAAAGGGCCCTGCAGTGGACAATTCACATGGCATATTTGGCGCAAAAACAAAAAGGGGGAATTGTGGAGGACCTCGGCTGGACGGAGGGGCCTGGGGAGGATATTGACCTTGACAAGATTACAGTGTTCCCGTGAGAGAACAAGAAAGGATGAGAAGCATGCCTGGGAAACTAAGTTTAAGGAATGTGTTGACCGTTTGCAGTTGTGATAAGGAACCTGAAAAAGTCACCCAATGAGGGGTGAGAAAAACAGCTTCTGACAACTTTTTGACCAATAAGGGACAGACATATGTACAAGGTAACAAGTATAATGGGTATAAATTTGCTGGCTTGTAGTAATAAAAAAACCTTCTTTGCTTGTACTATAAGAATGCGTACTTGTTTGTCCGTCTCGACCACGACACACATGGCTGATTTCTTCTTCAGCATGTCCATTCCGTGGCAGGTAGTAAACCAACAAACTTGGGTATGAAATTATTTCTTTATATTCTCCAAACATCTTTACAATGACAATACAGAAGTCACAGAAATTATGTGGATGGAATTTTTTGTTCCTATTTCAACTAAACCTGTTAATGCTAGCAGTAATGTTGAAATGACATTGTAGGGCTAGATTTTCAAAGCCACCTTACATTACCTTTATTCTGATCCCACAGAAGAAAATTAGGTCAACTCTGAGAACTACTGAAAATCCCAGCCATGAACACTATTGCTCATAGCTATAAAGTATATTCCCCTCTGAGAAGGCAATAAGCCATTCCAGTATAAATCACCTTATGCCAGCATAACTTTGGACCCTGCCCTATGGACTGATATATCAGTGAGAGTATTTGTCGTGGTTTAACCCCAGCCAGCAACTAAGCACCACGCAGCCGCTCACTCACTCCCCCCCCATCCAGTGGGATGGGGGAGAAAATCAGGAAAAGAAGTAAAACTCCTGGGTTGAGATAAGAACGATTTAATAGAACAGAAAAGAAGAGACTAATAATGATAATGATAACACTAATAAAATGACAACAGTAGTAATAAAAGGATTGAAATGTACAAATGATGCGCAGGGCAATTGCTCACCACCCGCCGACCGACACCCAGCCAGTCCCCAAGCGGCGAATCCCTGCCCCCCACTTCCCAGTTCCTAAACTAGATGGGACGTCACATGGTATGGAATACACTGTTGGCCAGTTTGGGTCAGGTGCCCTGGCTGGGCATGAGAAGCTGAAAAATCCTTGACTGTAGTCTAAATACTACTGAGCAACAACTGAAAACATCAGTGTTATCAACATTCTTCACATACTGAACTCAAAACATAGCACTGTACCAGCTACTAGGAAGACAGCTAACTACATCCCAGCTGAAACCAGGACAGTATTGCAGCTCAGATCATGTATCACAGACTGCTTCATGTTGACCAGGCTTGAACAGTTTGTTCAAGGTCTCAGAGAAAGTCTGTGGCAGAGTCAGATATTAAAATCAGCTCTTCTAATTTCTGGAGCACTGCTGCAACCACCATATTTACTAGCTTGTCACCCTTCCTTCCATATTTATGTGTGGACACCATATTAATTTATCATGCTTCTTTATGAAGTGTGTCTAGAACAGCAGGATTTGTCACAGATGCAGAAGCAAAATAATGCATCAGACTGAAGATGAGTTACTGAAATCATAATCTCATCCACAACTCAATCCCATCAATTTAAAGGCAGTTAAGATCTACTTTTATATCACACTTTTTTTTAATTAAAGCATTATTGAAGTGCATTGTATGTTAAGAGCAGCAACAATTTTGATGATGCTTCTCTTGCCAAAAATCCACCCTGCAGCATCTTTTTCCTTTTCAAACCTTTTGTCTATATTAGAATATTAATACATCAAGACCAGGATTGTCCTTCCAAAGACACAGCATAATTGTACTCAGTTTTAGCATCAGAACATCATTCAGCAACAATAAACTAATTACCTCAAAACAGTTCACGGTCAATGTGCCAACTTATCTTTTAAAGTGCCACTAGCAAAGGTATATACATGTTTTTCTCTGACTATTCCTTGGAATATACTCTGTCCTTTTGTGCTCATTTCCCATGATTATTGGTGCAATTTAACTTTATTCCCATGGTACCTGCAGAGACCAAATTTTAAATTTATCGGTTTGATACCCAAAACATCCCTCTCTGAACAGAAATATCTCCCAAGCTTTTGATCACAAGCTGTATCCATCCAGAAAAGGCATGAAACCCAAAAACACAACAAAGCAATGCGATGTGATTGATGCTTCTAGTCAATGTGCCTCCAGTCTTAAGCACTGAATTCTCACAGCAAAATGTTTGCCATAAATCCAGAGTTCAGAAAGAAAGGGGATTTTTTACTGAGAAACTCAATAATAGGAAATTAAGATTATCTCATCACTATTCTGTAAGCAGAATGAGAGCTGAAATGAATCAAATAAATCACACACCGCTGAATTATTTACTCAGAACTAGCCAGAACATATTTAGAGCAGTATTGCTTTAGGGGTGAGGTTAAACTCAATGTTACTGCAGCCTGTGCTGTCAGGTGAGTCATATTTCTTTGGACACAGGGTGTTGTGTTTTTTTCCATGACTAAAGTGCTTATGCTCACTTCTTGTCAGTCAGCCATGGGGGATTGTCTGGCAGCTCTTGAAGCGCTGAGTGACAATGTCAAGGGAGACACTACTAACATAGGAGGAGCAGCCACAAGGGGAAAAAATTAAACTTCTGTTGAGCCTGTTTCTTATTCTCCGTTCTCTAAGAATTAGTGCTCAACAAGGCATTAATAAAAATCAGCTGAAAACTTACAGCAAGAATCAAGCACGTGATTTCGTGCAGTGCACTGCCATAAAGTGCTCATATCACAAAGCAAAAAAGCATTGCTGTTAAACCCCTATCAAATAAAAGTAGGGCAAAGATGCTGGAGGAGAACAAAAGGCTTCAAGGAAAAAAAAAGCAGCTCTTCTTTTCTTTTTCCTTGAAATTACCAGCATGTATTTCTCTCCCAAGGTCTGTAACTGTGCTCCACAGCGCAGAGATTTTTCAGGAAGCCCAAGTGTAACACTGTGCTTCTGTTGATTTTCTTGACATTATTCTGCTTTGTGATTTACCTCCAAGGACAGAGTCTGAGATGGCTGCGATGCCTCAGAGGCATGGATGAGCATGTCTGGTGGGCAAGGGTCCCACCAAGGGTCCTGCTGGAGCCAGCCAAATGCCAGACCACAAGCCAGAAGCCAGTTAAACTAGCAGTTGACTAATTTTCTGCTCTCCACACTACTGTTGAGCTGTTTCTCAAGCCTTCACCCTCCTTTCTAGTGTGCAACAAAGGCTCTTTCACAGGGAGGGGCATTTCCAATTGAAGGGTAGAAAAATCTGTGTATTCAGTATTTGGGGGGGCGGGCAAGGGGGGGGAATAATCACACAACACCTCAGCCAGTCGCTCTGGTTTTATCTGACTGCTTAGTGAGCTTTCAAATGAAAGCAAGTAGTCACTATAGAAACTGCCACATCATATGGTTATTTATGCTGCCTCTGAGATATGGAATATCTTTTTAATGAGACATTTGTATTTTTTTGCAGCCTTTAGGAAAGACTCCACAGTAAGTAGCTGGGTTTTGTTGTGTTTTGGGACTGGGACGGGCCCTTTGTGCCCACATCATGGGGCTGGGGGACAGAGGGGACAAAACTAACTGCCCCTCCTAGCCCCAGCTACCTGGGTTGCAGCAGTCCCAGGAGCTGGGCAAGGAGCTCAAAGCAGTAGGTGTAAAACCAACCAACCAACCAAAACCCACACAGCTGGCAACAGCCAGCCTAATGAAACATAAGCTGATTTGCATCTCTGTCCTGCACACAGCCTAACAAGCTTGCATTTCTATGCTCATCTCTTCCTTAGAAATGCCTTCCTTAAGAGCCACCACTGCTCTTACTCTGCTGCTACCAAATCCAGGAAGGGCTCTTTTGGGGGTTTTTGTTTCTCTGTTTGTTTGAGCTTTTTGTGGGGTTTGTTTTTTTTGTTGTTGTTGGGTTTTTTTGTTGTTTTTTTTAAGCATGCCTTCATACATGGGACTGACTTTGTAGTTTAACTCCCGGAAAAATCACTGTTAATCAGCCACAGGGGGCTGGCCATAATCTGAAGACTGAAATGAATTATGAAGTACATAGATCCTGGATCTCTACCAAGCATTACTTCAGCAGAGTTTTCAGTCCAGTTTTGAGTCAGATACTGGATAAACCCTGCCCACCAGTATAAACTTGGCCAGAAGATACCTTTGTGCATCAGCTTGGCAGATCCACATTCAGATATCTGCCTGCTGTTAGATCTCAAAGTTACAAAGATAGATGATAAATGGAGGCATTTCTGGTGGGCCAAAGGAGTCTGTTCACAGTCCATTGCTATTTGATGTATTTTCCTCCAGATGATGATAAACATACAGTTGGAAAAGTTGGAAGATGAGACAGAACTGGTGGAATGGTGTATAGATCAGGTCATAACTACTGTCAGATCTGTATCATAACAGTAAGAGAACTTCCTATTAACAACGTGTTGCATTATGTCTATAGATATGCATGTAGGAGTGAAGGCTGTAGAACACACAAATACAGTCATAGTTTGGAAAGCCAGGATTCAAAAAGGTTCAGGGTCAAGCAGGTTAACCCACTGACCCTGCCCTGCAAGCATGCCTAACAAAATAAGTAATAAACACAGGACTATTGGCCAGAAGAAGTAGGGAGGTGTTATCCTGCAGCTATACGTGGCATTTGTACAGCCATTATGGAATCCCACACCTCTGCTGGGAGCCCACACGATGGATACATTGAAATGTTGAAAAGAGCTCAGAGGAAAACAAGGAGGTCCAGGAAAAGTTATTTACCAAAGAAGCACAGTCTAGTCAATTTAGCCAAGGAAAGGTTAAGGGGTGACTTGCTCCCTGTCTAGGAGTAGCTGCACATGGAGGCTATTACTACTAGCAGAGAGCTCTTCAGCAGACAGAGACTTAACAAGATCAAATGGCTAGAAGCAGAAGCTGGATGAATTCATAGTCAAAAAAAGGTTCCTTTTTTAAAATCAGTAAATGTAATTAGCCAATAGAGCAAATTTCTAGGCTAATGCTCTCACCTCAATGTTTTAAATCAAAACTCCCTGTCTTTCTCTAAAGATGTGTCAGGAGTTAAGCTCTTGAGGTAGGAATAACTTGGTTAATTCCTATGACCTAGTTACAAAACCATGACAGAAGCTGTTCCAGGTCTGACTTAAAGGTCTATGTAACCCATCTTTCTCCAAGAGGCCAGTGCAGGTGCCTAGGGAGGGCTATGAGAGGAGCCAGGCACAGCACAATGCTTCCACAGGACAGGC
This sequence comes from Haliaeetus albicilla, assembly GCF_947461875.1. NCBI lineage: Eukaryota > Metazoa > Chordata > Aves > Accipitriformes > Accipitridae > Haliaeetus > Haliaeetus albicilla. Next base: position 38,221,711 of record NC_091515.1, read on the forward strand.
TCCCCAGTCCCTGTAGTTGGCAGTGTCAGGAACTAGCCTGGAGATTGCTGCACAACCCTTGGGACAAGCTGTTAGCTTCTGTTGCACCACAAGAAGAGGTGAGGTGACCATCCTACTGGAGACCAGTGCAGACAGTGAACAGAAACGTCACCAGGAGAAAAACCAAACCAGCAAACTTAGGAAAGACATCCAAAGGCAGTGAAAAGTCTGGGAACAAGCACCCAGACTGCCTACCTTGTCCTGCCTCCCTGTTGGGGCCTTGGGCTCCTGCCTGAGGGCATTGCATAGATCAGCCACTTTCCTCCTCCCCTGAGGCCACCTGCCCCCCATGGCCAGCAGCTTCTGCTATGGTCCCTTGGGTTCTGCTTGCCCACTGGTAGCACTAGCATCACTTCAGACACCCAGCTGCTGCAAAGACATCAGACCATCTCCAGATGCTCCCTCATTTCTTACCTCTTCCCTCATTCATGCTCTAATGCTACCAGTCATTACCACCTGTCAGCTCTGCTTCATCAGGCCTCCAGCTGCTCTATATCACTGTCCTTCTTCATCTTCCCATTTTGTCCTTTCTTTCCTGTGCTCCTTTTCCCCATACCTCTTATAGGTGTGAAGTGTGAGGAAGGCTTCAGTATGCAAATCCTTAAGCACAACTTGTCCCTGCTGCGTGGCCACGGGGAGCAGGTGGACTCCTGCTGGACAAAGCCATGTTCCTTCAAGGAGCTGGAGTGTTTCCAAGAGGAGTCTTCCCAGCAGGGACATCTGACAAGGCAGGAGCTTAGCACAGAGCTTCTGAAAACCTAGTATAGCAAATGCCATGAAAATACATAAAAAGGAAAGTACAGTCAATGCCTGGAATAAGATACTAGAAATTACCTAGAGCTTGTCCTGGTTTCAGCTGGGATGTAGTTAGCTGTCTTCCTAGTAGCTGGTACAGTGCTATGTTTTGAGTTCAGTATGCGAAGAATGTTGATAACACACTGATGTTTTCAGTTGTTGCTCAGTAGTGTTTAGCCTAAAGTCAAGGATTTCTCAGCTTCTCATGCCCAGTCAGCGAGAAAGCTGGAGGGGCACAAGAAGTTGGCACAGGACACAACCAGGGCACCTGACCCAAAGTGGCCAACAGGGTATTCCATACCATGTGACGCCACATCTAGCATACAAACTGGGGGGAGTGGGGGCGGGGATGGCACTCGGGGACTAGCTGGGTGTTGGTTGGCGGGTGGTGAGCAATTGCCCTGCACATCATTTGTACATTCCAATCCTTTTATTATTGCTGTTGTCATTTTATTAGTGTTATCATTATCAATATTAGTTTCTTCTTTTCTGTTCTATTAAACCGTTCTTATCTCAACCCGCGGGTTTTGCTTCTTTTTCCCGATTTTCACCCCCATCCCACTGGGTGGTGGGGGAGTGAGTGAGCGGCTGCGTGGTGCTTAGTTGCTGGCTGGGGTTAAACCATGACAAGCTGTAAAAAAAAAAAACAAACAAAAAAGAAACGCACAGAAAAAAAGCCTGAATTTCAAAGCAAGTAGTTATGTGAGAAAAAAAATAAGGTTTAGCAAACAAACAAAGGGGGAAAGAGGGACTTACAATAAAACAAAAATGGGTGTTGTAAATGACCAGAAGACTGTAGCAGTTACCAGAACTAAGGACCTGGTCACACAACATACCTGGGAAACGTTACAGCTGAGTGTCCCATTGTAGTTAAGGCAACACAGGGAAGCTGAATGTTTGCACTGTCCATATATAAACCCATCAGCTCTTAAGAGCAAAGACTGCTTGCATGTAAACATGTGTGCTGATTGTGGCTGGGATAGAGTTAAATTTTCTTCATAGTAGCTAGTATGGGGTTATGTTTTGGATTTGTGCTGGAAACAGTGTTGATAATAATGCAGGGATGTTTTCATTACTGCTGAGCAGTGCTTACACAGTCAAGGCCTTTTCTGCTTCTCACTCCACCCCACCAGCAAGTAGGCTGGGGGTTGCACAAGAAGTTGGGAGGGGGGACAGCTGGGACAGCTGAGCCCAACTGACCAAAGGGATATTCCAGACCATATGACATCATGCTCAGCATATAAAGCTGGGGGAAGAAGAAGGAAGGGGGGGACGTTTGGAGTGATGGTGTTTGTCTTCCCAAGTAACCATTACATGTGATGGAGCCCTGCTTTCCTGGAGGTGGCTGAACACTTGCCTGCTGATGGGAAGTGGTGAATTAATTCCTTGTTTTGCTTTGCTCGCGTGCGCAGCTTTTTCTTTACCTATTAAACTGTCTTCATCTCAACCCACGAGTTTTCTTGCTTTTGCCCTTCCAATTCTCTCCCCCACCCCACTGTGAGGGAGGTGAGTGAGTGGCTGCATGGTGCTTAGTTGCTCGCTGGGGTTAAACCACAACACCTCCAATGGTATTAGTAAAGAAAAATTATTTAATAGGAATTTATATAAAAGTGCAACTTCACAGAATTCAGTGGCAAGGTTTACTCTATTACTTAATACATGGATGAAATGCACATACAAAAATTAAGTTGGAATCAGGCTAAAATTAGGTATAGAGAGACTGAAAATGCAATAGGTTAAAAAAGAGAAATATACAAAGAAAAATCGAGTTAGAATTGATTTCTTGTGATTTATACAGAGATTGGGAATGTAAAAAGGGTAAAGGGAGACCCTCCCATTGAGTCACGATGTTCAGAGAAGACCCCCTTGCTTTCTAAACTCCTGTCGGAGTCTAGGTGTAGGCTGGATCGACTCCTAGTCCCAGACTTGGTCAACGGTTTATATCTAAAGGGATTATGAGTATAATAGCAGCCTGAGATGCATTCACAGTTTAACAAAGTTCATGACAGTAATTTAAGTATAGATTTGAAAAGCAATAACTTGTAATATACTTGCTCTAGAATATTCAGGTTAGTATACACACACATGCATGTGGTGGGTTGACCGTGGCTGGATGCCAGGTGCCCACCAAAGATGCTCAGTGACTCCCCCTCCTCAGCTGGACAGGGGAGAGAATATATAACAAAGGGCTCACGGGTCGAGATAAGGACAGGGAGAGATCACTCAACCAATTACTGTCACGGGCAAAAAAGACTTGACTTGGGGAAAATTAACTTAATTTATTACCAATGGACTAGAGTAGGGTAATAAGAAATAAAACCAAATCCTAAAACACCTTCCCTCCACCCCTCCCTTCTTCCTGGGCACAGCTTCACTCCTGAATTCTCTACCTCCTCCCCACCAGTGGCACAGGGGGATGGGGAATGGGGGTTGCGGTCAGTTCATCACGTTGTCTCTGCCGCTCCTTCCACCTCAGTGGGAGGACTCCTCACACTCTTCCCCTGCTCCAGCGTGGGGTCCCTCCCGTGGGAGACAGTTCTCCATGAACTTCTCCAACGTGGGTCCTTCCCATGGGCTGCAGTTCTTCACAAACTGCTCCAGCATGGCTCTCTTCCACAGGGTGCAGTCCTTCAGGAACAGACTGCTCCAGCGTGGGTCCCCTGAGGGGTCACAAGTCCTGCCAGAAAACCTGCTCCAACATGGGCTCCTCTCTCCATGGGTCCACAGGTGCTGCCAGGAGCCTGCTCCAGCACAGGCTTCCCACGGGGTCACAGCCTCCTTCGGGCACCCACCTGCTCCGGCGTGGGGTCCTCCATGGGCTGCAGGTGGATATCTGCTCCACCATTAACCTCCATGGGCTGCAGGGGGACAACCTGCCTCACCATGGTCTTCACCACGGGCTGCAGGAGAATCTCTGCTCCGGTGCCTGGAGCACCTCCTCCCCCTCCTTCTTCACTGACCTTGGTGTCTGCAGGGTTGTTTCTCTTACATGTTCTCGCTCCTCTCTCAGGATTCATTTTCTGTCCCGCAGCAACTTTTTTCCCTTCTTAAATATGTTATCACAGAGGCGATACCGCTGTCGCTGATTGGCTTGGCCTTGGCCAGCGGCACGTCCGTCTTGGAGCTGCCTGGCATTGGCTCTGTTGGACATAGGGGAATCTTCTAGCAGCTTCTCACAGAAGCCACCCCTGTAACCCCCCCGCTACCAAAACCTTGCCACACAAACCCAATACAATACATAAAGGCACTAACAGCTATACATATAAGCCAGGAAAAGAGGCATACCTGTTAAAAATTCCCCTCGAGTTCAGTGAAAATATTCACGTCAAATTCTTCAGCATCCTTCTCAACAGTCGAAGGGTCAAGCCTCAAGGAGCGGAGAGTATCAGCCCAAGTGTTGTCGGCTTTCAGCGACAGACCTCCAGTTTTCACAAACAGAAAAGTTTGTGAGCTGAGAGGCGTCCCACTCAGAGGGAGATGCTGGTCACAGCCTGCTACGGTCCAGGGGAGCTCAAAGGGTCTCAGTACCGCTGCTTATAGGTTTGTGAGATGATTGGCTTTAGTCATCAGCAAATTACTGGGATTCCAGCTGCACTGCTACCGTTTCACATGAGTTATGATTCAGATAAGGAAGACTTCAGGGCTGTCAGAAAATGACTTAAGTTTCAGATATGGAATGCTCCAAGTTTGTCAGGGGAGGACTGGGATGTCCCAAGGTTGTTATAAGAGAACTAGTTATCTCTACCTTCATTTTTTTGTTTTTGCCGGACAGTAGGAGTCCTTGAGACAGTCTGCATAACTCCCTGTCTTAGCCATGTGAGAGTTCCTGGTATGGTCAAGGGACGCTTAACCACCCGACTCATTACACTTATGCTAAGGCCTAGTGAGACTTCCCCAGTTCGTAGATCAGCCCAGAGAGGGGGAAAGAAATGCACCACCACAATTGGAAGGGTAAAAGTGAGAAAACTCGTGAGTGGAGATAAAGACAGTTTAATAGGGAAAGCAAAAGCCGTGCACGCAAGCAAAACAAAACAAGGAGTTCATTCACCACTTCCCACCACAGGTAGGTGTTCAGCCATCTCCAGGAAAGCAGGGATCCATCACGCGTAATGGTTACTTGGGAAGACAAACACCATCACTCCGAACGTCCCCCCTTCCTTCTTCTTCCCCCAGCTTTATATGCTGAGCATGATGTCGTATGGTCTGGAATATCCCTTTGGTCAGTTGGGCTCAGCTGTCCCAGCTGTCCCCCCTCCCAACTTCTTGTGTGCCCCCAAGCCTACTTGCTGGTGGGGTGGGGTGAGAAGCAGAAAAGGCCTTGACTCTGTGTAAGCACTGCTCAGCAGTAATGAAAACATCCCTGTGTTATCAACACTGTTTCCAGCACAAATCCAAAACATAACCCCATACAAGCTACTATGAAGAAAATTTAACTCTGTCCCAGCCAAAATCAGTACACCCAAGTAAAGCTGTGTGAAAGAGCTGTGCTCCTCCAAGCATTGCCAAGCAAAACAGATTCCCTACACAGGGACGCAGCTCCTGTCTCTCTCATCATGCTGTCAGCAGCAGTGTGCCCGTCCAACAGATATTCATTATGCTAATTAGCCCATAGCATGATTAGCTGGGTCAGACAGATCAGCATATTGTAAATTGAGTTCTAGAGGCTGTTAAACCCTTATATTTGAGTTAACCTTTAATTAAAATCTTTGCAAGCATGAAACATCCTCTTTATACAAACTGCACCAGACAAGACACAGAAAACTAATTTGCCTAGTAAAAGTTAAGGATTAAAAAAAGTGATAAAAAGAAAGGGAAGCAGATGCTGTTTTTATAGTAGCCTGCCCTTAGTTTACAGTCAGGAGACATCAAGAGGAATGCTGCAGTATCTCCAGAAGTAGGTCACTTTTGCTGTAAAAGGTGAAAACAGTAACTACAGTTCAGCCAATAGGTCAAGAGAAAAACAAATATATTTGAATGGGTAAATGAAAAGAGTAAAATGGCACATTTCTAAAAGTACTACCAACATTAACAGGAAGACATGAGCTAGCAGTTTAGCAATAGACAGGGGAGTCAGCAGCTCCTGATTTCCAACCCCAGTATCCTTTGTGGGCTTCAGCAAGCCAAGCTTGGTATCAATCTGAGGCATTTATAAGACTGCCATTTCAGTGCTTTCCACATAAATCAACATGTATTAGCAAAGTCCCTCATGCACTTTCAGGAGTTTTTGGCACATCTTCATTTTGTGTAAAAATAGCAGGCTGTTTTGATGGGCATTTTGGGGATTTGTATCATTTCAGGTTTTGTAATGAGGAACATTGTTAGTTCCTTGGCAGGTTGTGGGGGTTTTTTTGTGTTATGTTTTTGGGGTTATTTAAAAAAATCATGAAAGAAATAAAACTAAGCTGTCATTATTTGGGGAGTGTCTCATGCTCAAGAGAGAACACTGCTCATTACCTTGCCAGATGCATGCTTATGAAAATTTTTACATGTTTCTGAACTGCAGCAGAGATGACAAATACATTTCAGGTTGTAACTAGTTGATTTATTTCACCTCTGCTGTAGAGGAGATGTCACAGGGCAGGGGACAAGCAGTGCTCTTGTGCATCTCCTAGACTTTCCTGTAGGTTTTGCAAGGATGGGTGGATGCTGTGTTAAAGGGTAAAGAAGTTTGGCAGAAAATAAACCCCCTTGCATTCCAGTTTATCCTCAGATGTCAGAGGGGCTGGGGGTGGCTAGGTTTAATTTCTGAGCGATGTCCAATTCAAGGTTATAAGTCCAGTCATGTTCAATATGCTGAACTATCACGATGATGGATGCAGTAATAGCTTACTGCACTCTCAGCTTAGCTGCGTCCAATGCACTAGGATTAGCAGACTTAGGGAGTTTGGTTGCGGTAACGAACTATCATGGCTAGATTAATGAGCAGCACAGTTTATTAAAGCAACAGTACAGGTTCTTTTGGATTGCTGGTGATAAATACACCATCTGCAAAGCATGTGCAAATGATAATAGACAACTACAAGCACACTAAATTATGGAAAAACTCTATAGAGATTTCTAAGTTTCCCGGGAAAGCATTCGGTATAACCAAGTGTTCAAATATTACCCAATAGGCATCCGTATGGGGGGGGAGAGAGTCTCAGCCCATCGACTGATCCCAGAAGTCAGCAATGTCCTCCCAACTTGTCTATGATGATGTCTTCCCTAATAGTCTTCCTCTTTTGGGGTCTTTTAATCCTATTTTTCCTTTTAGGTGGAGCTTGAGTGACTCTAGTCATATATACCTTTACTTTGATTGGTATAAAGTTCTCTTGTTTTGCTTTTAAAGGTATATGTTAGAAAAAAATTCAGAGCGCATGCTCAGTGGGGGGGTGGTTGCACTTTGGAGGTGGGTAACTTTTGGGATGGAGGTGTGTTTTGGCATTGTAATGAGTAAAGTTCACCCAAAGGACATGGTGTTGCATGTCAGTACCCCAGAACTGGGCATGTGTGATATAAATCAGAAGTAGGGCATTAGGTCAACAGAACCCCCATTATTTTACCTCCTTGCTTCAGTGGATTCAATGCAGGGACCAACCGTTCTTGTTCCTATCATTCCAGTTCCCTATCTCTGCAATCACAGAGCCTGGCCACGGTGTCTCCACTCTGCTCCACTCTCCATGTTACTTCTCAGAATTAGCATACCAAGCTCCCCTGGTGTTGCTAACATCTAAAGTTGCAAGTTATGATGTTGCTTAGGGAACTACCATGGAACCGATTCTTTACGTGTCCGCTGCATTCCACCCTGGAGGTTCACCTTGCCTTGACGGGGGTGTGTGTCATATCGATAAGTCACCTCCAGCAATCACTCCACAGTGGACCATGGATCTGAACACTCTTGGCCTGGTGGAGTTAACCCTCACCAGTTCACCAGCTGGGCTGACATGATGGATCTCAGTTTGCCTCCACCTTCATGCCATCTTTGACTGGAAGCCTGTAGCTGTATTTTATTCGAAAGACTCAGGCCAGATACCCAGACAAACAATTTGAAGCAAAGAGCTGAACATGCGGCTCATCAGTGGTTATCCATCACCCAGCTGCACATTCTTACCTCTTGCTCTAAGTGCAAGGTGGCTTACATCTACCACAGGGCAAGCATATTACATGTGTCTGCAACTGCTAAAATCTCTTTGAGGTTTATATTGATTTCTCAAAGCATCTATTTATAGTTAAAAAATAATCTCCACATTTTTAAAGGCACATTTGTCAGGTCCTTTTAATGACAGCAGTCAGAGCTAAAATAGCCATGCACTTAAAAGACAGGGAGTTTTTTCCTTACCTCTCAACTGAGGCAGTATTCTTTGCATATATTGAAATTCCATCTTGAAAGTAGACACTATGCAGAAACTGCAGGTGTCTCATTTCAATCACATCCCTGCAAAACCAATGTGCCAATTCCTGCTCTGAAGGTGGCTGTGGGCAAGAAGTGTAATCAGAAGCTGGAGATAAAATTGTCTGATGAGTAAAAAGTAACTTAGGGTAAAAATAAGGTTAAATCTGAGGTGTCCTCATGGTCACATCTGGGATATGTCTTACTTTGCAATGTGATATTGCAGTAAATTTTGTAGCAAAAGCCTGATGCTGTGAATCCACGTGTCAGCTCGTGAAAGGTGATGGGATAATTTTTCCGAGAAAGGTGCAAGTTCTAAGCAGAAGTCTAAAATTTTCTAACACTTTGTGTCAGAGCTAATAACAAGGATCAAAAAGGAAAGAGAAATGGCTGAGATCAAGCATGAGTAAAGGATTTTTTTCTTTCTTCTGGAGTTTCCTGCAGAATTGGCTAAAATTTGTGATGATAGTTAGGTGCTTAAATGCAGATAGAGTTGCAAAAGTTCACATGCATTATGCATAGAAAAAAATCTTTGCAAGGTTTTAATCATGATGGGTTATTGCTACCTTCCATTGTGAGGTACTGTAGGTTTTAAAGTTAAGTCCTTGTCCTGGTTTCAGCTGGGATAGAGTTAATTGTCATCTTAGTAGCTGGTATGGTGCTATGTTTTGAGTTCAGTATGCGAAGAATGTTGATAACACTGATGTTTTCAGTTGTTGCTCAGTAGTGTTTAGACTATAGTCAAGGATTTTTCAGCTTCTCATGCCCAGCCAGAGAGAAAGCTGGAGGGGCACAAGAAGTTGGCACAGGACACAACCAGGGCACCTGACCCAAAGTGGCCAACGGTGTATTCCATACCATGTGACGTCCCATCTAGTATAGGAACTGGGAAGTGGGGGCGGGGAATCGCTGCTCGGGGACTGGCTGGGTGTTGGTCGGCGGGTGGTGAGCAATTGCCCTGCGCATCATTTGTACATTCCGATCCTTTTATTACTACTGTTGTCATTTTATTAGTGTTATCATTATCATTATTAGTTTCTTCTTTTCTGTTCTATTAAACTGTTCTTATCTCAACCCACGAGTTTTACTTCTTTTTCCCGATTTTCTCCCCCATCCCACTGGGTGGTGGGGGAGTGAGTGAGCGGCTGCGTGGTGCTTAGTTGCTGGCTGGGGTTAAACCATGACAGTCCTAGAGAAAAAATACTGGATTTGAATTTACTTCTACTGGAAAGGATGGAAGTCAATAGATTACTTGGCTCTAATTTGAAACATTTCTATTTATTAACAATTATCAAGAAAAAAAATTATGATAAAGAGGAGATAGACTGGAAACACTGGCAAACAAGAAGGACAGCAAAAATAGAAGCTAAGATGGAAGAGCCTCTTCACTAGTACACATGAAAGATTCGATCCTGCTTGAGGAATTCAGGCCTGTTGCCCTTGTCTCACAACCACATGAACTCTCAGACTGGAAAAGCAAAAGTAAAAACTTGAATTCTGCTGCCAAGACATCCCATCAAGGCACTGCAGATGATAGATACATTATTACTCTGAAGCAAAAATCGTACCTACTTTGTATCCGTGATTTGTATTCAGCTGCATTCTAAGTGTTAAAATCCAACTCCACAACTACCACCTGGCAGATCAGAGAGAGGGTGAGCTTTGCAGGAACAGCAAACCTCACCCCTAGGAAGCCTCTCTATCACAGACATCTATGTGAGCACACAGTCCTGGGGAGGGGCAGAAGGATCAGTCAGCCATACACCTCCTGCACTGAGGACTGTAGAGCAACAAGCGGAAAACACGTGTGTTTGTTAGCTTTTAAATGAGATGGGGAAATATTTTGTGTATTTAAGGTCTGAAGCTCAGTGACATGGCTCATAGGTTCAAATATCAGAGAATCACAGAAGTGTTGGCTGGGATGGCACCCTGGAGATCTCTCCTCTGACCTCCCGCTCGAAGCAGGATCTTCTCCAGCTCTCCAACAGGTTGCTGGGTCTTTGCCTAGCCAAGCCTTGAAACCTCCAAGGATGGAGACTGCTCTGTGGGCCACCCATGCCAGTGCTGTGCCACCCCCTAGCAAAGAGGGTGCCCAGTCTGAGCCTCCCAAGCTGCAATGCTGCAGCCTTGTCTCACTGGCTGCTGCTACCGAGACAATCTCAGCCCCACCACCTTGGCAGTCACCCCTTGCACGGCTGCAGGCAACTCTTAGACTGTACATTAGCCTCCTCCTTACAAACTGGGCAAGCCTGGCTCCCTCAGCCTCTCCGTGTGCCTTAGGACCTGAACATTTCAGAGGGTCTCTGCTGAACCTTTGCCAGGTTCCGCACATCCCTCTTGAACAGGAGGCTAAATCCCCTGCACAGCACCTCAGGTGTGGCCTCACCCAGGGACACGGACAGGGAGGTAATAACTTCCTGTGGTGTGCTGGCCATGCTCCTCCTTACGTGGCCCAGTATGTGGTGTGACTTTGTTGTGGGGAGGACGCATTGAGTGTTTAGTGCCCACTGGAAAGCATAGTAGGAAAAACCTGAGAGAAAGGAAGATATTTATGATGAGGAAGAAGAGTTATTTTCATGTAAGCAGTATTTGCTGCCAAGCACGGTTTCTGATGCTGTTACCTATCTTCTCCTCAAAGTTCACCAGACACAGGACGAAGACAACAAACTGCATTTAAGAAAGTGATTAGGAGTGTGGAAATGTACACAGGTCTCCAAGACTTGTGAGAATCACAGATAAAACCATTCACAGCTACCTTTCTATCATATTTTTAAATCATCGTGGAGTATTCATTGACATGACTTCTAAAAAACTGAATCGTTCAGCCAGACAGTGCTCAGGGGACTCCAAATTACAAGAGCATGGGAGCCCCAATCCACAGCTGAAGCAAAAATACCACCTACAGTTGTTTTTAAAGATTTGGTATGGAAAAATTATTTATATATTTCCCTAATGAACGATCCCTAACTGGAAGCTTTGGAGGAGAATACAGGGAGCTTGGAAAGCACTCTTTGAAACGCTTAGTCCCAGGGTTGCTGAACGTGCAGGAGGGTGCCATACTCAAAGGCAGAGCTAGGCTATCTCATGCATGCATTGGCATTGGACATGCTTACAACTTTGCAAAATCTCAGCATCTCTCCAAATAATATGGTACATGTGGTAGGAAAAGATCATGGTATTTCATTATCTCTGGCAAGAGCTCATGAAGATTTCTATGATAATTGTGCAATTTCCATGCATTGCTGATTGACCTTTGTGGTTGCTTGTAGCGTTCGCCGCATATCAAGGTGCCACGATTAGATCACTGATCACCCCCCAGACCAGGGAAAGAGACAGATAACACACACAGTGTGAGCGCCAACTTCCGCCTTTTATTGCGCAGTCAATTCCTTTTATACTAACAAGGGTAGGCGGGATTACAGACACATCATAAGGCTGCGACTAATCCTCTACCTTTCCGTGACATCGCGAGATCTTCCGAACGTCGAACCCTACAGTTGCTTGATAGAAACAGCAGCCCTGATTGATGTACAAATGCTATTCAAATGAGATTTAATCACAATATTTGTCTTTATGGAATACCTCAGCACTGACAGCAAGTTATAAGACATTCAATAGTATTTTTCAGGTTTACACTTGTGCTAGGTGTTATGAGCTGTGCGCACACCCCTGTGAGAGACTGAAAGAGTTAACGTCTCAAACATTGTGGTGGGGCAAGTTCTGCTTACACAAACTGAAGCCCCATGGGCGCACAAGCCCACTGGAACTGGACCCCTTGGCTGACTGGACCCCTTGGCTGACCGAACCAATGCTGGACCCAGGACCCGTGAAATCTTTCTCTCTTCCTTTTTTTCTCTCTGTCCTGTTTCTCCCTTTCTTTTCCCTTTTCCGTAATCCCTACACCTCATCCCTTTAGACATAAACCATTGACCAAGTCTGGGACTAGGAGTGGATCCAGCTGCCCCTAGGCTCTTCTCTGAGAGGGAGTCTAAAAAGCAAGGGGGTCCACTCTGAACCTCGTGACTCAATGGGAGGTCTCTCCTTATTGTCTTCCCTGAACTGATCCCCAAATAAGCAAGGCCTGTAGTATATGTTTGGTGATATATGGTTAGCACATGTTACACAGTTTACTGACATACTTTCATGCCAATTTTTGTTGTGAGCATACCAATTCTTGTGGTGAGCATGCCAATTCTTGTGGTGAGCAAATAAAAGTTGAGTTTTGTGAGTTAAAGGATCCCTGGTGTCATTTCACCTTAATCCTGACCTGGGAATCAGCAAACCTGAGTCATCATCCTAAGAAATTGGGATGTGACAACCCCCACTGGAGAAAAACCTCCTCATCAAAAAGCAATTCATAAAGACAGAAAAAAAAATCACTTCATTCCTCATTCCAACAGAATGTGAGCATGTCCCAATTGAATACTCTGTATTCAATTAGATATTACCTGTCTGAAATGAAAGGCTGTTGGATAATTCTTTGAACAAGTGGGGGGGGGGTGTGTGTGTGTGGGTGTGTGGGTGTGTGTGTATTGTATGTGTGTGTGCACATGCATATGTGAACATAAACTAGATACGTGCATGTGTCAAGTTTACCAGTCCACCAGAAATGTTTTCAGGGCAGGAAGAAAGGTGTTTCCACTTGAAACTCTCATCTCCAAGTGTTTGCAACTTTCTGAATTAAATGTAACATTCAGGATGAATGTTTCACATTCAGAGTCTCATCTCAGTGGTTTCATTTTTCCCCCGACATGTCAGTAAGATTTCACACAGTTTGGAAAATGAGTTTGCACCATTTAAGCAGGTTCTTCAGATTTTTTTTTCCTGTTGACCTCAGCTAAATTTAGACTGTAACTTCCTTTCTAAAAGACCAACATACCTTGGACAGTGAGGATGAGTTAGGGCTTATCAATGCTTCTATAAGTCAGGGCTTCAGCCCCTTTGAGAAGGCTACAACAGATTCCCTAAAAATCAGTGCTTATTAAAGAAATCTATTTGTTCCTAAGGAAAGGACACTAAGAAACATGAGAGAAAAGAAAATTGGGGCAGCAATGAAGAAGGGATACCCACAAGTCATGGCCAGCTCTCAGGGGCTTCCACTGTTGCCTGTTATGGGAAACAGGGGAACATCTGATGCCTGCATGGGCTTGCTTCACTGTGTGGCACACCAAGAGCTGCTTGCAAAAGGTGGCAAGCCCAGCAGGCTGAATACCCCTAGGCTCTTCTCTGAGGAGTCTAGAAAGCAAGGGAGTCTGCTCTGAACCTCATGACTCAAAGGGAGGGATCTCCTTATTTTCTTCCCTGAATTGATTTATATGGTTACCCTGGGTTACAGGGTTTATTGAGGTAGTTTCATGCCAATTCCTGTTGAGAGAAACCACTGCCAACTACTGTTAACACCTTCCCAGTTCAGGCTGCTTCTGCCATGAATAAAATGTTTAACTGATCGTGTGGTGTCATTTCACCTTAATTTAGCCCGAGGGAATTCCGAATTCACCAGGACCCCTCCCTGGTCTGTCCAGCACGGGTCATGATATTTTTTGGCATAGTCGGCAGGATTCCCTTGGTGTTCCTAAAGTGATCATTGGGACCAGGTCCTTCCTGTAGCCCCTCTCTAAGAGGAGTCATACACAAGGGGAGATAGTCCTCAGAGGACTTAATAAAGAGGATGTGATCTCATTACGGCCTCCCTGGGAGGTCAGACTGTAGACTGTACCCCTCTCCTGGAGAGATTAGAGGGCTACAATGCCTGGCCCTCTCCCCCTGGTATGACTTGGGCCCATAACAATTGGCATGATCCGCAAGCTGTAGTGGACAGAATTTTTGTTTTGGCTAAAGAACGAAGGTTGAAGCAAGTAAAAAGGCAGGCGTTGGTTTGTGCGGTTTTAGGAGCCATTTTGGTGGCAGCACAACAGGACAAATGCGTGGCCTAACAAGCAGAAGGGAAGACAATAAAATTCAAGACTTGGTGAAGGCTTTGCAGGAGCAATTGAAAAATGAGATAAGGAGCCTCTCCAACCAACTCACCACCAAGCAAGTGACTAACCAGAGACTACATACCGCTTTGACGGAGGCTCTGGAGCAGGAAAGGGTATTAAGGGAGCAATTAGATGAGACCCGCTCCCAGATCTCTGTAGAAAATGTGGGTGCAGACTCTGATGCGGAAAAGGAATCAAAATCGTACCCTTTTGAAGACCTAGGCCATATAAGGGAAATATTTTCTCCAGAGACAGGGGAAGCCATGAGGAGGCCCTTGATTAAGACTGAGACTGTGGATGGTGGTCAAGGAGGAGCCCAACAAGTTACCACCCGCATTGTCCCCTATTCCCCCACTGATTTGGCCAAAATTCAGGAAAAATATTCCTGGGGGCCCCGAGAAACAGAAACTGAGTATGTGTGGAGAGTACCCTTACCAGGAGTGACTGTATCCTCCTAAGTGAGGACGAGGCAAGGGGATATTGGGGTCCGGGGGTTTTCCTAACTACAAATGACAATAGAGAGCCGTGGTCCCTGACCCAAAGAGTAGCATATTGGGCAGGTGGATTGGACGCTGTGGAGAGGGGAGAACCCTTCTTGATTAAAATGCCTACAGTGGGTCACATTTTAGAGTGTACAAAAAGCTGTGTGTCTCCAGCTGATACATGATCGATTCCTGGTTCCGCAACAGCCCTCTCCCATGCAATATGTGGCAGACCCCAAAAGGTTACATCCTCTTATAAGGGGACTGCCCGATGCCTTGAAATTGTATGAGGTGCAATTACAAGATTGCTTGAGAGCACCCCAACCCTGAAGAAGGGGAGGCTGCCCAGAGATGACATGGGGAGAAGTAGCACAGGAATTGATTAATTATGGGAGACGGATGAGGTTCACCACTCAGGGAGAGACAAAATCCAAAGCAGACCTTAGGAGGGTGGAAGGGAATGGGGAAATAAAAGCTAAGCCCTTGTATAATTCTCACCCCCCCCCAATGAGGCCGACACGGCCTCCTGACAATAAAAGATATACACTGTCGACAGAAGGTATCTCAAAGGGATTCCTGTTACGGATGCACGCACACTCAAATCCAACAGGTGCTAAAGCTCAAATTTATTCTTCAGTAAAAAGTTAGAACACAAGTAACAGTAGTGAACTACAGGCTCAATGGTGTAAGGGGAATTAGTACTACACAGGCAACTTAAGAATCCTTGAGATTTAAAAATGATGACTCAAAATGACCATATCACTCACCTAAAATATGAGGACTCTCCCTTGAGGAGTTACCTCCGGCGGTGCCCTGACCCAAGGGGGAGTCCCCGACTGCAGACCCGCTGCTCTGAGGAGGAATGATTCCAACGTGGCCTCCGGCAGGACCCCATTTATACCCTTGTTGAATCTGATCTGTGGTCATTTAATCCCTGTTGGCCAAGAAGGTCACCTCAGTGTACCGGGCACGTCTCGATTGGCTAGTTCAATTTTCAACCTGCGGCCTCCAGGGTAAGTTTTGTTGTTTTTTTTTTCCTCTTCTCCCTGTCTGGAGAAGTTTTGTTTCTGGCTGGGTTGGAGGGGGGGAGTGTACTGCCACAATTCCTCAGGGAGGTAATGGACGGGTTGCCCACTCCCAACCTGGAAGGTCTGGTGAAAGGCTGGGACAAAATAAAAGGGGCCCTATCTCCCTCAAACATTAAAGACCTTTCTCCCCCATCCCGGGAAGCCAGGGACATGGCCCTGTCTGCTCCTCGGGAGGCTGATTTGATTGATTTGGACGTCCCCAAGTCAGGAAATTCCCCTCTGCCATCCCCAACAAGTGAGCCAGGGGACGGCCAGTGGGTCCATTTGAGAAGGCTCACAGAAAGCGATAAAGGGGACCTGTTAATTACCTTTCCCCTAGGCCCCTTTAAGACCCCAGTCACATTTTTGGTAGATACAGGTGCTCAGGTGTCGGCACTCCGAACAGATGTCGCCAACCATAATGGCCTAGTTGCTGACAAGAAACAAATTTGAGTAACAGATGTTTTTGGAAACTCTCGGCCCCAAGCAACTGCCCGGGTCAAGTGCTGGTTGCCAGGAGATGAGACTGCGACAGAAACTATAATGATCTTGGGACCGCTACCAACAAACATTTTGGGGCTCGACTTATTGAAAGGGAGAGCATGGATAGACTCCAAGGGGAGGGAATGGAAGTTCTGACTCCCTGCGGCTTCGATGAGGCTTTTGCAGTCAGCACCTGCACTCCCACCTTTAAAAATAGTCAATGTGAAACCCTATGCCTTGCCCTTAGGGGCGAGAGAGGGGATTGCCCCTGTAATAACTGAGGTATGGGAACAGGGAATAATTGTCCCAACCTACTCGCCTTACAATTCTCCAGTGTGGCCAGTCCGCAAACCAAATGGAAAATGGCAGTTAACAATCAATTATCGGTGCTTGAATGCTAATACAGGTCCCTTAACAGCTGCAGTGCCTAACATGGCCGAGCTGATCGCAACAATACAAGAACGAGCCCACCAGATCCTAGCCACCATCGATGTAAAAGATATGTTCTTTATGGTCCCTTTGCAGGAAACGGATAGGGACCGCTTTGCTTTTACTTGGGAAGGGATACAATTCACTTTTACACATCTCCCCCAGGGATATTGGCACTCGCCGACATTTGCTCATTATGCATTGGCTCAAGGGCTCACCAAAATCATTCCTGCAGAAGGGGTTAAAGTATACCAATATATTGATGTTGTATTAATTGGCGGCCCTGATACCAAGGTAGTGGGACAGACCCAAGGAGAGATAATTGCTCACCTAGAAAAATTAGGACTCCAAATTCCAAACGAAAAGATACAACACTCATCTTCCGAAGTGAAGTTCTTGGGTATCTGGTGGAGGGGTGGGACAGTGTGCATTCCCCCCTGAAACCTTGACCACCCTTGAACTAGTGAAAATGCCTGCAAATAAGAAAGACCTCCAACATGCCTTAGGCCTGCTGGTGTTTTGGACTTCTGTATCATAGCCCGACCCCTGTACGATCTAACACGCAAAAGGGTCTCTTGGGATTGGACCCCAGTCCATGAAGAAGCCTTAAAATTGCTGATTTTCGAAGCTGGGGTATATCAGGCCTTGGGGCCAATTCATCCAACAGATCCACTCTGCACTGAATGGGGTTTTGCGATCCATGGGCTATCAATATATATGTGGCAGCATGGACCCAAAGGCCCGACTCAGCCTATCAGATTCTATTCACGTAGCTTTAAAGATGCAGAGAAACAATACTCACTTTGGGAAAAGGGTCTCTTTGTGGTCAACCTAGCTTTGCAAGAGGCAGAAAAAATTATATGGCAACAACCAGTTATCCTGAGAGGGCCCTTTAAGGTTTTAAAACCAATTTTGGCAGGAACCCTACCCCCTGTAGGAGTTGCACAGTGAGAAACCATAAGGAAATGGTATGCACAGCTAGATCATTATTGTCACACACTACAAATAGAAGAGGGAGCGCCTAAAACACTCCAAGTGCAAGAACTGCCTGACACCCAATTAACTGAAGAACTACCTCCCTCCTATATAAAACCTGCCCCTCCATTTGAATCTCATCTAAAAAATGTGTGGTTCACCGACACATCTTCTAAAAGAGAGGGGAAGATCTGGAAGTACCGAGCAGTAGCCCTGAATGTTAACTCAGGAGACTGAATTTTAACAGTAGGTGAGGGAGGTGCCCAGGTAGAGGAACTGATAGCGGTTTGGAGTGTGATAAAAAGAGAAGCTGAAAATGGAGAACCAGTACTCATTTATACGGATTCATATGCAGTGTTTAAAGGGTGCACTGAGTGGCTCCCCTTCTGGGAACAGAATCAGTGGGAGCTTAACCAGGTACCTGTGTGGCAAAGAGAAAAATGGGAGGAGATTTTGAATATCACCAAACGGGGAACTTTATTGGTGGGATGGGTAGCTGCACACCAAGGGGGGAATCACCCAGCACACATCTGGAATAATCAGGTAGACTTTCTAACTTGCTTAGCTGCGATGGCGGCAGGTGCCGAAGAAGAAAAGTGGGGACACCTGTTAGAGTGGTTACATGTGAAGCGTAGTCATTCTGGGGTTAAAGATCTTTTCAAAGAAGCCGGTGGCAGAGGTTGGCCTGTTACCTGGGAATTGTGTAATGTGATCATTTCTGCTTGTAGTCGGTGCTGTACCCGGCTAGAAAGACATCCCTTACAAAAACCCCCTCTCCACCTACAGCACAGGAAGGGACTCTGGGAGACTTGGCAAATTGATTATATAGGACCCTTCAAGAAGTCAGACGTGAAGCAATATGTTCTTGTTGCAGTGGAAGTGGTGTTGGGACTTACCCAAGCGGCAGCACTTGCAAGAGTGATTAGGGACAACACAGTGCAAGGATTAAAGCTATGGTTCAATTATCTGCCTAAACCCCAGTCAATCCAATCAGACAGTGGTAGCCACTTTACTGCCGGGATAGTGCAGGAATGGGTGTCCTGGTTTCAGCTGGGATAGAGTTAATTGTCATCTTAGTAGCTGGTATGGTGCTATGTTTTGAGTTCAGTATGAGAAGAATTTTGATAACACTGATGTTTTCAGTTGTTGCTAAGTAGTGTTTAGTCTAAAGTCAAGGATTTTTCAGCTTCTCATGCCCAGCCAGCAAGAAGGCTGGAGGGGCACAAGAAGTTGGCACAGGACACAACCAGGGCACCTGACCCAAAGTGGCCAACAGGGTATTCCATACCATGTGACGTCCCATCTAGTATAGGAACTGGGGGGAGTGGGGGCAGGGGGATCGCCGCTCGGGGACTAGCTGGGTGTCAATGGGTGGGTGGTGAGCAATTGCACTACGCATCATTTGTACATTCCAATCCTTTTATTTTTGCTGTTGCCATTTTATTAGTGTTATCATTATCATTATTAGTTTCTTCTTTTCTGTTCTATTAAACTGTTCTTATCTCAACCCACGAGTTTTGCTTCTTTTTCCCGATTTTCTCCCCCATCCCATTGGGTGGGGGGGAGTGAGTGAGTGGCTGCGTGGTGCTTAGTTGCTGGCTGGGGTTAAACCACGACAATGGGCAAAGGGTGAAGGAATACAGTGGGTATTTCACACCCCCTACTATCCTCAAGCTAATGGGATAGTGGAGAGGACAAATGGGTTGCTAAAGCGTATCCTTAGGCCGCACGATTCCGGATGGCCTGCACGGCTCCCCGATGCCGTAGCGAAGGTGAACAGTTTCTGGGGAGTAAATGGATGTCCCAAGCTCACTGCATTTTGCCCCAAACCCCCCTCCCTACTCCTGGGGAAAAGGGAACCAAAAGATCCGTGTCTGGATTGTCCAGCTCATAGTTCACAAACAAGTTTCACCATGTCTAGTGCACACAGGCGACTCATGGGGGGTTACAAAAGAGACACAGCCTTGCATTGCCTTGAGGCCCTGTCTCTCTGCAGAGACTACTCACAGGGAGCTGTGTAGACAGCTTAGCCATGGGTTGTCTGATAAGCCCTAAACTAAACAGGGCGGTGGCTGTGCCATTCAAAGAACCAAAACCTGAGCTGAGCCTTGAAATCCCTTAACAAATAGCATGCCCTGAGTCTCAATCCAACCACTATTCAGTTGCCTGAGGAAGCAAGGTAAAAAAAACCCCAAAACCTGGAGGGTTTCAGCTTCAGTTTCAAATGACAACCTTGTGTATTCAAACAATCACAGACCAACAAAGGAAAGATAAGGGGAAACTCCACTCAGATACACATAATCCATTTAGGCATAAATCATAATCCACTCAGGCATAGTCATACACACCATTCCACAAGTCAGGGGATAAAAACCCTAAGATTCAGGTTGGAAATGGGGGAGTCACTTCTCCAACTATACAGTTGGCTTGTGAAGGAGACCCTTCCCCCCATTTGATGGGGACGCCAGTTGAGGTAACTTCCCTGGGATTGAGACCCCTTACCTGGAGGGGTAAGTGAATATTGTTTATGCTTTAAGTTTGTAAACGCCTGTATGCTTGTGGTTGTCTGTGAATCGCTTGTGGTTGTAATAGTGTACTACCTGCAATAGTAGCGTGTTAAGTCTGTAAGTGAAGTTCAAATAAATCATTTGCTTGAACCTTGCAGTTAAGTCTTTTTCCGCCACATTAACCTGGTAAAACCCTTATACTACCCAGGACAACCTGTTCTGGCGGACCTCCCAACAGTGGGAGAGGTGCCTCTGATGCTTAAAACCCCCTTGAACTTTTATGTGTGGATAGCAACCGATGCAAAAGGAAAGACCACCAAATCCACACGCGATGGATAATACCCTCGTTTTAATCTACGTATGCTTTATATTTGCACTTTGTAGAAAAGAGAAACGGAGAGAGATGGCAAGGGACCCATATTAGTCTTTATATAAACTGTTATTTGTGTTATCAGTTTATTGTTACTTGTAATTTCTGTCTGTTATTATAGGGAAAGATGCTTTGGGGAACCTTCTCCCTCATCCCGATCCTTTGCACTGGAGGACAGGGAAAAGCTTCTCCAGATTTAGCTTGGAATTTGATTCAAGGTTTTATGCACCTCTGGAATGACACTGTGGTCGGTTGACCTTGGCTGGATGCCAGGTGCCCACCAAAGATGCTAGGTGACTCCCCCTCCTCAGCTGGACAGGGGAGAGAATATATAACAAAGGGCCCACGGGTCGAGATAAGGACAGGGAGAGATCACTCAACCAATTACTGTCACAGGCAAAACAGACTCAACTTAGGGAAAATTAACTTAATTTATTGCCAGTCAAACCAGAGTAGGATAATGAGAAATAAAACCAAATCTTAAAACACCTTCCCCCCACCTCTCCCTTCTTCCCAGGCACAGCTTCACTCCTGGATTCTCTACCTCCTCCCCACAGCGGCGCAAGGGGATGGGGAAGCAGGGTTACGATCAGTTCATCACGTTGTCTCTGCCGCTCCTTCCTCCTCAGGGGCAGGACTCCTCACACTCTTCCCCTGCTCCAGCGTGGGGTCCCTCCCATGGGAGACAGTTCTCCATGAACTTCTCCAACGTGGGTCCTTCCCATGGGCTGCAGTTCTTCACAAACTGCTCCAGCATGGCTCTCTTCCACAGGGTGCAATCCTTCAGGAGCACAGTGCTCCAGCGTGGGTCCCCCGCGGGGTCACAAGTCCTGCCAGCAAACCTGCTTCTGCATGGGCTCCTCTCTCCATGGGGCCACAGGTCCTGCCAGGAACCTGCTCCAGTACGGGCTTCCCACGGGGTCACAGCCTCCTTCGGGCACCCACCTGCTCCGGCGTGGGGTCCTCCATGGGCTGCAGGTGGATATCTGCTCCACCATTAACCTCCATGGGCTGCAGGGGGACAGCCTGCCTCACCATGGTCTTCACCACGGGCTGCAGGGGAATCTCTGCTCCGGTGCCTGGAGCACCTCCTCCCCCTCCTTCTTCACTGACCTTGGTGTCTGCAGGGTTGTTTCTCTTACATGTTCTCGCTCCTCTCTCAGGATTCATTTTCTGTCCCGCAGCAACTTTTTTCCCTTCTTAAATATGTTATCACAGAGGCGATACCGCTGTCGCTGATTGGCTTGGCCTTGGCCAGCGGCACGTCCGTCTTGGAGCTGCCTGGCATTGGCTCCATAGGACATAGGGGAATCTTCTAGCAGCTTCTCACAGAAGCCACCCCTGTAACCCCCCCACTACCAAAACCTTGCCACACCAACCCAATACAGACACCAATCAAGGTGTTTGTACAAAGGAATTAAATTCATAACACATAACGTAACATAACAGAATTAAATTAATCTAAACACCACCAATCTTGTGAAAAAAAGCTTGATAACATATGTCCATACATTCTGTATGGTATGTCTAAATATTTTGATGGTTTTAACATTTTGTACCAGCCGTGGAAACTGGTTTGCTGCTAGATATCTGTAAAGGTGAGATTTGGTAAATAATTATTAGAAATCTTATACTAACACTATGATTGAAACAATAGACAAAAGTGTAGCCAAGCAATTAACTAGTAGAGGAAGTTACTCCTAAGTTTTGCAGTTCTTTGCTCTTATGACTGGATGTTCCTGTACATTAGATAAGAATAATATTGAAACTGACCATATGTCACTGAAACTATGTTAAGCTCCAAGATCAAAGAACAGGGATGAAGAACAAAGACTTGAAGGTCAGCCAACAGAATTTCAAATGGGTCGGTGGTTGCAAAAGCAGCCCTTCAATTCAAATGAAGGACCATTGCGCATGACCAGATGTAGGCAGTACTATGATAATCAGTTACAATATTTTTTATGGATATGTATACTAATCTGATTAATATGTAATTAGTTACTCTATATAACCTGTTTGTGCTGAAGCTGTGGCATACATGCTAGGCGGAATTATCCCCCGTGCATACAGTGCTGCAATAAAGAATGCCAGCTTTCTAAAACTCCAAAATGAGTCTTAGGGAGTATTCCTTTACAGGCCGTGAATTTCAGTATTCAAGCTGGTAAACCAAATTGCTCCTGGAACAATGCTTCTGGGGGACCTTTCATTGCTCTAAAAAAAAGTCCCTCTGACTATTCAAAGATTTTTCTTCTTCCCTGAGGAGGAAAGTTTGAATCTTGTGATGTTGTTAAAAGAACATGGTGTATATGGGATGTTAAATCTCACCAACAGAGAATGCTGTCTCACCATACACAACGCAACTACCTCCTTAGAAGAAGCGCGAAAGAAGATGAGAGAAGTTACAGACAAGACTGGAGAATTTTTCCAAACAATGCAACTGTTGTCCTAAAAGCGGATTCATTACCTGGTGTGCAGTAGACCAATCTCACACGCTCAGGAGACATATTGCTTTATTCTGTGCAGGGTGCTCAGTGGACTTTCCACAAATCAAGCACACCAGATTCGTCAGGTGTGTTCCTTTTATACAGTAACAATTGCATCTAATTTATTAAACTACTCCTACCTAGCACATATTCAAACTAATGCATATGCATAGGATTACATAGCCATGACACATCAGGTGCCTTCTCCGCATGCACCGGGGTCTCGGGTGGTCTTCGGTGGTTGTTTGAGGAGTTATCCCCTCCTCACTTTGACCACTAAGTCCCTCTGTATCAGGTCAATGGTTCATTTTCCTGCCAAGAGGGACACACCATCAATCAGGAAGAATAGAAAGGATCAGAATTGGTGCTCCAGGTGAGGCACCATTAAACAGGAAGAATAGAAAAGATCAGAATGATCTTGGCTAACTAACTTAATTTAAAACAGGACTTTCTAATCTACCACAGGATTTTCTATATCTGACATGACAACCAAGAGACTGGTTTAATGGAGGATCATTGCTGATCTCTCTCCTAACATCCTTGGGACTCACAGGGTGGGGAAAATGGTTTGTTAGCATTGGACTCATGCTGTTATGTAGATTTTTGTTCTTAATGCTTGGCCTTGCAGTTCTTCACTGTATGATTACCCATGCCATCTCTTCCCTATCTTCTCTCCCTCTTCTCGCACATGTTCTCTCTCTCTCTCCTTTTCTCTCTCTCCCCTTTCTTTATATTGTCGTGGTTTAACCCCAGCCAGCAACTAAGCACCACGCAGCCGCTCACTCACTCCCCCACCACCCAGTGGGATGGGGGAGAAAATCGGGAAAAAGAAGTAAAACTCGTGGGTTGAGATAAGAACGGTTTAATAGAACAGAAAAGAAGAAACTAATAATGATAATGATAACACTAATAAAATGACAACAGCAAAAATAAAAGGATTGGAATGTACAAATCATGCGTAGCGCAATTGCTCACCACCCGCTGACCGACACCCAGCCAGTCCCCCAGCGGTAATTCCCCGCCCCCACTTCCCAGTTCCTATACTAGATGGGACGTCACATGGTATGGAATACCCTGTTGGCCACTTTGGGTCAGGTGCCCTGGCTGTGTCCTGTGCCAACTTCTTGTGCCCCTCCAGCTTTCTCGCTGGCTGGGCATGAGAAGCTGAAAAATCCTTGACTTTAGACTAAACACTACTTAGCAACAACTGAAAACATCAGTGTTATCAACATTCTTCTCATACTGAACTCAAAACATAGCACTGTACCAGCCACTAGGAAGACAGTTAACTCTATCCCAGCTGAAACCAGGACAACATCTAAATCACCAGCCTGGTAGAAGACTATGGAGAATCCATGAAGATTATATAGACAATGTTTGAGCCACAGGGTGGTGTGAGAGACTGAAAGAGTTTATGTCTCAAACATTGTGATGGGGCAAGTTCTGCTTAACGATGAACTCTGCATAACAACGAACCCGGCATAGCAACAATCTGCTGATCAGCACAGGACATCAGCAACAGAGCCAGGAGGGCATGCTGGAGGTTGCGCAGCTCAGTGTTCTGATATGCTGAGCATGGCAGCTCACCATGTATGGCCAAAGATCAAACAATGGCCATGTCTGCAGGGAAGGGGAAGTTACTCTCCAAAGGACCCCCCAAGCCTATTGACCCATTTCCCGAAGGTTCTGAAAGCACAAACGGTGCATGACACCTAATTAGCCTAATGAGTTTGAGTGCCTTCGGGCTGCAGTTCTTCACAAACTGCTCTAACATGGTTCCTTTCCATGGGGTGCAGTCCTTCAGGAGCAGACTGCTCCAGTGTGGGTCCCCCACGGGATCACAATTCCTGCCACAAAACCTGCTTCTACATGGGCTCCTCTCCACAGACCGCAGTTCCTGCCAGGAGCCTGCTCCAGCGTGAGCTCTCCATGGGGTCACAGCTTCCTTAAGGCACATCCACCTGCTCTGGTGTGGGGTCCTCCATGAGCTGCAGGTGGATATCTGCTCCACCATGGACCTCTATGGGCTGCAGGGGGACAACCTGCTTCACCATGGTCTTCACCACGGTGTTGCCTCAAGCCTTCAAAAGACTGATTAACAAATAAGAAGGAGGTGACAGTTTAAAGAAAAAAAACCTAAACCATGAGAAGTGTGGTATGTTTGCTATTCAAGGACTGTTTAGATTATGTGTACTCAAGGTAAAGCTTATCTAGTTTAAGATTCTGCTTACAATGGAGGATGCTTAAAGAGTCACAGACTTGCTAATTAAGAACATACATCCTCCTTCAGCATTGAGAAACAAGGGGTTGGCAAGAGAAACAAAGACCCTGGTGTCCTCAGATGATGCATGACCATAAAAGGACAAAAGGAGTAGGGGTATTCTTCCCCAAATGACCCTCAAAGACCACCAGAGACCCCCATGCAGGTGTAGAAGACTCTGGGATGATTGATCAAGAGAACAACACATCATGCTTGCTCAACATAATGAATATGCAATAGTTAGGTGGAACATATGTATTAGATAGGTGTGGTGTTTTAGCTGTAGTGTATAAGTATGGACTGAAAACCGCAGTAGGTGTGCTCGATTCGTGGAAATCTTCCACCTTGCACCCTGCACAGAATGCAATGTCTCCTTTCTAAACATACTTTGTGTGTTTTGGGAGTAACAACGGGCTGCAGGGGAATCTCTGCTCCAGTGCCTGGAGCATGTCCTCCCCCTCCTTCTGCACCGACCTTGGTGTCTGCAGGGTTGTTTCTCTCACATATTCTAGCTTGTCTCTCTGGCTGCTGTTGCGCAGCAGTTTCTACCCCTTCTTAAATATATTATCACAGATGCACTACCACCATTGCTGATTGGCTCAGCCTTGGCCAGTGGCGGGTCCGTCTTGGGGCTGGATGGAAATGGCTCTGTCCATTATGGGGGCAGCTTCTGGTGTCTTCTCACAGAAGCCACCCTGGCAGCCCACTCCCCACCCCCATCCCCCCTTTCTAAAACCTTGCCACTAAAACCTTGCCATGTAAACCAAATACATACGTTCATCCTGAATTCATAAGATTTTCATATTAGAAGATGCAATGTGCTAGTACAAAGGAAGTTGTTGGTCTGTCATCAGTGACATTTATGTATCGGGTGTGGACTCTATACCACACTGGTTACCTCTCAGAAAACATGGTTTTACAAATATATATGGATAATCATGGTCTTTTAGCTTCTATGACAGTGTTACGACCCGTGCTGGACAGACCAGGGAGGGGTTGTGGTGAGTTCGGAATTCCCTCGGGCTAAATTAAGGTGAAACTACACCACACGATCAGTTAAACATTTTATTCATGACAGAAGCAAACTGAACTTGGGAGGTGTAACAGTAGGTGGCGTGGTTTCTCTCAACAGGAATTGGCATGAAACTACCTCAGTAAACCATGTAACCCATGTGTCATGGTTTCAGCCCAGCCGGTAACAAAGGACCACGCAGCCGCTTGCTCACTCCTCCCGTCCCCCTCCGGTGGGATGGGGAGGAGAATCAGAAAGGAGAAAAGAAAAAAAAAAACCCGGAATCTCGAGGGTTGAGATAAGGACAACTTACTGGGACAACACAAAAAGAGAAGTTACAACAACAACAACGATACTGATAAAAGAATATACAAAACGAGTGATGCACAGTGCAACTGCTCACCACCCGGAACCCGATGCTCCGCCACTTCCCCCACCGAAAGCTGAGAGACACCCCCCCAGCCCGCTCCCCATTTATATACTGAGCATGATGTCACATGGTATGGAATAGCTCCTTGGCTAGTTCAGGTCAGCTGTTCCGGCTGTGCCCTCTCCCAGGTTCCTGTGAAAATTAACTCTATCCCAGCTGAACCCAGGACACCATGGTAAACATAGACATCAATTCAGGGAAGAAAATAAGGAGAGCCCTCCCGTTGAGTCACGAGGTTCAGAGTGGACCCCCTTGCTTTCTGGACTCCTTCTCAGAGAAGAGCCTAGGGGTGGCTGGATCCACTCCTAGTCCCAGACTTGGTCAATGGTTTATGTCTAAAGGGATAAGGTGTAGGGATTATGAAAAAGGAAAGAGTAAGAGAGAGTGAGACAGAGAGAGAAAAAGAGAAAGATTTCACGGGTCCTCGGTCCAGCATTGGTCCAGCCAGTCTAGAGGTCCAGTTCTGGTGGGTGCGTGCGTGGGGTTCCTCATGTCAGCATCTTTTATAGCCCAGTTCCCGCCTTTTCTCACGTCATTCACATCCCTCTTGGTCTTTTGCATACTGCCCGTAAGGACTTATGTAACTCTCAATCTTGTGAGCGGGCACCATTGGGAGGTGGTGGTCGCAAAGGGTCCATTGGGTGGCCGTGAGCCCCTTCCTCAAATAAACGTTGTATGACCTCTGGCCATATATGGTGAGCTGTCCCACTCAGCGTATCAGAACACGGAACTGTGCACCCTCCAGCATGCCCTCTGTGCCTTCTCACCTGCAGTCCTTGTTATGCAGGGTTCGTTGTTATGCAGAACTTGCCCAGCCACAATGTTTGAGACATTAACTCTTTCAGTCTCTCACAGATAGGCATCATGTTGTCAGGCCAGGGAGCAACTTGCTGATGGACTCATGAAAGACCATTGGTGCATAGTGTCTCATACAGACATAGTGTCCAGCCCCTCCATGCATTGCCAAGCATTAATTAATAGCACTTACAATGTCTTTATACCCATGGATGATTAGGAGTGAAGCAAAGATGGAGGGAAATCCGTGATAAGCACCCAAGATTTCTATTGCATAGATAGATTTATTAGAGGGATTTGCAGCCGTATCTCAAATGCTTATTCTAAAGTTATGTATGATTGGACAAAAGAAGAGTCAAACTGCCCAGAATTGACAGTATCATTCAGAAAGTGAAATGTTGCTATGTACTCTAAATTTGCAAGTTAAGCTGATGGAACGTAGGCTTGAAACAGTTAAATAAGAGACTGTCAAACACATTTTAAATTTAAGCTGGAATTGTGATTTACATTCGTCGTGATTTAACCCCTGCCAGCAACTAAGCACTACGCAGCTGCTCACTCACTCCCCCCAACCAAGTGGGATGGGGGAGAGAATTGGAAAAAAAAAGGTAAAACTCATGGGTTGAAATAAGAACAGTTTAATAGAACAGAAAGGAAGAAACTAATAATGATAATAATAAGAAGAGTAAAATAACAATAATAATAATAATAAAAGGACTGGAATATAAAAAACAAGTGATGCAAAATGCAATTGCTCACCACCCGTCGACCAGTGCCCAGTTAGTTCCTGAACCACCCCTCCCAGGACAACTCCCCCCAGTTTATATACTAGGCATGAT
The DNA here is from genome assembly GCF_947461875.1 of Haliaeetus albicilla. Lineage (NCBI taxonomy): Eukaryota > Metazoa > Chordata > Aves > Accipitriformes > Accipitridae > Haliaeetus > Haliaeetus albicilla. The sequence continues at coordinate 38,250,024 of NC_091515.1, forward strand.
GTCACATGGTATAGAATACCCCTTTGGCCACTTTGGGTCAGCTGCCCTGGCTGTGTCCCCTCCCAACTTCTTGTGCCCCTCCAGCTTTCTCGCTGGCTGGGCATGAGAAGCTGAAAAATCCTTGACTTTACACTAAACACTACTTAGCAACAACTGAAAACATCAGTGTGTTATCAAAATTCTTCTCATACTGAACCCAAAACATAGCACTATGCCAGCTACTAGAAAGAAAATTAACTCTATCCTAGCTGAAACCAGGACAACATTTTATTTTACTAGTACTCTTTTATTGCTAGACTTAAAACTAGAAGCTTGAATCTTTGTTTTATCAAACAAAATAGAATAGAATAGAATAGAATAGAATAGTTCAGTTGGAAGGGACCTACAATGATCATCTAGTCCAATTGCCTGACCACTTCAGGGCTGATCAAAAGTTAAAGCATATTATTAAGGGCATTGTCCAAAGGCCTCTTAAACACTGACAGGCTTGGGGCATCAACCACCTCTCCAGGAAGCCTGTTCCAGTGTTTGACCACCCTTCTGGTAAAGAAATGTTTCCTAATGTCCAGTCTGAACCTCCCCTGATGCAGCTTTGAACCATTCCCACACGTCTTGTCACTGGATATCAGGGAGAAGAGATCAGCACCTCCCTCTCCACTTCCCCTCCTCAGGAAGCTGTAGAGAGCAATGAGGTCACCCCTCAGCCTCCTTTTCTCCAAACTAGATAAACCCAAAGTCCTCAGCCACTCCTCATAGGTCATGCCTTCCAGCCCTGTCACCAGCTTTGTTGCCCCTCTCTAGACGCATTCAAGGACCTTAACACCCTTCTTAAATTGTGGGGCCCAGAACTGCACACAATACTAAAGGTGAAGCTGCACCAACACTAAATACAACGGCATAATCACCTCTTTTGACTGGCAAAGAACCACCACTCCCATCTGGGGTTCCTGGAGAAAGGTGTTCCAAGGTGCAAGGGGCACATTTAGAGTACACTGCCTCCATGAGGACAGTGAAGCCACATGATCCCTGAAATACTTTTAGTGGATGCAAGAGCTGGGGGCTGAGACCTGGCAAGGAGCAAAGGACTGGAGTGGGAATACCTGCAGGTGCTGACTTTCAGGAAGATTTTTCCCTGGACAAGCATCCACCTTTCTAGAAGCAAATGGCCAAGAGACACACCATGACTCCAGGAAAGAACTGAAACATCACATCTGGGCTTTGATTCCTGTATAATGAATAAAAGGTTCTCTCTAGTCTAAACATATGCATATCAGTAAAACACAGATGATTAAAGTGGGTGTAATCTCCTTAACACAAATGCCCTATGCCCTTCTCTGTGCAAAGCCAAACATTGCTGGTATGCTGCAGTTATGTAGGGTTTACCTCAAAGTGTAGGGAGAGAGAGAGCGCACATGCAAGAGCTATCAGTGAAAAATAATCAGACATTTTTTCAGAGTCCAAGAAATCATAGCCCAATTTAATAGAATGAAGTACACTTAACAAGATGCCAGAAGAATACTTAAAAATAAAAAGCCAAATAAATAGTACCATGTTTCATAAGGACAAAGATAGCATAAACCTTATTTTCTTTTTATAATAAAGGATATTTCTGAATAACACCCTGTTAGCTGCCTGCTATACCTATGCACACTCAAACCAGTGATCATGAAGCTATTTTCCCAGCAGGTGACTTTTCAGTAAGTCATCCTTGTATGAAATCTCGCTTGTAAATGAGGAAGTGGATCTATATGACCATAAATTTGATGGGAGACAAATTGCTGGTGGTGTTATTCCAGTGGTTGCTCTCTCTACACAGCCCCGGTATGAGACAAAGCACGACACATCACTTACAGATTCAGTGTAATAAAGTGTAAATAATTGAAAACTTTCTGATATTATCCTGTCTTTTTTTAGCATGTGTCTTCAATAATTAATTTATTTTTATCTCTAATAGTGTCTTGCTCCATATCATCAGTCATTTCCATAGTTTTGGTTATTAACCTTGAGAGATCATGATCTGTTTTGTATATACTTTTTCCTTGTGGTGTTATTGTATTTATGGTCTGGGAGTTTTCCTCTCTCATACTCATCATTTTCCATATCACATTTGGAAATCACCATGTCTACTGCCTCCAGTAACCATGGTTAGCAATAATAGTGTCGTGGTTTAAGCCCAGACGGTAACAAAGCACCACAAAACTGCTTGCTCATTCCTCCCCCCAGCCCCGGTGGGATGAGGAGGAGAAAATATAAAGAAAAGTTTGTGGGTCGAGACAAGGACAAGGAGGGATCACTCACCACTTATGGTCACAGGCAAAAGACAGGCTCAACTTGGGGAAGAAACAACATCAATTTAATTTACTACAAATCAAATCAAAACAAGGATACTGAGAAGTTAAACCAAACCTTAGAACACCTTCCCCCCACCCCTCCCTCCTTCCCAGCTCAACTCCACTCCCGGTTTTCTCTACCTCCTCGCCCCAGCGGTGCAGGGGGACAGGGAATGGGGGTTGCGGTCAGTTTGCCACATATTGTCTTTGCAACTCCTTCTTCCTCAGTGGGAGGACTCCTCACCCTCTTCCCCTGCTCTACCGTGGAGTCCCTCCCACAGGAGACAGTCCTTCACGAACTTCTCCAACATGAGTCCTTCCCACAGGCTGCAGTCCTTCCTGAACTTCCCTGGCATGGGTCCTTTCCACAGGCTGATCTTCAGTCACAGACTGCTCCAGCGCAGGCTTTCCCATGGAGTCATGGCCATCTTTGGGGGCATCCAACTTCTCTGGCATGGGGTCCTCCACAGCCTGCAAGTGGGCATCTGCTCCACCATTCACCTCCATGGGCTGCAGGGGGACCGACTGCAGGGGGACAGCCTGCCATCTCACCAGGGGCTGCAGGGGCATCATGTCCTCTGGTGCACCTCCTCCCCCTCCTTCTTCACTGACCTTGGTGTCTGCATAGGTGTTTCTCTCACATTCCAATCTCTTCCCTCACTGTAGGTTCCCCTTCTTAAATATGTTCTCCCAGAGGCACTACCACCGTCACTGATTGGCTTGGCCTTGGTCAGAGGCGGGTCCAACTTGGAGCCAGGGAAGCTTCTAGCAGCTTCTCACAGGAGCCACCCCTGCAGCCCCCTCTCCTGCTACCAAAAACCCCGCCACACAAACACAAAACAAATAGCTAACATGATTGTAGTGTTCAGTATTTTAATTAGGATTTGGATTCAAGAACTGCAGTTTCTTCCTTCTTCTTACTGAGTGTGCACTTGCTGTCCCTGAAGAATTCAACCCGCCCCTCTGGGTGCCACAGAGCATCACAGCCCTGATGCCCAGGTGACATCTGACATAGGTAATATTCTTCATGACACCAGACTGGGCTCTGATTCATTAACCTCACTTTATATTCTATGGCCTATTAAAAAAAAAATTTCTAAAAGGTTTATTAGTCTGCTTACAAAAAGTTTTGACTTTTATAAAAACTTATAGGTTTTGTGGGAGAGCTTTTCCAGGCTAGAAAATTCATTTCAGGCTAAAAATTTGTCACCTATGATCTGTAGACATAGATATTTCCTTCATTCATCATTGTGATTTGATTTACTGGGATTGTTCCTGCTCCTATTTTAGACACCAAAATCTTCTGCCTAACTGAATAAGGATGGGCTCAATCCCTGAAAGTTTATTTCAAAGCTTTTTCTTTTCTAGGCTTTGTCATTCTTTTCATCCCCCATTGATTGATTCAGTTGTGTGTTTCTTTAAACAGAAATGTTACACTGTTTTAGTACTTCACCAATACCCTTTCTCTGATTGGGTTTATTTTGCTGAAACTTCTAGTTTTTAAAGACCGTTTCCAAAAAACATGAAGGAACAATACTGAAGAGGGTAAATTGTGGAGACAGTGGATAGGAGGCTCAGACTAAAATTGGCTATGCCAATGAGTATGTGTCATTCAGCACACACAGGCATTTCTATATGGCTGAACACATTCATTAAATGTGCCAGCTCAAACACTATGTATATGATCTGCTAAGTGAGAGTATCTCATGCAGACTGACTATAAACTATAATTTCTCATTGGATGGGTAGTTTCTAATTGAGCTTTACTCATGGTGCAGCCAGACACCACAGGCCACTTTCTCTTTGAAAGGGCTAAAGGCAGCACAAATGACCTGAGTGGGCAAACCTTCCTGGATGGGAGGAGAGTTCTGGCATCTTGAAGCCAATCCCTGCAGGCTGATGGACTGGCACTGGAGAAATGTGACTGCATCAGAGGCAACCGCACTGTAAGGTTTTCCCCAGCTCTCTCTGCCCTGCCAGCTCTCCTCTGCTGAGCTTTGAAGTCTCTGCCTACTCCATTTTTTTTCCTCTCACTATGCTGGCTGCCAGCTTCTTAGTTAATCAGCTTTGTGCCTTCTGCCATACAAGCTCCTCTTATGTAGAAACTCCTTCCCTGCTTATAGTGCCATCCCTCGCAAGGGATATCCTCCTGCTGGGCTACCTGTGTGCATTGGAACCTCTGCCTGGTGTCATGGACTTGACTTTCTTCCCTTAACTGGGCAGCTTTTCTAGATCAGAGGTGGCCCCTGTTAGATATATGGAAATGCTACTGTTTCTGGAATACAACTATAAACGAATATTACTAATGCCACTAAGTAAAACACTCCCTGACATACATCAGTGCAAAAAAAAATCAGGTATGCCAAAGCAGTAATAGTGAATCAATGAGGGTGAACAAAATCAGTACATGTCAACATTGAAATAGGACCCGAGACATGGACACTTTTGTAAAAGATAGCTTCATCTTGGATCCAAAGGCGCTTGCTCACACATCATATAGTCCTCTACAGAGCCAAGATGAACTGCAACAAGGGCTTTGAAGTGCTCCTTTTTTTTGCACTTATCAGCTGAAAGATTTGTATTGGTCTTACAGCCACCATGATCCTGAATCAAAAATGGAAGCAACATCCACACCAGATGGAGTCAGATAATCGGCATTGTTTTAGCAATATTAATGATATGCACCACAGACTCCCTTTGCCATCTAAGTCACTTGTGTGGTACTGCATTTTACCATCTTTGAGAAGTTGCACCCCATGTAGTCAAAACGCAACATCAAGAGAACATTTTGCAGTCATCTTAGAATGATTAACACTCCTACTGCATCAAAAGATCATCATGGACATCCATGCAGCAGCAAAGACACAAGGGTTACTGATGTATTAGAAACCACAGAAGCACCTGAGAATGGCCACATAGGAATTAGGGCTTCTCCCTCCAAAAAGGTGGTGGGATCAATAGCCCAACTGAAGAGCATCTACACCAATGCACGCAGCATGGGCAACAAACAGGAGGAGCTGGAAGCCATTGTTCAGCAGGAAAACTATGACATAGTTGCCATCACAGAAACATGGTGGGATGACCCGCACAACTGGAGTGATGCAATGGATGGCTATAAACCCTTCAGAAGGGATAGGCAAGGAAGGAGAGGTGGTGGGGTAGCCCTGTATCTTAGGGAGTGTTTTAACTATCTAAACCTTAATGATGGTAATGAAAGGGTTCAGTGTTTATGGGTAAGAATCAGGGGAAAGGCCAACAAGGCAGATATCATGGTGGGAGTCTGTTATAGACCACCCAACCAGGATGAAGAGGCAGATGAAATATTCTACAAGCGGCTGGGAGAAGTCTCACAATTGCTAGCCCTTGTTCTCGTGGGGGACTTCAACTTTCCAGACGTCTGCTGGAAATACAATACAGCAGAGAGGAAACAGTCTAGGAGGTTCCTGAACTGTGTGGAAGATAACTTCCTGACACAGCTGGTGAATGAGCCAACTAGGGAAAGCGCCTCACTGGACCTGCTATTTGTGAACAGAGGACTTGTGGGTGATGTGATGTCTGGAGAAGTAAGGAGGGGGGTCAGCAGAACTGCCACCTTGGACTTCCGGAGGGCAGACATTGGCCTGTTTAGGGGCCTGGTTGACCAAGTCCCTTGGGAGGCAGTCCTGAAGGGCAAAGGAGTCCAGGAAGACTGGACATTCTTCAAAAAGGAAATCTTAAAGGCACAGGAGAAGGCTGTCCCCATGATCCAAAAGACGAGCTGGCAGGGAAGAAGACGACCGACCTGGCTGAACAGGGAGCTTTGGCTGGAACTCAGGAAAAAAAAAAAGAGAGTTTATGACCTTTGGAAGAAGGGGCAGGCAACTCAGGAGGACTACAAAGATGTTGTGAGGTTATGCAGGGAGAAAATTAGAAGGGCCAAAGCCCAACTAGAACTTAATCTGGCTACTGCTGTAAGACACAATAAAAAATGTTTCTATAAATACATTCACAGCAAAAGGAAGGCTAAGGAGAATCTTCATCCTTTATTGGATGCAGGGGGGAAACATAGTGACAAAGGCTGAGGAAAAGGCTGAGGTACTTAATGCCTTCTTTGCCTCAGTCTTTAATAGTAAGACCAATTGTTCTCGGGGTACCCAGCCCCCTGAGCTGCAAGACAGGGACAGGGAGCAGAATGAAGCCCCTATAATCCAAGGGGAAATGGTTAGCGACCTGCTACACCACTTAGACACTCACAAGTCTATGGGGGTGGATGGAATCAACCCAAAGGTACTGAGGGAGCTGGTGGAAGTGCTCACCAAGCTGCTTTCAATCATTTATCAGCAGTCCTGGCTAACTGGGGAGGTCCCAGTTGACCTGTAGCAATGCTACAGGCTTGGGGAAGTGTCTGGAAAGACGCCCGGTGCAAAAGGACCTGGAGTGTTGGTCGACAGCCGGCTGAATATGAGCCAGCAGTGTGCCCAGGTGGCCAAGAAGGCCAATAGCATCCTGGCTTGTATCAGAAATAGTGGGGCCAGCAGCACTAGGGAAGTGATTGTCCCCCTGTACTTGGCACTGGTGAGGCCGCACCTCAAATACTGTGTTCAATTTTGGTCCCCTCACTACAGGAAAGACATCGAGGTGCTGGAACATGTCCAGAGAAGGGCAACGAAGCTGGTGAAGGGCCTGGAGCACAAGTCTTATGAGGTGCAGCTGAGGGAACTGGGGTTGTTTAGTCTGGAGGAAAGGAGGCTGAGGGGAGACCTTACCACCCTCTACAACTACCTGAAAGGAGGTTGTAGTGAGGTAGGTGTTGGTCTCTTTTCCCAGGTAACAAGTGATAGGATGAGAGGAAATGGCATCAAGTTGTGGCAGGGGAGGTTTAGATTGGATATTAGGAAAAATGTCTTCACCGAAATGGTTGTCAAGCATTGGAACAGGCTGCCCAGGGAAGTGGTGGAGTCACCATCCCTGGAGGTATTTAAAAGAGGTGTAGACGTGGCGCTTAGGGACATGGTTTAGTGGTGGACTTGGCAGTATTAGGTTAATGTTTGGACTTGATGATCTTAAGGGTCTTTTCCAACCTAAATGATTCTATGATATGCAAGCGCTTCAGAGTCTCACATGGAATTGAGCTCCTGTATCTTAATTGAAAAGTGCCTCATTTTTCAGACCATTACAAGTAAAAGGCTATTGTATTGGTTTTATGTGGCAAGGTTTTGGTAGCGGGGGGGGTTACAGGGGTGGCTCCTGTAAGAAGCTGCTGGAAGCTTCCCCTGTGTTCGAGAGAGAGCGAGCCTATACCAGCTGGCTCTAAGACGGACCCGCCGCCGGCCAAGGCCGAGCCAATCAGTGATAGTGGTAACGCCTCTGTGATAACATTTTTAAGAAGGAAAAAAAAAGTTGGGACGCGGAAAACAGCCACCGGAGAGAGGAGTAAGAACATGTAAGAGAAACAAGCCTGCGGACACCAAGGTCAGTGCAGAAGGAGGGGGAGGAGATGCTCCAGGCGCCGGAGCGAAGATTCCCCTGCAGCCCGTGGTGAAGACCCTGGTGAGGCAGGCTGTCCCCCTGCAGTCCAGGGAGGTCCATGGTGGGGCAGATATCCACCTGCAGCCCGTGGAGGACCCCACGCCGGAGCAGGTGGGTTCCTGAAGGAGGCTGTGACCCCGTGGGAACCCTGCGCTGGAGCAGGTTCCTGGCAGGACCTGCGGATCTGTGGAGAGAGGAGCCCACGGAGCAGGTTTTCTGGCAGGACTTGTGACCCCGTGGGGGACCCACGCTGGAGCAGTCTGTGCCTGAAGGACTGCACACCGTGGAAAGGACCCATGCTGGAGCAGTTCGTGAAGAACTGCAGCCCGTGGGAATGGCCCACGTTGGAGAAAGTTCGTGGAGGACTGTCTCCCATGGGTGGGACCCCACGTTGGAGCAGGGGAAGAGTGTGATGAGCCCTCGCCCTGAGGAGGTGAAGCGGCAGAAGATAACATGTGATGACCGTAAACCCCATCCCTGTCCCCCTTGTGCCGCTGGGGGGGCTTGGTGGAGAAATCCGGGAGTGAAGTTGTGCCCGGGAAGAAGGGAGGGGTGGAGGGAAGGTGTTCTGAGATTTCGTTTTATTTCTCATTTACCTTACTCTGGCTGATTTGTAATAAAAAGTGAGCTAATTTTCCCTAAGCTGAGTCTGTTTTGCCCGTGATGGTAATTAGTGAATGATCTCTCCTGTCCTTATCTCGACCTGCAAGTTTTTTGTTATATTTTTCTCTCCCCTGTCCAGCTGAGGATGCGGGAGTGATAGAACGGCTTTGGTGGGCACCTGGCGTCCAGCCAGGGTCAACCCATCACAGCTATTCTCTAACTAGGTTTAATGCTGATAAATACAACAATCCCTAGCACAGTGTGGCGGTGTCCTCCCCCCCCCCCAACCTGACCTGTATTTTCCATAATCCTGCTCAAGGGATAACTACCTCTGCAATCTTAACGGATGTCTCTGGTCATGATGGCTGCATCTGGCTCAAAGTGGATGCGGGTAAGACAGATAATAACACAATAGCCAAGGGCTAATTTGAACAATTCACCCATCTAACCACAGTGCTTGTCAATGTCCGACTCAAGCCAAATTTGGAAGAAACTAACACCTGTAGTCAGTATGTAAATATAACTATGAGTCAATTATCTTACTCCATAAGCAGTGGACAGCCCAGGGCCTGTTGAGTTCTCCTGCATGGCAGCGGGCTGCATGCCAGGATCTCTCCTTGAGTAGGGACGCCTCTCAAGGTTACTCCTCGAGGTTGAGAGAATCCTTATCGCGTCAGATACTCGGTAAGTGAATTGGGAATAAGCATGCTGAAACTTTGAAATCTTAGCTAAGTGATATAAAGGATTGATTGTGCACATATAATCCTTTAGGCATAAACCATCGACCAAGTCTGGGACTAAGCCTGGATCCAGCCGCACCTAAAGTCCCCTCTGAGAAGTTTAGAACGCAAGGGGGTCCATTCTGAACCTCATGACTCAACGGGAGGGTCTCCCTGACAGTTTTGTCTGACCCTGTCCTCTATGCAGTAAATATCAAGTGAACCTTGCCATCGAATCTTGTTAAACCACTGTCGCATTTACTATCAAACTTTGTTTTATATCAATAAACCTCACATTGTGTCGTAGATGTTTTGATAGCAGGAGCCTCACATCAGGATCAGCTGCTGCTCTTTTGTCTTCGCCCCCCAGCAGCCTCCACTCCTGCCAAGCAGCTGACGTACCAGAGTGCGATGGGGCCAGGGCTGCTCCCCACCTGACATCCCCACCGAGCATCTGGGTGCCTTGGCCCACAGCCTAGCAGCAGTGCTGGCACGCAGCCACTAGGAGGATCTGGCAGAGGAAACATTCCAGTTCTTCAAAGAGCAGATGAGGAACAATGCAGTTGTCCACTCCTCAGCCGCCCCTTCCAGGCTGGGATAGGCCGGTGAACCAGGAGCGCAACAGGTGACAGGAGTGTGCTGGACATGCCCGCATCCTTGCCCTTGTGTCTATTGCACAACAGGAACCTTTGGTAGCAGTAGTAAACGTCAGCAGAGCTTTGTTTTTGGCTTTGGGGTATTTTATTTTGATATTTGCTCTGATGTGTTTGCTATCTGAGCCAACTACCAGTCATTTTTGCCTCTGAAAGTTTGTAATGATTGAATTACATTAGATCTTTGAAAATCCCTGCAAAGATACTCTCATTATTGCAGTAACTATAATTGTAGTAGTAACTAGTTCATACCCCAGTGGACAACAGTTCTTCATTTGCCAATTTATCAATCATCTGTTTTGCTGTTTGGTCTGTAAGTTTCTAATATGTAGTTAACTTTATCTACAGCATCACTGTCACGTTTTATCTTGAGTTACCAATATGTACTTAAAGCCTACATCCAAACAAAGACAAGGTTATTTGTGGAAATAATTGCAAAGTAGAGAAAGGGAGGAAGAAGGACATAGTACTTGCAGAAGGAACTCAGCTAAGGATGGTAAAATACTCCACTCATCTCTTAGGTCTATAGAAGCTGTGTAGTTGCACTGCTGGTAGAATAGCCATCCCTGAGAAGAATATTGCATTATTGAAGCCCCACTGTTACAAAAATTAATTTCAGTTTGTATTTATCACAGTTTTGCATTCCCATGATGGTCTATTTGTCTCCTATTAAAGCTACAAACTGAAGCACTTACTGTAAAGTCTCAACTGAGATCATCCATGTGCCAGACTTCCTTGCTTTATAACTTAAATGGACAAATTCTAGTGTCACAGTGGAAATCAGTTCTTCGTTAGTTTTGTATCTGTGGAGGGTTGACCTTGGCTGGATGCCAGGTGCCCACTAAAGCCTCTCAATCACTCCCCCTCCTCAGCTGGACAGGGGAGAGAAAATATAACAAGGGCTCATGGGTCGAGATAAGGACAGGGAGAGATCACTCAACCAATTACCATCACAGGCAAAACAGACTCGACTTGGGGAAAATTAACTTAATTTATTACCAGTCAAATCAGAGCAGGGTAATGAGAAATAAAACCAAATCTTAAAACACCTTCCCCCCACCCCTCCCTTCTTCCCGGGCACAGCTTCACTCCCAGATTCTCTATCTAACCACCCCCAGCGGTGCAGTGGGACGGGGAAGCAGGGTTACGATCAGTTCATCACACGTTGTCTCTGCCGCTCAATCCTCTTCAGGGGCAGGACTCCTCACACTCTTCCCCTGCTCCAGCGTGGGGTCCCTCCCATGGGAGACAGTTCTCCATGAACTTCTCCAATGCGGGTCCTTCCCACAGGCTGCAGTTCTTCACGAACGGCTCCAGCATAGGTCCCTTCCATGGGCTGCAGTCCTTCAGGAGCAGACTGTTCCAGCGTGGGTCCCCCATGGGGTCACAAGTCCTGCCAGCAAACCTGCTTCTTCATGGGCTCCTCTTTCCATGGGGCCGCAGGTCCTGCCAGGAGCCTGCTCCAGCATGGGCTTCCCACGGGGTCACAGCCTCCTTCGGGCATCCACCTGCTCCGGCGTGGGGTCCTTCACGGGATGCAGGTGGATATCTGTGTTGTGTTAAAGGGTAAAGAAGTTTAGCGGAAAATAAACCCCCTTGCATTGCAGCTTATCCTCAGATGTCAGAGGGGCTGGGAGCGGCTAGGTTTAATTTCTGAGTGATGTCCAATTCAATGTTATAAGTCCGGTTGTGTTCAATATGTTGAACTATCATGATGATGGATGCAGTAATAGCTTATTGCACTCTCAGCTTAGCTGTGTTCAGCACACTACGATTAGCAGACTTAGGGAGCTTGGTTGCGGTAATGTACTATCATGACTAGATTAATGAGCAGCACAGTTTATTAAAGCAACAGTACAGGTTCTTTTGGATTGCTGGTGATAAATACACCATCTGCAAAGCATGTGCAAAGGATAATACAGTTGACTACAAGCACACTAAATTATGGAAAAAAAACTCTATAGAGATTTCTAAGTTTCCCGGGGAAGCACACGGTATAACCAAGTGTTCGAATCTGTCCTGGTTTCAGCTGGGATAGAGTTAACTGTCTTCCCAGTAGCTGGTACAGTGCTATGTTTTGAGTTCAGTATGCGAAGAATGTTGATAACACTGATGTTTTCAGTTGTTGCTCAGTAGTGTTCAGACTATAGTCAAGGATTTTTCAGCTTCTCATGCCCAGCCAGGGCACAAGAAGTTGGCACAGGACACAACTAGGGCACCTGACCCAAAGTGGCCAACAGTGTATTCCATACCATGTGACGTCCCATCTAATATAGGAACTGGGAAGTGGGGGCGGGGAATCGCCGCTCGGGGACTAGCTGGGTGTCAGTCGGCGGGTGGTGAGCAATTGCCCTGTGCATCATTTGTACATTCCAATCCTTTTATTTTTGCTGTTGTCATTTTATTAGTGTTATCATTATCATTATTAGTTTCTTCTTTTCTGTTCTATTAAACCGTTCTTATCTCAACCCAGGAGTTTTACTTCTTTTTCCCGATTTTCTCCCCCATCCCACTGGGTGGGGGGGAGTGAGTGAGCGGCTGCGTGGTGCTTAGTTGCTGGCTGGGGTTAAACCACGACAGAATCTTACCCAATAGGCGTCCCTATGGGGGGGAAGAGAGGTTCAGCCCATCGACTGATTCCTGAAGTCAGTGATGTCCTCCCAACTTGTCTATGATGGTGTCTTCCCTAGCATTCCTCCTCCCTTAAGCCTTTTTATACTATTTCTTTATTTTTAGGTGGAGCTTGAGTGACTCTAGTCATACATACCTTTATTATGATTGGTGTAAAATCTCCTCACTTTACTTTTAAAGGTACATGCTAGAGAAAAATCAGAGCGCATGCTCAGTGAGGGGTGGTCATACCTTGAAGGTGGGTAGCTTTTGGGATGGAGATGTGTTTTGGTATTATAATGAGCAAAGTTCACCCAGAGGACATGATTTAGCGTGTCACTACTCCAGAACTGGGCACTTATGATATAATTCAGAAGTAAGAGAGTAGTGTTGACAGAACCCCCATTATTTCACCTCTTTGCTTCAGTGGATTCAATGCAAGGACCTTCCATTCTTGTTCCAGTAGTTCCAGTTCCCCATCCCTGCAGTGATATCACAGAGCCTGGCTGTGGTGTCGCCACTCTGCTCCACTCTCCATGTTGTTTCTCTCAGAGTCAGCATACCAAGCTCCCCCGGTGTTGCTAACATCTAAGGTTGCAGGTTATGTTGCTTAGGGAATTATTATGGAACAGATTTCTTGTATATCCACCGCATTCCACCCTGGAGGTTTACCTTCCCTTAAGAGGGGGGACACAAAAGTCACCTCCAGCAATCTTTCCACAGCACCCCAGGCCCACTCGCTGGTGGGGTGGTGTGAGAAGCAGAAAAGGCCTTGATTCTATGTAAGGACTGCTTTGCAGTATCGAAAACATCCCTGTATTATCAACACTGTTTTCAACACAAATCCAAAACATAGCCCCATACAAGCTACTATGAAGAAATTTAACTCTATCCCAGCCAAAACCATCACAATATGAAATCCTAGACTGGTAGTTTAGGAGTCAGAGGACACCACAAAACTCATTGCATGCACATGCTTTAGAAATACAATATTTTATAAAGCACTTTGCATTTGTCGTGGTTTAACCCCAGTAGGCAGCTAAGCTCCACATAGTACATATAAATCAAGTCAGGGTATAAGGAGATCCCTCCCATTGAGTCATGAGGTTCAGAGCAGACCCCCTTGCTTTCTAGTCTCCTTCTCAGAGAAGGGGTCTAGGGGCGGCTGGATCCACTCCTAGTCCCAGACTTGGTCAATGGGTTTATGTCTAAAGGGATGAGGTGTAGGGAGTATGGAAAAGGAAAAGAGAAAGATTTCACTGGTCCTGGGTCCAGTGTTCGTTCAGTCAGCCTAGGGGTCCGGTCAGCCTAGGGGTCCAGTTCCGGTGGGCATGCACGCGTGGGGCTTCAATTCATGTTCTTTTATCATCCTTGCCCCTCCTTCGGTCTGGCACTCAAACTCATTAGGCTAATTAGGTGTCCTGAGCAGTTTGTGAGCCTTTGGGAAATGGGTCGGTGGGCTTGTGGGTCCTTTGGGGAGTAACTTCCCCTTCCCTGCAGACGTGACCATTGTTTGATCTTTGGCCATACATGGTGAGCTGCTCTGCTCAGCATATCAGAACACAGAGCTGTTCACTCTCCAGCATGCCCTCCCTGTCCTGTTGCTGATCAGCTTCTTTTCACCTGTGGTTCCTTGCTATGCAGAGTTCATTGTTATACAGAGTTTGTTCTTAAGCAGAACTTGCCCCACCACAATGTTTGAGACATTAACTCTTTCAGTCTTTCACACTAGCATAGTTTCCAGGATGATCCACTCCATGATCTTGCCAGGCACAGAGGTGAGACTGACTGGCCTGTAGCTCCCCAGGTCTTCCTTTTTTCCCTTTTTAAAAATGGGGGCTATGTTTCCCCTTTTCCAGTCAGTGGGAACTTCCCCGGACTGCCACGACTTCCCAAATATGATGGATAGTGGCTTAGCCACTTCATCCACCAGTTCCCTCAGGACCCGCGGATGCATCTCATCAGGTCCCATGGACTTGTGCACCTTCAGGTTCCTTAGATGGTCTCAAATCTGACCTTCTCCTACGGTGGGTGGTTCTTCATTCTCCTAGTCCCTGCCTTTGCCTTCTGCGTCTTGGGCGGCGTGGCTGGAGCACTTGACGATGAAGACTGAGCCTTCTCCATGTTCCGGGTAACCAGGTCTCCCATTTCCTTCTGGAGACGGCCCACATTTTCCCTAGTCTTCCTTTTATCACTGACATACCTATAGAAGCTTTTCTTGTTGCCCTTGACGACCCTGGCCAGATTCAATTCTATCAGGGCTTTGGCTTTCCTAACCTGATCCCTGGCTGCTCAGACAATTTCTCTGTACTCCTCCCAGGCTACCTGTCCTTGCTTCCACCCTCTGTAGGCTTCCTTTTTGTGTTTGAGTTTGTCCAGGAGCTCCTAGTTCATCCATGCAGGCCTCCTGGCATTTTTGCCTGACTTCCTCTTTCTTGGGATGCATCACTCCTGAACTTGGAGGAGGTGATCCTTGAATATTAACCAGATTTCCTGGGCCCCTCTACCCTCCATGGGCTGTATCCCATGGTACTCTACCAAGCAGATCCCTGAAGAGGCCAAAGTCTGCTCTCCTGAAGTCCAAGGTAGCAAGCTTGCTGTGTACCCTCCTCGCTGCCCTAAGGATCCTGAGCTCCACTCTTTCATGGTCACTGCAGCCAAGGCTGCCCTTGAGCTTCATATTCCCCACCAGCCCCTCCTTGTTGGTGAGAACAAGGTCCAGCATAGCACCTCTCCTCATTGGCTCCTCTATCACTTGGAGAAGGAAGTTGTCATCAATGCATTCCAGGAACCTCCTGGATTGCTTATGCTCTGCCATGTTGTCCCTCCAGCAGATATTAGGGTGGTTGAAGTCCCCCATGAGGCCCAGGGCTTGTGAATGTGAGGCTTCTCCTATCTGTCTATAGAGGGCCTCATCCGCTCGGTCTTCCTGGTCAGGTGGCCTGTAGCAGACCCCCACTATAATGTCACCTGTCCCTGCCCTCCTTTTAATCCTGACTCATAGGCTCTCAGTCAGCTCCTCATCCATCCCCAGGCAGAGCTCCATGCACTCCAGCTGGTCATTGACATAGAGGGCAACATCCCCTCCTTGTCTCCCCTGCCTGTCCTTCCTAAAGAGCCTGTATCCTTCCATTCCAACACTCCAGTGATAGGAGATGTTCATCCATCTCCAGGAAAGCAGGGCTCCATCATGCATATGTGGTGGGTTGACCCTGGCTGGATGCCAGGTGCCCACCAAAGCCTCTCAATCACTCCCCCTCCTCAGCTGGACAGGGGAGAGAAAATATAACAAAGAGCTTGTCGGTTGAGATAAGGACAGGAGAGTTCACTCACCAATTACCATCACGGGCAAAACAGACTCAGCTTGGGGAAAATTAGCTCAATTTATTACAAATCAGCCAGAGTAAGGTAATGAGAAATAAAACCAAATCTCAGAACACCTTCCCTCCACCCCTCCCTTCTTCCCAGGCACAACTTCACTCCTGGATTCTCTACCAACCCCCCCCAGCGGCACAGGGGGACAGGGAATGTGGTTTATGGTCAGTTCATCACACGTTATTTTCTGCCACTTCATCCTCCTCAGGGTGAGGGCTCATCACACTCTTCCCCTGCTCCAGCGTGGGGTCCCACCCACGGGAAACAGTCCTCCACGAACTTCTCCAACGTGGGTCCTTCCCACGGGCTGCAGTTCTTCATGAACTGCTCCAGCACGGGTCCTTTCCACGGTGTGCAGTCCTTCAGGAGCACACTGCTCCAGCGTGGGTCCCCCACGGGGTCACAAGTCCTGCCAGACAACCTGCTCTGTGGGCTCCTCTCTCCACAGATCCGCAGGTCCTGCCAGGAGCCTGCTCCAGCATGGGCTTCCCACGGGGTCACAGCCTCCTTCGGGAACCCACCTGCTCCGGCGTGGGGTCCTCCACGGGCTGCAGGTGGATATCTGCTCCACCGTGGACCTCCATGGGCTGCAGGGGGACAGCCTGCCTCACCGGGGTCTTCACCACGGGCTGCAGGGGAATCTCTGCTCCAGTGCCTGGAGCATCTCCTCCCCCTCCTTCTTCACTGACCTTGGTGTCTGCAGCGTTGTTTCTCTTACATGTTCTCACTCCTCTCTCCAGCTGCCATTTTCCATCTGTCCCAACTTTTTCCCTTCTTAAAAATGGTATCACAGAGGCATTACCACTATCGCTGATTGGCTCAGCCTTGGCCGGCGGCGGGTCCATCTCAGAGCCGGCTGGTATTGGCTCTGCCTGACACAGGGGAAGCTTCCAGCAGCTTCTTACAGAAGCCACCCCTGTAACCCCCCAGCTACCAAAACCTTGCCACACAAAGCCAATACAGCATAACAGTTACTTGGGAAGACAAATGCCATAACTCCAATGTCCCTTCTTCTTCCTCCTTCCCCCAGCTTTTATTGCTGAGTGTGGCATGATATGCTCTGGAATATCCCTTTGGTCAGTTGGGCTCAGCTGTCCCAGCTTTCCCCCCTCCCAGCTTCTTGTGCGCCCCCAGCCTACTCGCTGGTGGGGCGGTGTGAGAAGCAGAAAAGGCCTTGATGCTGTGTAAGCACTGCTCAGCG
Source organism: Haliaeetus albicilla (assembly GCF_947461875.1). NCBI lineage: Eukaryota > Metazoa > Chordata > Aves > Accipitriformes > Accipitridae > Haliaeetus > Haliaeetus albicilla. The sequence goes on from NC_091515.1 coordinate 38,267,023, forward strand.
GTAATGAAAACATCCCTGCATTATTATCAACACTGTTTCCAGCACAAATCCAAAACATAGCCCCATACAAGCTACTATGAAGAAAATGTAACTCTATCCCAGCCAAAACCAGTTCAGCATTACATGGTGATCATTCAAAAATTTCTATGCCCTGAGGAAGATGTGCTGTGCAATGCAGTGGCAACAAAAGACAACAGAATCACACTGATTTTTTGGGTGGTTCAGGAAGGGCTGAGGTGCAACATAGAAAACAGTCACTTGCTTTCCCTGGTCTTGCTATGCTACTAGACCAGTAGGGTAGACCAATGTATAGGAGGAAACTCTCAACAGAAAACAGTTGCAAGACTTATCCATTTGAGGTGAAGACAAAGGCCGAAGTAGGCACTTCCTGTGTAACTATTGCCTGCTGTATACAAGAACATGGGAAATCAAGCCACATATTTGCCACTGGGAACATATTTGAGAGCATTGCTTCTTTGAATGGGACCGGTGCTTTGATGAAACCTCAGCCTGTTAGGCTCTTATGTGAGAAACTACTGTGCTGAAACTGTACCAACTCACCTTATATTACCTGCAAGTAATTCAACATTATAGAAATTCTTGTCAAGTATGTTCATCACAGCCAATATAAAACAAGGAACCGTGTCAGCTACCTGTCTCCTAAAAACTACACAATGTTCTCTTTCCTGCCTAAGATGCGTACACAGTCACTGTCACCACAGCATCTGATGACTATTGCTTAGCCCTCTTCTACAACAAGAGGAACTGAGGCATAGAAAAGCCATATACAAGGGAATGTCATGCACCAAGCTGCAACTTTAGACACCAAATTTAAATCCAAAGAGTTACATCCTTCATAAACAGGCCTTTGTCTCATTGGAAGTCACCTCTTTGGAAAATGGAAATGCAGGTGCTTTTGAAAATGTTGCCATCAGTGCCTTGCTCACAGTGATGTAGAAAACTGGTCATGAAACAACAGTTTGAACCTGCAGGTGTCTGAAGGTGCAGGCCTCACTTCCTTTCTTTTCAAAATGCCTCTGTTTTCCAACTGGTAGCATTTTCTTAAGTCCTAGTTTATGGTGACTAAGAGGTTTAAATGGCCTAAGGGTCAGAAATCTTCAGTTCGGTTCAGCCCTGGGTCACTGCATTGATCTGAGACTGTGGGCAAGAGCCTGACCTCTCCGAGCTGTTTTATGCCCTTGTCCTGGGTTCAGCTGGGATAGAGTTAATTTTTACAGGAACCTGGGAGGTGGGGGGGGGGGCATAGCTGGGGCAGCTGACCTGAACTAGCCAAGGAGCTATTCCATACCATGTGACATCATGCTCAGTATATAAATGGGGAGCGGGCCGGGGGTCCTCTCTCGACTTTCAGTGGGGGAAGCGGTGGAGTGTCGGGTTCCGGGTGGTGAGCAGTTGCACTGTGCATCACTCTTTTTGTATACTCTTTCATTAGTACCGTTGTTGTTGTTGTTGTAACTTCTCTTTTTTGTGTGTTGTCCCAGTAAACTGCCCTTATCTCAACCCTCGAGGTTCCGGGTTTTTGGTTTTTTTGTTGGGTTTTTTTTTCCCCTTTTCTCTCCTCCGTCTCCTCCCTATCCCACCGGAGGGGGGCGGGAGGAGTGAGCGAGCGGCTGTGTGGTCCTTTGTTACCGGCTGGGTTGAAACCAGGACAGCCCTGTAGTGAAATTTGTTTATTGTGATATAGAGAACGAACTGCTAATTGCTTAATGATTGTCTCTCTGTAACTTTACATGCCAAAGACTAGTGCTCGTCAAGGATTAAGCCTGTCAGAGACTGGTACTTGGGAGTGATGAGCAAGAAGGAACCATGAACAATCACAAAACTTAATTAAATGTTTGATAAATTTACGATCTTGTCGAGAAGGCTCAAGTAGAGGCCTTGCTTGAATAGATAGGGCCAGAAAAGATAAGAACTCCTGCCTTTGTTCTCGTCCTTGTAGATAATTTAGCTTAAACTAACCATATGGTTTTTACACCACTACTGAGAACTTAGATAATAAGAACACTAACGAGCACTGATGTATTAAAACATGTAAAAGACCATACTGCGCAGAATCACCTGAGAAGGGTCAAATAGCGGACAAGTGAGGAAGACTATGGAAGACCACCGGAGGACTCCTGAAGACCACCAGAGACCTTCAATGCGCCTGCGTAAAGGACATTTGCATATGCTAATAGTTTCCCAGAAAACTAATGAATATGTATAACATTTCTCGGAAATCTAGTGAATATGTATATAGAACATGTATTTAACCTGCACAATTAGACCTGACGGTGTGCATGATAGGTGGAGCGATCCCCCGTGCATCCAGCGCTGCCAATAAAGAATACCTACTTAATAGTTAATCAAACTATTGAGTCAATTTCTCTGAATCAATCTGGCGACCCAGGTGGGACCTGCTCTGCTCGGCTGCAGGACCCGCTGAGAACAGGACTCCCTAGGGTACCCCCGGGATTTCCCGGAGGGACTCCTCGCCTCAATCGGATCACTGCGGGAGCAGACAAGGACACCATCTAAAGGAGTAAAGGTATTCTTTAATCTTTTATTTTTGGGACCGGTCATTTGTAAAGCTATCCATAAGTCATAAGACAAAAGTAAACTTATGCAGGATGGTGTATACCAGGTAGCTAGCACCCTTGGTATACATTTGGTGTGGTATATGTTTGGGTGCTTTTGTTTCGGTACACTCTGTATGCTTTTATACACTTTGTGTGCTTTAGGTTTGGTACCCACTCATGTGCTTTTGTTTATGTTTTGAATTTGATTTTGACGTTTTCGGTTACTGAATGAGGTAAACGGCTACTGGGACTGAATTACGGATATCGTTTGCGGATTTTGGTCTAAACAACATAAGACAATTAAAACTGTGGATTGAATGTTTGAGTAAATGAGACGCAGCTCAGCTGCGGAGCGTGTGGAGTTCTGATCCGCAGTCTTGTAACTCTGCAAGGGGTACGGCCAGAGACGAACGAAGTGTGACGCACTGGTGATGTGGAACTTGAATTTATATGTTAGCGTTGTAATTGTAAGTTTGAGTTTGATTATCTTAATCATTTTGTGGTGTTGGTGTAAGAAAGTCCCTGTATGGTGCATCGTATAAATGTGGGTAATTGAGTGGTGTCTTTTACATCCAGGAAATGAGTGTATGCCCTCATATGTCTTGGAATGCATGTGGTGCAAACAGAGGTTGCAAATAGATTGTGGAGGGGATATTGAATGCTCTGAGTGTCGGGTTTGGACTCCCTGGGACAAGAGGGAACGGGCTACATATACAGTTGAGATTGTTTGTGGTTGGAAAGGTAAAAATATAAACGAGTAATATGGGAGGTAAACAAAGTGGTGGAATATTGAAAAAGAGCCCCTTAGGCTGTATTTTGGATCACTGGAAGGAGATAGGGGGACCGCCAGGTGGAAGTGTGGATAAGAAAACTTTAATAAAATATTGCAATCAGTGGTGGCCTTTATATAAGTTAGATGATGATGAAAAATGGCCCTTTAATGGGACGTTGAATTATAGCACTTTGTTACAATTGATGTTGTTTTTGAGACGAGAAGGAAAATGGGATGAGGTGATGTACGCAGATATGTTTTTCACTTTAAGAAATCATTCAGAGTGGCAGAAAGAATGTGGCATTAATTTGGCCCCACAAGACCCTCTTGTGTTAGCAATGGAAAAGGAGCAGAAAAGGACTACAGGGAAGATGAAGAGATGTTGTTCGGCATGTAGTATAGGACAAAGATGTGTAAAATTAAAGGAAACTGAGGAAAGAATAGAAGATTTTGTTTTTTCACCACCCGTACTACCTCCAACACCCATAGAAGGTAATTTTACTGATGATACAGGTGCGAAAGAACCTGATGAAGGTACGAGCACGAAAGATTTAGGTTTTACTCCTATTACAGCTCGCACCCGGAGTAAGGTCGGTCCAATAATCCAGGCTCCCTTAAGACAGGCAATAGGAGCTACTGGTCCTACAAGGATTAAAGTGCCATTTACGATGAATGATTTAGATTCATGGAGGGAAATGGTAAAAGGATATCGGGATGATCCTGAGGGAGTTGCTAAAAGATTTGAGTTAATTGTTAAAAATCAAGATCCAGATTGGAAGGACATCGATTTGATGTTAGATGCCTTAACCGAAACTGAAAAGCAATTAATAATAAAGAATGCTCGGACTCAGGTCCAAATTCAAATAACTGCTGGGGTTTTACCCGGTACGGTAGATAATCACGTACCGAGAACAGACCCCAATTGGGACCCTAATGATGACCATGATTACCGATTGTTGAAAAAATATCAAGAATGGATAAAAATTGGTATTGAAAATGTGATACCGAAAGCAGTTAACTGGTCAAGTCTGTATGCAGTAAAACAAGGTCAGACTGAAACTCCCACAGAGTTTCTTGATCGGTTAAGAGTAGCTATGCGGAAATTTACTACCTTAGATCCCTTATCTGAAGTGGGAAAACAACAGTTAGTCTTTCTGTTTTTAGGACAATCTTCAGAAGACATAAGGCGAAAGCTTCAGAAACTGAAAGAGCCTGAGATAAGGGACTTAGAGAAATTGATAGAGGAAGCTTGGAGAACGTATCGGAACAGAGAAGGGGATGAGAGATGAAAAATGGGAAAAGCTATTGCTGCAGCTACCGTAGCTGCACTGGGAAAGCAGGACAACTCCCTTCGTGGGAGAGGTCGGGGAACTGGAAGGAGGGGAGGCTCACGCCAGCCCCTAAGATCGGACCAATGTGCTTATTGTAAAGAAATAGGCCATTGGAAAGGACAATGTCCTAAGCTAAGTGGAGCACAAGCTGTCGTAGCCAATGTTACCTCTGGTCAATGAGGGGGACCGGGGGAATCCACCCTAGCGGATCCACTGGTTAAAGTTAAGCTAGGGAAAATAGAACAAGAGGTGGATTTTCTTGTAGATACGGGAGCGTCCTATTCAGTGTTAAATCAAAGGTTGATACCAGAGGATGAAGAGTTTGTGACTGTAGTGGGAGCTACTGGCCAGCAGAAAAAGGCTTATTTCCTAAAACCACTTAAATATAAATTGGGTAAACAAATAGGAATACATAAATTTCTGTATTTGCCCGGATCTCCAAAATCCTTGTTAGGCCGTGATTTGCTAGAACAATTGGAAGCAGAAATTGTTTTTGAAAAAGGAAAAATGGAATTAAAAATCAAGGAAGACCAGCTAATTAACATTTTAAGCTTGGCATTAATACAAGCTGAACCAAAATTTGAAGTACCTCCAGAAATTGTTGATCAAGTATATCCTGGAGTCTGGGCCTCTGAGGTTCCAGGAAAAGCTAAAAATGCAGCCCCTATAGTAATTAAGCTGAGACCAGGAGAAGAACCTGTCAAAGTTAAGCAATATCCCCTGAAATTAGATGATAGGAAGGGGATCAAGGAAATAATTGACAAGTTTCTACAATATGGAATATTGATTGAGTGTGAATCAGAATATAATACACCTATACTACCAATTAAAAAGGCAGACAGGAAAAGCTATAGGTTAGTCCAAGATCTGAGAGCCATAAATAAGATTACTGAGGATATACATCCAGTAGTCGCGAATCCATATACTCTGTTAACAAAACTAAAAGATAACCAAGTTTGGTTTACTGTGCTGGATTTGAAGGATGCCTTCTTCTGCCTGACCTTAGCCACAGAGAGTCAGAATTTGTTTGCTTTTGAATGGGAGAATCCTGAGTCCGGGAGAAGAACTCAGCTAACATGGACAGTATTACCTCAAGGCTTTAAGAATAGCCCCACTATCTTTGGAAATCAATTGGCGAAAGAGCTTGAAACTTGGGTACCCCCAGACAATGAAGGAATCTTGTTACAATATGTGGATGATCTCTTAATAGCTACTGAAACCAGGGAAAGCTGTATTCGATGGACTGTGAATCTTCTTAATTTTTTGGGTTTAAGTGGATATAGAGTCTCTCAACAGAAAGCCCAGCTGGTTCGACAGTGTGTGACCTACCTGGGACTTGAAATCTCGGGAGGACAACGGGAGCTCAGGACTGAGCGGAAAGAAGCCATTTGCCGAACACCGGAGCCCCAAACGGTAAAAGAGCTGCGGACCTTTCTGGGAATGACAGGTTGGTGTCGCCTTTGGATATATAATTATGGATTATTGGTAAAGCCATTATATGAATTGATAAAGGGAGACCAGTCAAAAGTAATTTGGACTGGAGAAACACGAAATGCATTTAAGCAGCTCAAACGAGAACTAATGAGAGCTCCTGCTCTGGGACTGCCGGATGTTTCAAAACCGTTTTGGCTGTTTTCTCATGAGAGACAAGGAATAGCTTTGGGAGTACTAGCACAAAGACTTGGTCCCTATAAATGAGCAGTAGCTTATTTCTCCAAACAACTGGACGAGGTGAGCAAAGGATGGCCTGGTTGCCTTCGAGCTGTTGCAGCAGTTGTTATCAATATTCAAGAGGCCCGAAAGTTTACCATGGGACAGAAAATAACAGTGCTAGTCTCCCATACAGTTTCAGCAGTTTTGGAACAGAAAGGAAGCCATTGGCTTTCGCCCCAGAGATTCTTAAAGTACCAAGCAGTGTTAGTAGAACAAGATGATGTGGAAATTGTAGTTACTAACATTGTCAATCCAGCCTCTTTTCTTAGTGGAACTTTGGATGAACCAGTGACACATGACTGCATAGAAACAGTAGAAGCTATATATTCCAGTCGACCAGACCTCAAAGAAGAACCTCTGGAGGATGCTGAAAACTCCTGGTATACCGACGGGAGTAGTTTTATAAAACAGGGACAACGTAGAGCAGGATACGCAATCACAACCACCCAACAGGTAATCGAATCTAAGTCATTGCCTTCTGGAACTTCAGCGCAAAAGGCGGAAATAATTGCCCTTACCAGAGCATTGGAATTGGCAAAAGGGAAAAAGATAAACATTTGGACAGATTCTAAATATGCATTTGGAGTAGTTCACGCTCACGGTGCAATTTGGAAGGAACGAGGATTGCTAACTGCTCAAGGAAAGCAAATAAAACATGCAGAAGAAATCTTGAAACTATTAGAAGCCGTGAAGCAACCAGAAAAGGTAGCTATCATGCATTGTCGAGGACACCAAAAAGGAAACACAGATTCAGAAATTGGAAATCGACTAGCAGATTATGAGGCTAGGCGGGTGGCAGAAGAAGTGGAAGCAGAAACATTATCCTTAATACCAGACGGTAAAATCCAAACTGTTTTTTCAGGACAACCTCTGGAGGAGAAATGGGACGGACCCTATCAAGTGTTGCTGACGACCTTCACTGCTATTAAGATCAAGGAACAGCCAGCCTGGATCCACTATTCAAGAGTAAAGAGAGCACCTGAGAGGCCATGGACGGTCATCCCTACAGGACCCACAGGTCTGCGGTTCTCCAGATCATGATGGTAACAGAGTTATTACTCGGTTCAAATGAAGCTAGATGGAACTTGAACTCACATTTCTCCCTGACGCAAAATGTTTCCCAAATCCTGAACAGAACTGACTGTTGGATATGTACTCACATGCCAGAACATGGTGGAAAAGGGATCTCACTAATTGGTATTCCGATACCAAGTAATCACTCCTGGACCACTCTTTGGGAAAGTACCACATGGTATACTGACAATGACGGAGTCCAGAAGTTAGAAATAATTAGTCCTGAGGCCCAGGAGCCTTATTGTACGTGTGTACAGAGATGTAATCCACCTAAAGGACTTGGAAAAAGTGACTGTGTTAATGGGATGTATGTAGGGAATCATACAGTCTGTAACAAAACTATACATATTGGAACTTCAACTTCTGTTAATACTACAGCATGGCCAGTGCCAGAAGGAAAAGGATGGTACTGGCTATGCAATGACACTGCCTGGAAAGTTTTACCAAAGAATTGGATGGGAACATGTACTTTGGGAGCAGTGGTTCCAAATATGACTATACACAGTTCTCCACCAAAAGGATGGGTGCAAACACACTTTCGAAAGATTAGACGAGATGTTGAGAATCCTTTAGTAAAGAAAGAGGCCTACTGCCTTTCATACTTTTGTCCGATGGTTTCTTCCATGGTTGGGAGTGAGTGAGTTAGAAAAAGCCATAGTTAACATTTCGGCAGTAATAGAAAACCTTGAGAATAGAACAATTGATGCAATAAGAGCCCAACAATTAGAAATATCCAGTTTATCTCAAATTGTACAACAAAATAGAATGGCATTAGATCTATTATTGACCTCTCAGGGTGGAGTATGCACAGTTATAAATACGAGTTGTTGCATGTATGTAGATCAAAGTGGAAGAATCTCCACCGACTTAGAAGAAATTTGGAAACAGACCAAAATACTACATGAAATAACAAACGATGACCTCTCATGGGGATTTAGAGAACTGTGGGACAAACTAACATCCTGGCTGCCAAATTTCGGGTGGCTAAAGCAAATTTTTATTGTGGTTATAATTTTAATGACTTTAGGAATGATGGTCTGCATTATGCTTAAGTGTTTTGTGTGGTGTTGTCAGGGCACAGTAGAAAATTATGAAAGTTGGAAACGAAATAAAATCAGACATCAAGTAGAAACCGGAAAATATTTTACACGGTCTCTCGGGAGTAGTGGAATCCTATAGTTGCAAAAGAATTTGCAAAGGTTTAAAGAAAAGGGGGGATTGATATAGAGAACGAACTGCTAATTGCTTAATGATTGTCTCTCTGTAACTTTACATGCCAAAGACTAGTGCTCGTCAAGGATTAAGCCTGTCAGAGACTGGTACTTGGGAGTGATGAGCAAGAAGGAACCATGAACAATCACAAAACTTAATTAAATGTTTGATAAATTTACGATCTTGTCGAGAAGGCTCAAGTAGAGGCCTTGCTTGAATAGATAGGGCCAGAAAAGATAAGAACTCCTGCCTTTGTTCTCGTCCTTGTAGATAATTTAGCTTAAACTAACCATATGGTTTTTACACCACTACTGAGAACTTAGATAATAAGAACACTAACGAGCACTGATGTATTAAAACATGTAAAAGACCATACTGCGCAGAATCACCTGAGAAGGGTCAAATAGCGGACAAGTGAGGAAGACTATGGAAGACCACCGGAGGACTCCTGAAGACCACCAGAGACCTTCAATGCGCCTGCGTAAAGGACATTTGCATATGCTAATAGTTTCCCGGAAAACTAATGAATATGTATAACATTTCTCGGAAATCTAGTGAATATGTATATAGAACATGTATTTAACCTGCACAATTAGACCTGACGGTGTGCACGATAGGTGGAGCGATCCCCCGTGCATCCAGCGCTGCCAATAAAGAATACCTACTTAATAGTTAATCAAACTATTGAGTCAATTTCTCTGAATCAGTCATGGGGAGAGATTTGAAGGAATCAGACAGGACGGCGGGCACTGCTCCGTTGTTAGAAGGGGATGTGCTGGAACTTGTAGGCTATAAACCTTGGGAGGTCTGATAAGGGAAACAGAGAGGCGCCAATGTGTTGGAGAATTACTGATCCGTGAGTCATGCTCCATAAAGGGCTGGAACTTAGAGTCTTTTGCAAAAATAGCTTAGTTGCTGACAGTCCAATTGTTAAAGTTTAAGTAGCTACCAATTAGCGCGCGCTGATAAGAACTTTGGAGCATAATAACCAATCAGTTTAAAAAACGCGTCTTCTAATTTTCTATATAAACGAGTGTTATATACAATAAAATGACACTCTTTGCTTGCATCAAGCTGTGTCCCGTCTCTCAATCACGGCAAATTGGTGACCCCGACGTGATAGGGTCCAGGAACCACCTATCTGCGTGGCATGCTGCGAGTCTCACAGAACGTTGAATGAGCTGCTGAAAGGAAGCAGGAGCCGGCTGGCCTGAAATCCCTCCGGAGTTGAGAGGTGAGCTGTGGGAAACATGGGGAATCAAGCGCCTTCCCCGGAAAGAGACGTATATGAGCTTATGAAAGCTCTTCTTCAAAAGCATGGGAAAGTTATCTCCAGGCATGATCTTAAAGCCATGCTTAAATGGGTACAAATGAAGATACCCGCTGTAACTGTTTCTAGTATCTTTACGCGGGAACTTTGGGATGATGTGGGGGTGAAGTTGTGGGACTCTGCCACATCGGGGGATGTAGAAGCACAGCGTATGCTTCCGTGGTGGAGGATCATTTTTCAAACCCTAAAAGCTCAAGAGGAGAGTGATAATGGCGATGTAAAGACTAAAGGGAATGCCCCCACAGTCCCTTCTCTGCCTTTGGAAAGTCAAAATTGCCGAGGACCCCCAGAGGTCGGCGCCGCAAGTTATCCTGCGGAGGAGGACCCCTTTGATCCGGGGCCGGTAGACCCCGAGAAGGAGCCAGACTTATATCCTCCAGACCCACACGATGTGTGGGCTAACATAAGACGCCAAGCCTTAAAGGAAGGGGATCTCGAGATTGCCAAAATGATAGTTGCCCCCGTAATCTATCAGGGCCGGGGGGTACAATGGGAAGCCTTATCCTTTCCCGTAATTAAGGAACTGCGCCATACCGTCACTGAGCACGGGCTTTCCTCTCCTTATTTCGCGAGCCTGTTATCTTCTGTTTTTGATACTTATGTTATGACTCCTCATGATTTAAAGTCTCTAGCAAAATTACTGTTAACTCCGACTCAGTTTACGCTGTGGGAGTCACATTGGAGGGGGGGGCTCCAGGCACTTCTTCTCACGTTTGCGGGTCATGCTGATCCAATTATGGCTGCATTAACCATAGAACATCTTACCGGCACAGGATATCCCTCGGGAGGCTCTTGTAGCGGTCCGTGAAGAAGCGAAAAAGGCTTTTTTTAAGGTCCCTGACACACAAAAGCCACAGAAAGCTTTTACAACTATTACTCAAGGACCCCGAGAGCCCTATATGCAATTTATTGATAGATTAAAACAGGCTCTGGAGCGTCAGATAGACAATGCGGAAGCGCGAGAAATTTTGTTGTTGAAACTGGCTGTAGAAAATGCTAATGTGGATTGTAAAAAGCTCCTGAAATCCTTCCCTAAACCGAATCCTACACTGATTGAAATGGTGGAAGCTTGTAATAGAATTGGCACTGTGGATCATAAATTTGAGGCCATGGCTACTGCCTTTGCGGCCATGCGCGGTCCGTCAGGTTTGGGGAATTGCTACGGCTGTGGTAAACCAGGGCATTTAAAAAAGAACTGCCTGGCTATGAATACGGAAGCTAGGTACCAAGCCCCTGGGGTTTGCCCTAGATGCCGAAAAGGGCGTCATTATGCTAATCAATGTCGGTCTAAGTATGATTTTCAGGGTCAACTGATACAGGGAAACCGGTCGCGGAGCACGGGGCAGCGACGCGCGCAGACACAAGTACCGCAGCCAACCTTCCAACTCCCACAGAGGGAAGCAGCAGCAGTGCCTCAAGTCTTCATCCAGCAACAGCCGGGAGTGCCGGATTGGACCTGGCAACTGCCCACACAGTAACGTTACTTGATTGTTCAGTTCACTTGCTATCAACAAATATTTCGGGACCCTTGCCCCCAAAAACACAAGCACGCTTGTGATGGGTTGACCCTGGCTGGACGCCAGGTGCCCACCAAAGCCGTTCTATCACTCCCCCATCCTCAGCTGAACAGGGGAGAGAAAAATATAACAAAAAGCTTGCGGGTCGAGATAAGGACAGGAGAGATCATTCACTAATTACCGTCATGGGCAAAACAGACTCAGCTTAGGGAAAATTAGCTCAATTTATTACAAATCAGCCAGAGTAAGGTAAATGAGAAATAAAACGAAATCTCAGAACACCTTCCCTCCACCCCTCCCTTCTTCCCGGGCACAACTTCACTCCCGGATTTCTCCACCAAGCCCCCCCAGCAGCACAAGGGGGACAGGGATGGGGTTTACGGTCATCACATGTTATTTTCTGCCGCTTCATCCTCCTCAGGGCGAGGGCTCATCACACTCTTCCCCTGCTCCAGCGTGGGGTCCCACCCACAGGAGACAGTCCTCCACGAACTTTCTCCAACGTGGGCCATTCCCACGGGCTGCAGTTCTTCATGAACTGCTCCAGCATGGGTCCTTTCCACGGTGTGCAGTCCTTCAGGAGCACACTGCTCCAGCGTGGGTCCCCCACGGGGTCACAAGTCCTGCCAGAAAACCTGCTCCGTGGGCTCCTCTCTCCACAGATCCGCAGGTCCTGCCAGGAGCCTGCTCCAGCACAGGGTTCCCACGGGGTCACAGCTTCCTTCGGGAACCCACCTGCTCCGGCATGGGGTCCTCCACGGGCTGCAGGTGGATATCTGCTCCACCGTGGACCTCCCTGGACTGCAGGGGGACAGCCTGCCTCACCAGGGTCTTCACCACGGGCTGCAGGGGAATCTTCGCTCCTGCGCCAGGAGCATCTCCTCCCCCTCCTTCTTCACTGACCTTGGTGTCCGCAGGCTTGTTTCTCTTACATGTTCTCACTCCTCTCTCTGGCGGCTGTTTTCTCACTATCCCAACTTTTTTCCTTCTTAAAAATGTTATCACAGAGGCATTACCACTATTACTGATTGGCTTGGCCTTGGCCGGCGGCGGGTCCGTCTTAGAGCCGGCTGGTATGGGCTCTCTCTCTCTCGAACACAGGGGAAGCTTCCAGCAGCTTCTTACAGGAGCCACCCCTGTAACCCCCCCTGCTACCAAAACCTTGCCACATAAAACCAATACAGTGCTGTTGTTAGGGAGATCATCTACCACATTATCAGGGCTTTTTGTATTACCAGGGGTCGTTGATTCTGATAGTACTGATGAAATTAAAATTATGGCTTGGACTCCGTTTCCTCCCTGCACGATACCTAAAGGTAGTCGTGTAGCGCAATTAATATTGATTCTGGCGGGGACGAACTCCGCCATTCCTAATCAATCTCCTCAAAGGCGGGGAGGGTTTGGGTCTACAGGGAACCCACAAATTCTATGGGTGCAATCTATTTCTCAGGACCGACCCGTATGTCAATGTACCCTTATCCACGGAGGGCAACAAGTAGTACTAAATGGAATTATTGATACTGGAGCCGATGTCACGGTAATATCTCTTGCTAAGTGGCCTCCACAATGGCCTCTGGCTAATGTTTCCCATGTATTGGCTGGAATTGGAGGAACTGGTAACAGCCGCCAAAGCGTGGAATTAATCCAAATCCAAGGTCCAGAGGGGCATATAGCCTCTGTTAAACCTTTTGTGTTACCCGTCCCTATGATTCTGTGGGGGCGTGATGTGCTGTCCCAGTGGGGAATGTCCATTCGGACCCATTTTTAGAAGGGGCCATTGAAGCGCGCGACACCCTTAAATTGACATGGAAGACCAATACCCCTATTTGGGTAGATCAATGGCCCCTACCCCTGGAAAAGCTTCGCGCCCTCCAAGAATTAGTTATGGAACAGTTAACAAAAGGGCATATTGTGCCTTTTACCAGTCCTTGGAACTCGCCTATTTTTGTAATTAAAAAACAAACCGGCAGGTGGCGCTTGCTCCACGACCTCAGAAAAATTAATGACGCTATGGAAGACATGGGAGCCCTCCAACCAGGACTCCCGTCCCCCACTATGATTCCTCGAAATTGGTATTTGACTGTTATCGACCTTAAAGATTGCTTTTTTAATATCCCACTACACTCCGAGGATGCTCCTAAATTTGCCTTTTCAGTTCCAAGTGTCAACATGCAAGCCCCGTTGCAAAGATACCAGTGGGTTGTGCTGCCACAAGGAATGAAGAATAGTCCTACAATTTGTCAGTGGTATGTAGCTAAAGTACTTAGTCCGGTTAGGATTGCGATGCCTAGTGTCTTGTTATACCATTATATGGATGACATCTTGGTGGCCACACAACATCACAAGGTCATGGAGGAAGCTGTAGCCCTTGTCACGGCTGCCATCAACTCGGCAGGCCTCTGTATTGCGCCGGAAAAAATTCAAATTACTGGCATCCCTCATTCCCCTACAGGTCAATCTCTAATTGAACGTTCTCACCAGTCTTTGAAGTGCTTACTACAACAACAAAAAGGGGGAGTAGGGATTGCCACCCCTGAGGAACGATTACAAAAAGCTTTGTATGTTTTTAACTTCTTGAATTGTTCTTTGCTAGATAATAATCCTCCGATAGTTCGACATTTTAACGCGAATCCTTCATTCGAGACACGAGTTAAAGCCCCAGTGTTGGTTTGCGACCCAGAAACAGGTAAAATAATGGGACCATATCCTCTTGTCACGTGGGGAAGAGGTTATGCTTGTGTCTCCACAGAGAAAGGCCCCAGGTGGATTCCAGCAAAGAACGTGCATCCTTTCCGTGAATCCCTGCCTCGAGCACCCAACGAGCCCGGCGGGGACTCTGCTCAACCCCCAGATCATCCTCCTGAACAACAACTCCCTGACCTTCTTGAGGCTACGGAGGACACCTATGGAACTTCATAAGCCGTCTTTATTCTCTTACTGCTTTTTTTTACCCTGCTTGTTACAATGTTTGCAACAATTGATAGAGCGCTCCATGAAAAAGATTTTTTTTCTGCAACAGGAGGGGGGAGATGTGGGGAGAGATTTGAAGGAATCAGACAGGACGGCGGGCACTGCTCCATTGTTAGAAGGGGATGTGCTGGAACTTGTAGGCTATAAACCTTGGGAGGTCTGATAAGGGAAACAGAGAGGCGCCAATGTGTTGGAGAATTACTGATCCGTGAGTCATGCTCCATAAAGGGCTGGAACTTAGAGTCTTTTGCAAAAATAGCTTAGTTGCTGACAGTCCAATTGTTAAAGTTTAAGTAGCTACCAATTAGCGCGCGCTGATAAGAACTTTGGAGCATAATAACCAATCAGTTTAAAAAAACGTGTCTTCTAATTTTCTATATAAACGAGTGTTATATACAATAAAACGACACTCTTTGCTTGCATCAAGCTGTGTCCCGTCTCTCAATCGCGGCAGTTTATAAATATAATTGATTTTAATGAGCTCAGAGCCTCTCAGATGAAACCACTAATAGTAATCAAAGCTGTTATTGCCATTCTAAAAACTGATGAAACAAAAGTACATGTAAAGAGCAAAGCCCTACCTAGCAGTCTACCTAGTGTTTCTTTCTGTACACTCCTGTTCAGAAAACATACCTAAAAAATTATGAAATTTATACCCTGCTCTGATGAACCAGGCAATAAGTTGAGGCTATACTGGCAGTGTAAAATGAAGTGCCCTATATCCACACAGAGAAGTTTATGTGTGTGTTACATGTGTGTTGTCCAAGTACCTGAACACGCACATAAAAGCACATGGGTGCAACAAGGTAAATGAATGTACAGCATTCAGCACAGATTGGATACCAAGCTTTTCACCTGCATATATGCAAATATCTTATTTGTCTTTATCAGTTTCACAAGCTTTGCTGCATATATCCTTCTGGAGGAACAGCTGAAAAATGTCTTATGTGTAACTATACCACAATATGCAAGCATAAAACGGAAAGGGGAAATAGCAAATTATGTCATTAAAGAACCCCAAGCAATTTGGCCAGTAAAACATGCTGTGGTCTCCTTGGCAACCTTAAAGAGAGCAACAGAATTGGTTTAATTGGTCAGCCTCTCTGAAGAGAAGTTTTGACTTTTGGTTTTTTATTCATCAAACAAAAAATATAAATATACTCTTTCTCTTTGGAAACTGGACATGGACAAATATGGCAATGCAGAGAAGGGAAAAGAAAAGCACAGCATTACCAAGTATGTGTGAGGGAGGAGAAAAAAAATATTTCCTACTGTTGCCGAAAAACTCGGAATAAAGAACTTATCAACACCAATTTAGTGTAGATAAGTAGACACTTCTTTATTGACGGCCGGGTGCACCGGTGAGTCCTCTCACGAACCACGCACACCTGAACACCAAAATCATACACCTTATATCAAAACTTTTTCATGCATATTCATTAGATTTCCAAGAAAGGTTATACATATTCATTAGATTTCCGGGAAATCATTAGCATATGTAAATGTCCTTTACGCAGGCACAGTGAAGGTCTCTGGTGGTCTTCAGGAGTCCTCTGGTGGTCTTTCATAGTCTTCCTCACTCGTCCGCTTCTTGACCTCTCAGGTGTTTCCAAGCAGCAAACTGGTGTCCATAACGGTTTCCTCAGTTTCTAAAACAAACACTACAAGGCTACCAATCTTTGTCAAAGCTTCTGTGGTTAGATGATTTTAAACAATACTTGAATTTTTATGGTTACACATTATACATTTTCTAAGTTCCTAAGTTCCTATGGCTACATTTCAAACTTAACACTCCCATACCTATGCTTCATAATTTCTACTTTTTAATCAAACCAAACTCCTTTGTAATTAGATTTTAATTTCTTTTATCAAAATATTTGCAACACTACCATCTCACACAGCATACAACCAGAGGTCATTTTGCATATTTATATCCTCTCAACAGTGCAAATATATTTCACGTACAAAACCCTGGGAAGAAATTACTGGAGAGGAACTCCATAGAGTTATATGCCAGCTTACCACATGGCTTTTTGAGCCACAAAAGTGACTTTTCCCAACACCACCCACCACGAGCTGTTCCATGCAGGTTTAATGGTCCAAGCCCCAGATGTCGCTACCCGTGAGAACAGAATTTGGGCGCTGTGGATGTTGTGACACAGGCTGCAAGGCCTCAGCAGCTCACTCCCATACAGCCGAGGTATATAATGGAGCCCTGTATCGTGGGCAACTCAGTAAAAAAATAAGCTTTTGCTGACAAATGCAATCATGCATTTTTTTTTTTTTGTGCAGAACAGATATTGGTAAAGTGCTAAATGATGTTTTGACAACACCGTTAAAGGACTGCTTTAAACCAACTGTTTATCCCACAAGCTTGCTAGGCCTGGAAATAGAAAAATATATCTTCAATTTTTTTGTACTGGTAGTTTATGGCCTCAGACCAGCAATCCCCGAGGAAACCATGTTGATAGTGCTGTACTAAGTCCTAACACTTGAGATGCACCCAGACACTTTACTGATAAATGCAAACAACAAGCCCACAATGATATTAATTTCTAATGCAAATTACAACATCACTATTACTAATATGGTGTCGGCATCAGAAAGTTGCCAAGCATCTCAGAAATATTTCATGCTGACAATAATTTGCTAGCATTGCTGCAGCCTGCAAGAGGAAATATTTCAGGAGCCTGGAGCTGGCACTAGGGACGGGGACATCGCCCCCCCATGGTGGCTGCGCCAAGAGCTGCCAACACTGCCGCAGCATTTCACTGTGGAATTAATGCTTTTTTCCCTTTCAGGCAGCGCGGACATCAGCTCTCAGGGTCTACCACCCAGACAGAGAGAACGAATACAAGGCCCTGCAAAATAGCCCTTGGAAAGCTTGGCCTTGGACCTGTGTGCTCCCTGGGGGAGCAGGGTTTGGTGAGCACCCAGCAAAGCTGCAGTAAAGCAAGGGGTTGGGCACAAGCAGCTTACACACAGCCCTTCATTAAACACATGGTCAGGGAAAAAAACCTATCATCATGAACACACAGGTTTCTCCATATCATAAAAGGCCATTTATACAATTCTTTTTCTGCAGATTATAAAATCAGGTAGAGTACTGAGAAATACAACAAAAGTAAAAAGGTACATTGAAGAATGGCATTATATGTATGAAAACATATATTCATGTCCGTATGTGGCTCACAGTTTTGATTTCCTTCCCCATTACTATTGGTAGTCACACATACATAACAAGTGCCAGAGTGTGAGGAAAGCTGCATTTATTCACACTGCTGTTTGCTGAGTTTGGTTTGTTTTGCAGTTTTTTTTGTCCCAGAGTCTGACAAACAGCATCACAATTACCAAGGATTCTGGTGAGAGCAGCAATGCTTCTGCAACATCACCCAGTATGGCCAGTAATGGTTTTAATCTCATAGATGAGCATTTAACTGCTGCAGTGCTCTTTAAATCAATGTGCTAGGTACGTGCATTACTATTTAACATTGAAAAGCAATATAAAAATGTGGCAATGCTGCACATAAATAAATGCATTTAATTCAATACAGTTGAATTTGGCCTGCTGTATTAACTTTTGCAATTAAAAACAGAAGCACAAATAACCCACTTACTGAAAGAAAGAAACAAAATAAATGTGTTGCCCTGGGGAAAATATACCCAAAGACTGAAAAAATAACTATATGAAAGGATAGGTTAAAACCTGAAATAAAGAACATATTTATTTTAGGGTAGGCTAAGCATTCTGAAAGTGCTCATGTGATGCTATAGCAGTATTTCCCTTCCTTACAGAAAGATGTATGTTGAAGAAGGAAGGCAAAAGCCAGTTTATAGCAAAATGAGTGAATCTCAGCAATGATCAGGTTCACTGCAGCGGGATGCACCCAGCAGTTTTGGGGCTCTTTGATTAATAAGCCTGCTGACACTGGAGTTTTTGCAAGCGCTTGTAAATTAGTTTCACACCATCTTTGCTGTATGAGGACAGACTGCGTGTGTATCTATTCATTATGGAGGCACGCACAAAACAATCCAACAGGTGTTAAAGCTCAGATTTATTCTTCAGTAAAAAGTTAGAACTCCGGTAACATTTTGTAAACCACAGGCTCAATGATGTAAAGGGAATTAATACTACACAGCCAACTTAAAAATTCTTAAGATTTAAAATGATGGCTCCAAAATGCACGTATTGCTCGCCTAAAAGATGAGGGCTCTCAACCTCGAGGAGTTACCTCAGGTGGTGCCCCGACCCAAGGGGGAGTCCCCGACTGCAGACCCGCTGCTCCAAGGAGGACTGATTCCAACGTGTCCTCCAGCGGGACCCCATTTATACCCTTGTCGAATCTGATCTGTGGTCATTTAATCCCTATTGGCCAAAAAGGTCACCTCAGTGTACCTGGCACATCTCGATTGGTCAGTTCAATTTTCAACCTGCAGCCTCTAGGGTTTGGGGTTTTTTTCTCTTCCCCCTGCCTGGAGAAGTTTCGTTTCCTGTTGGGAGGAGTGCACTGTCACACTATTACCCACATAATGAATGTCAGAAAAGCAGAATTCATGCTACAGCTAATTAAAACTAGAGCAGAAGAAGTACCAGGGGACTGTGGAGCAGCAGCAGCTCCCTGCTAGTTACTGGTGAAACCTTTCAACTACAGACCCACTCACTCCCAAAGCATTTTCCCCACCATGCTTCACCAAGGGCTTAATTTTCAGTGCTGCACTTGGAGGGAGCACAAACCATAGCACAACTGAAGCTCAAGATTGTTTCTGGATAAGACAGGCCCAGCCCACGAGCGCTTCCTGCTGGCTTGGATGCTCAGCCCTGGGAGAGAAATCCTGTAAAAATCAGTTTGTGCTGAGACAAAAGCAACTCTACCCCCCAATGCCTTTCTAAAATACCTTACAGTCAACGTGTTCAGAAATAAACCTGAGGGTGACTCTAGCTTCTCCTACCTGACATTGTTGCCGAAATCCGGAATAAAACTCCTTAACAGCAATGAGAAATTAAGAAGCAGGCACTCCTTTATTGCAGCGCTGGGCACATGGGGGATCACTCCACCTATCGTGTGCACCTGGCTAGTGTAACTGTGCAGGTTAAATACACACCTGTTATACATAGTCACTAAATTTCTGGAAAATGTTATACATAATCATTAGCTTTCCGATAAATCATTAGCATATGTAAATGTCTCTTCACGCAGGCGCAGTGAAGGTCTCTGGTGGTCTTCAGAAGCCCTCTGGTGGTCTTCCATAGTCTTCCGATGTAGGGTTCGGCGTTCGGAAGATCTCGCGATGTCACGGAAAGTTAGAGGGTTAGTCGCAGCCTTATGATGTGTCTGTAATCCCACCTACCCTTGTTAGTATAAAAGGAATTGACTGCGCAATAAAAGGCGGAAGTTGGCGCTCACACTGTGTGTGTTATCTGTCTCTTTCCCTGGTCTGGGGGGTGATCAGTGATCTAATCGTGGCACCTTGATATGCGGCGAACGCTACATAATGGTGACCCCGACGTGATCGGTCGCACTAGGCGACGATGGAACTTGCGCAAGTGATTCAGGTGTTGAAAGTGTTGGCTGATTAAGGTGGGTGCTCACGGAACGATTAGGAGGGGCCCCACAGGCGAATGCATCCAATGGGTGCTGCGCCGGGGAGGGATGGGCTCTCCCAAAGAAGTATTAAGTCCCCCAAATTGGGGAGAGATTCGGGAACTGTTGCTCCAGTCGGCATTCGCGGGTGAGCGCGGAGCTGCGGAACGATTACAAGCGTGGGGGAGAGTGGAGGAGGTAGTTACGGCAGGACGGAAAGCTGGGGAGCGTTGGTCGGCGGCGCGAGCTGTTTTGTTTGCGGATGAAGCGCCGGCTCAAAACCAAGGGGGGGCAGTGCCCCCAGGGACAGTGAGTCAAACTCGGACGGAGTGGGCGGCTGTGGAGCGGGGCTCACAGAGCGGTCCATCTCTGACTGAGAGCGTGGACACGGAGAGTACGGCAGAGACGGAGGTTTTTCCTGTAGGGACGGTACCAGCGGGGACGGACGAGCCCCCTCTGCGGTGTCCATGGGAGGAGTTACGGCGGGAGGTTCGGAAGGACTTGGGGGAGTGCCTCTTGGACTGGGATCCAGGCGGGGACGTTAAGGGAGATTTGTACCGTTAGTTGAGAGAGTGGGAGGAACGGCCACCCGCGGAGGGGATAACTGGGAGGCAGCGGGGGTTGGAGACTGGCAGAGGAGGAAACACCCCCCGCGGGGGAAATCAGGCGCCCTTGCCGGGAGAGCGGACGGAGCCTCCTGAGCCTTTGCCTGAGCCTGTGCCTGCTGAGCCGTCAGCTGCACCCCCGCCGGCGCTTCCTCCGCCCCCTCCCTCCTCCCTTCCTTTCCGCCCCCCCCTCCGCCGCCTTGCAGCGGTGCGTGTCAGCCGGCCATGGAATGGCCGCCGCCAGTCGCGGCCGCGGCCGGCCCCCGGGCAGAACCATCCGCCCCCCCGCCACCGCCCTTTCATCCATCCCGCCTCTCGGAACCAGAGACGGCGAAACCAACCGCGCCCGCGATAGACGCGGAGCCGCCTGCAGTAGCCTCTGCAGACGAGAGGGAGAGGCATTGGAGGAGAGTAAAAAAAAAAAAAAAAAAAAAAAAAAAAATATGGGAGGCATTTCACTGGAAAGTCCTTGAGAAATTGAAGACTTTGTCCCAATGGCAACTGGGACGGCACCAGCGGGTGCTGGAGCCACTGATCCGACAGATTCTGACTGATAGAGTATTACACTTTAGAGGACTAGCAGACATTGAGTCCTTCAGAGAGGTTTTTAGAACAACATGCCTTATTGTATATAGAACTTGCTTTAGGTAAAAAGTGTGTTAAGCATAATTTGATTAAACATAGTGTGATTACGGGAAGACAGTGTGGGGTAAACGTAAAAGTTAGTTAAAGCCAAAATTAGGGGTAAGGTCTATTTCTATTAATAACCTGGGAACGAGGTTGATTGTGTTTCCACAGATACAGGCCCACGACGGACTCCTGTTGAATTTGCACGACCATCATCATCTGGAGCATCATAGATGGTGTGGCAATATGAATACCACCTCAGTCAAAAACTAATGTATAGGTCACCTTGGTTAACATAACAGGTCAAGATTCTCTGTGCACCGCAACCGCATCATAAAGCCCATGAACCAATAGACAAGATGGCTATGACTTGTGCAGCGCGCCTGGCCAGCAAGCGCATGCGTCATAGATTGCAGCCGAGGCAGACTTTTGGCACCCGCTGGCCACGTGTGCCAAAACCCGTTCCTCTGCAAATGTATAAATACCGGGATTTTCCGAAGAGCATCGGGCTGGTGTACGGTGAGGCCATCGTTGCCTCTGTGGGGACGCCCACGGAACGCTGGCACCTACCGATTGCTGGGCTGAGTTCGCGGAGCAAGATGACACAAGAATGTATGGATGGTTCATCTTCCTCATAGTCCTCATGGTTCGGGTCATTAGGGGTAATGGGTTGGCTCAAAGAATTATGGGCATTATTGTAGTTATTGTGATTTTAGCTATTGTAATAATTTTACCTTGTTCAGCTTGTTAAGTAAACTTGGCATCCCTCAAATAGCACTGGCCAGGCCATTGTAGAACGAGCACATCGAACTTTAAAGGCCTTACTCGATCGGCTTAGGGAGGGGGAGCAGGAGGAGCCCTCCTGGTTACAGGAAAACACACCTCTCCGTACACAGCGTCTTCTGTTAACTGCATTAACTTCACTAAATCAGACAGTTCGAGGGGATCTGGAAGAGACGGCGGCGCAACGACACTTTACGAACACGGAAGAGAAAGGTCCCTACCCGTTGGTCCGCGTACGTGACTTTCAGACACGCCAATGGGATGGGCCGTTTGAGTTGCATTGTCTTGGGCGAGGGTATGCCTGTGTACAGACACCTGAAGGGCTACTGAAATGGGTTCCTAGTCGTATGATTCATCCTGCCTTAACCTCGTAGTGTTTGAGTGTTTTTCCTACAGGTCGCTGTCATCCTTTCCTGGCTTGTGACACCTTGGGTATCTGCTACAAACTTCTGGCAGTGGATGCGAAGCCAACTGGGGGACCCTGATGTGTATCTGGATGACGTCCCTCTCAGAGTCCATCAATACGTGCCTTTATGGGATCCGGCTGTCAGAGCTCGCAGCCAGGAATCCAGGTGCCTCAGACATTAAGCCTTAACATCAGTGCACCAATGATAAACTTTATAGAGTAATAGAAGTAATTCTTTCCAAGCCTCATGATGTATCTGTATAACTTTCAATCTACCTCCTGTGCGAATTTCTATAGGGGAGCTTTTTGCTCTTCAGGGTAAATGGGACATTTATGGGTGTTTAAGATAGAGTGTTTCAACTTAGTTGTAGAAATATGTTTATACTCATAGTACTTTACATAGTTATTTCTTGGTGTGGAATTGTTCATAATAATAGAGGCCAACTCGTCATAGAGAGGGGGGAGATGTAGGGTTCGGCGTTCGGAAGATCTCGCGATGTCACGGAAAGTTAGAGGGTTAGTCGCAGCCTTATGATGTGTCTGTAATCCCACCTACCCTTGTTAGTATAAAAGGAATTGACTGCGCAATAAAAGGCGGAAGTTGGCGCTCACACTGTGTGTGTTATCTGTGTCTTTCCCTGGTCTGGGGGGTGATCAGTGATCTAATCGTGGCACCTTGATATGCGGCGAACGCTACATTCCTCACTTGTCCGCTTCTTGACCTCTCTTAGGTGATTCTGCGCAGTACGATTCCCACCATCATCTATATTAGTTTACATAAAAATGCATACTATGTCTATTCTTAAATATAACCTTTCTAATAATTGGTCCTTCAGGCACACCATCTTATTAATATTCTTATGTTAAAACAATCATTGGTTAATCTCACTTAACTCTACTGATTAGAATCCTCGATAATTAGATCGAGGTGGGAAGGGTAAAGGGTTTCCAAGCAGCAAACTAGTGTCCATAGCGGTTTCCTTAGTTTCCTAAAACAAAACACTACAAATTAAAAAATCTTTGTCAAAGTTTCTGTGGTTAACTGATTTTAGACAATACTTGAATTCTTATGGCTACGCATAGTACATTTTCTAAAGTTCCGAAGTTCCTATCACTACATTTCAAACTTAACACTCCCATACCTATGCTTCACAATTTTCTACTTAATCAAACCAAACTCTTTTATATAATTAGATTTTAATTTCTTTATCAAAATATTTGCAACAATGTAACCCCTTGTTACCTCCCTGGATGACCACTCGCCTTCACTTTCATGCTTAATACTTGTGAGTGGGTTCCAGTTTTGAAACAGTGAATTACTGGGAGACAGAAAGCCTTTCCCTAGTCAAGAAATCAAATATTCATATGCAACAGCTATATTACAGTTTGCTTCCCACAAAGCTAATAACCCCTCAATGTAAGTTACACATGCAAGCTTCCAATATTGCCTTTTCTTGCCCCATCCCGAGGCACCATACAATAACTGCAACCCCAAAGGGGTCAAATATTCCAGCTGCTCCAAAATGTTTGGAAGTTAACTCACAAGGGGCGCTAGGGTCTTTGCGCTTTGTGCTGGAGCTTTTCCCTAAGGTTCAGGCTAAAAGGTTCAGGGACTGTCGAGAATGGGATTGCAGAACTGAACAGCAGCAAAGATGAACTAATCAGTGAAGACAACACAGGAGGCAGTAATCTTTTTAAGACTGCTTTAATCAAAATGAAAGATCTTCCCTGCTCAAGACATAACAGTTGATCAAGATAGCTGTCGTGGTTTCAGCCCAGCCGGTAACAAAGGACCACGCGGCCGCTCGCTCACTCCTCCCGCCCCCCTCCGGTGGGATGGGGGGAAGACGGAGGAGAGGAGAAAAAAAACAAACCTGGAACCTCGAGGGTTGAGATAAAGGCAGTTTACTGGAACAACACAAAGAAATTGCAACAACAACAACGGTACTAATGAAAAAGTATACAAAAAGAGTGATGCACAGTGCAACTGCTCACCACCCGGGACCCGACGCTCTGCCACTTCCCCCACCGAAAAGAAGAGCCCACCCCCCGGCCCGCTCCCCCTTTATATACTGAGCATGATGTCACATGGTATGGAATAGCTCCTTGGCCAGTTCAGGTCAGCTGTTCCGGCTATGCCCCCCACCTCCCAGGTTCCTGTAAAAAAAAAATTAACTCTATCCCAGCTGAACCCAGGACATTATCCACCCCTTATTCTATACCATCTACATCATGCCCAGATCTTACATTTTCCAATCGACCACTACCACTTCCTTGTCTTATATATATAAGTATATGGACTTGCGTCCATCCCCGTCGTCCCCCCCCACACACACACACACGCAAATGGTATTCCTTTAGCGTATGGGCTATCCCTCTAATGTGTCCATTGATTTTATTTAGTCCATGACTTTGGGGCTCCATCTGTTGTAACAGTTCTTCAGGATAAGAGAGATGGTGTGAGATGGTGGGTTGTTGTATGCTGCCTCTGGAACTTGTGGCTAGTACATTTGGTGTAACTCACGCCCTTAGTCTGCAGGTCGAAGATGTTGATCTTGAGGAAATTGCTGGGTGTCAGTTCAAGTTCTGTCGCTGTTGTACTTGGCTTAGTTTCAAAGTCCATCCCGCAGTCATTTGGGTAATTCTTACAGTAATACCCTTGATATGGCATATAGACACTATAGATACAATGACATGCATTGGCAGGTTATTTAGCAGTTAAATATCATACAGCCCAATTCACTGGCTATTCTCTCCCAAAATCAAATCCCCCTGAGGTACACATCGAACTTCCCCATCCTTCTGCATCACCCACCAGGTGTACCCAGGTCCCTGAGCAAAAACAACCCCTTGAATGGGTTTGCCTCTGTTTGAGGGAGGACTAACCCAGACTGTCTTTCCTAACATACTCCTCATGCGCACTACAGGGACTTTATTGCCTTCTACAGTATGTGGAAGTCTTGGTTGGGCAGGGCCAGCCCGATTGGCGGATCCTCTAGTATTAACTAACCAGGTGGCTTTTGTTAAATGTGTATCCCAATGTTTGAAAGTCCCACCCCCCATCGCTCTCAATGTAGTTTTCAGCAGTCCGTTGTATCGTTCGATTTTTCCGGAGGCCGGTGCGTGATAAGGGATGTGATATACCCACTCAATGCCGTGTTCTTTGGCCCAGGTGTCTACGAGGTTGTTTCGGAAGTGAGTCCCGTTGTCCGACTCGATTCTTTCTGGGGTGCCGTGTTGCCATAAAATTTTCTCTTCAAGGCCCAGGATAGTGTTCTGGGCAGTGGCATGGGACACAGGGTATGTTTCCAGCCATCCAGTGGTTGCTTCCACCATTGTAAGCACATGGCACTTGCCTTGGTGTGTTCGTGGGAGTGTGATATAGTCAATCTGCCAGGCCTCCCACTGTTTATATTTCAGCCATCGCCCCCCATGCGACAGGGGTTTTTGCCGCTTGGCTTGCTTAATTGCGGCACATGTTTCACATTCGTGGATGACCTGTGCGATAGTGTCCATGGTCAAGTCCACCCCTCGATCTCGAGCCCATCTATATGTTGCATCTCTCCCCTGATGGCCTGAGGTATCGTGGGCCCACTGAGCCATAAATAGCTCACCCCTACGTTGCCAGTCCAGGTCCACCTGAGACACTTCAATCTTGGCGGCCTGATCTGCCTGCTGATTGTTTTGATGTTCTTCAGTGGCCCGACTCTTGGGTACATGAGCATCTACATGACGTACTTTTACCACTAGCTTCTCTATCCGAACAGCGATATCTTGCCACAGTGCGGCAGCCCAAATGGGTTTACCTCTGTGTTGCCAGTTGCCCTTCTTCCATTGCTGTAGCCACCCCCATAGGGCATTTGCCACCATCCATGAGTCAGTATAGAGATAGAGCACTGGCCACTTTTCTCTTTCAGCAATATCTAATGCTAGCTGGATGGCTTTCACCTCTGCAAACTGACTCGATTCACCTTCTCCTTCAGCAGTTTCTGCAACTAGTCGTGTAGGACTCCATACAGCAGCCTTCCACCTCCGATGTTTTCCCACGATGCGACAGGACCCATCAGTGAACAGGGCATATTGCCTCTCATTTTCTGGCAGTTTATTATACAGCGGGGCCTCTTCAGCCCGTGTCACCTCCTCCTCTGGCAACATTCCAAAGTCTTTGTCTTCTGGCCAGTCCGTGATCACTTCTAAAATTCCTGGGCGACTGGGGTTTCCTATGCGAGCCCGTTGTGTGATCAGTGCGATCCACTTACTCCATGTGGCATCAGTCGCGTGATGTGTAGAGGAAACTTTCCCTTTGAACATCCAGCCCAGCGCTGGCAGTCGGGGTGCTAAGAAGAGCTGTGTTTCAGTACCAACCACTTCTGAAGCGGCTCGAACTCCTTCATATGCTGCCAATATCTCTTTTTCAGTTGGAGTATAGCGAGCCTCGGATCCTCGATATCCCGGACTCCAAAACCCCAGGGGTCGGCCTCGGGTCTCTCCAGGTGCTTTCTGCCAAAGGCTCCAGGTAGGGCCATTCTCCCCAGCTGCAGTGTAGAGCACATTTTTAACATCTGGTCCTGCCCGGACTGGCCCAAGAGCTACTGCATGAACAATCTCCCGCTTAATTTGTTCAAAGGCTTGTCGTTGCTCAGGTCCCCATTTAAAATCGTTCTTCTTCTGGGTAACTTGGTAGAGAGGACTTACAATTTGACTGTAATTTGGAATATGCATTCTCCAAAAGCCCACAACACCTAAGAAAGCCTGTGTTTCCTTTTTATTAGTCGGTAAGGACATAGCTGCTATTTTGTTGATCACGTCCGCAGGGATCTGACGACGCCCGTCTTGCCATTTTACTCCTAAGAACTGGATCTCCTGCGCAGGTCCCTTGACCTTACTTTCTTTTATGGCAAAGCCAGCCTTCAAAAGGATTTGGATTATTTTCTTCCCTTTCTCAAAAACTTCTTCTGCCGTGCTGCCCCATATGATGATGTCATCAATATATTGCAGGTGCTCTGGAGCTTCACCTTTTTCTAGTGCAGTCTGGATCAGTCCATGGCAAATAGTGGGGCTGTGTTTCCACCCCTGGGGCAGTCGATTCCAGGTGTACTGGACACCCCTCCAAGTGAAAGCAAACTGTGGCCTGCACTCCGCTGCCAAAGGAATGGAGAAAAATGCATTAGCAATGTCAATTGTGGCATACCACTTAGCTGTCTTTGATTCCAGTTCATATTGAAGCTCTAACATATCTGGCACAGCAGCGCTCAGCGGTGGCGTGACTTCATTCAGCCCACGATAATCTACTGTTAGTCTCCAATCCCCATTAGATTTCCGCACGGGCCATATGGGACTATTAAAGGGTGAGTGAGTCTTGCTGATCACTCCTTGGCTCTCCAATTGGCAAATCAGCTTATGGATGGGGATCAGGGAGTCTCGGTTGGTGCGATATTGCCGCCGGTGCACCGTCGTGGTAGCAATTGGCACCTGTTGTTCTTCAACCTTCAGCAACCCCACAACCGAAGGGTCTTGGGAGAGACCAGGCAGGGTAGACAGCTGTTCAATCTCCTCCGTCTCCAAGGCAGCTATACCAAAGGCCCAACGGTACCCTTTTGGGTCCTTGAAATACCCCCTTCTGAGATAATCTATACCAAGGATGCACGGGGCCTCTGGGCCAGTTGCAATGGGGTGTTTATGCCACTCATTCCCGGTTAGACTCATTTCGGCTTCCAATACGGTTAGCTCTTGGGATCCCCCTGTCACACCAGAGATACAGATGGGTTCTGCCCCTTTATAACTTGATGGCATTAGGGTACATTGTGCACCAGTGTCTACTAGAGCCTTATATTCCTGTGGGTCTGACGTGCCAGGCCATCGAATCCACACTGTCCAGTAGACTCGGTTGTCCCTCTCCTCCACCTGGCTGGAGGCAGGGCCCCTCTAATCCTGGTTAGAATATCTGTTACCCACTTTTTGCACATGTGAATCAGAAGTCCCTTCAAGAGGATCAGAAATGAGATCGGCCCATCTACTGCGCCCGGGGGACTGCTCACGGGAAACTGGAGCAGCAGTTTTCCAAGAAGAATCTTCTTTTCTGGTTGCTTTTTCTCGCAACTCCCGTACCCGTGAATCCAAGACTGAGGTGGGTTTTCCATCCCACTTCCTCATGTCCTCTCCATGGTCACGCAGGTAAAACCACAGGTTAGCCCGTCGTGTGTACTTTCTCTCTCCTCTCTCTTGGGCAGAGGAACGCTTACTCCCAATAACTGCAATGCGGGCCTGTACAGGTGAGGAGGAGGACATATCTACTTTGAATTGCTGGAACTCTCGGGACAATTCCTCTACAGCTGAGACACAGGCCCGTAGGGAGGAAGAGAGACTTCCTTCATATTGCCGGAGTTGGACAGCCAATTCATCCACCGTTTGTCCATAGCCTTCTTTCCAGGACATTACTGCCAATGAGTTGGCATAGGTTGGTGGTGCACTTCGTAGAAACTTCCGCCACATCGGTTGTGTGCATTGGACTTCATCTGGATCTGTGGGTGACTGCGCATTTTCTGGATCATTATAAATCACCTCCAGCATGGCTAATTCCCTCAGGTACTGGATACCTCTCTCCATGGTGATCCACTTGCCTTGGTGACATGTAACTTCATCCCTGAAGGGGTATCTTTCCTTTACACCTAACAGAAGTCGCCTCCAGAGGCTGAGGACTTGTGTTTTTCTCCCAATCGCCTTGTCGATACCCCCTTCTCTAGACAGAGATCCCAACTGCTTGGCTTCCTTACCCTCTAATTCCACACTACTAGCCCCATTATCCCAGCATCGGAGCAGCCAGGTAACAATGTGCTCACCTGGGTGGCGGCTAAAATCTTTTCGCATGTCACGCAACTCACTCAGGGATAGAGATCGGGTAATTATTTCAGGTTCTGCCTCTTCCTCCTGTTCTCGCGATGACCCTGGTCCATCTTCATCTCTCACTGAGCGAACTGATTTCTTTGTGTGTTTCTTTTTCTGTACAGGGGCAACTGATACTGGCACAGGTTGGTTCTCTGGTTTAGTGGCAGTATCTGTCACCGGGGTAGGGTTAGCCACGGTGCATGTTGTCGGGGTTGGGGTAGCCACGGTGCATGTTGTCTTGTTTTCCATCTTTTCCCCCTTTTCCCCCTGGGGGTGCTGCATAGTATCAAGCAGGGTTTGGTAGATACCGGCCAGGGCCCAGCACAGTGTAGTGAGTTGTGTGTCTCTGGGATAGCCACAGCATTTTCCTTTCAAAAATTCTATCACTTCATGAGGGTTCTGCAGTTGTTCGGGAGTGAACTTCCAAGTCACTGGAGGTGAGAAGTTCTCTAGATACCTGCCCACATCCTCCCACATGCCGTGCCACCCATGAATATCCAGCTTTGGGACAGATCTCTGGGTGGTACTCTTAAAGAGCCTCTTTGTAGCCCTAGACAAGACCTGAAACATAGTCAGGAGGCATAGCACTAACAGCACACAGGCTTGCGCATCCCAAGGATATTCAAAATTATCGAAAACTGTTGTAATTAGTTGGAAAGAGAAAAAGGAGGGGAACGGATGGGGGGAAGTATCCCCCCCTAACTTCCCCATGGGTTGGGTGTAATTACCAATAAAATCCGACAGAAGGTGCCCAAAGTCTGGAAATGATATCACTGCCTCATACAGATAACAGCTTAACCTCATGACCAGTGATGTAATCATTTCACAAGTCGACATTGCCCAGTACAGCAAAGTGATAATCCCAATCACTCTCCCAGAGATGAGATACGCAACTACAGGCAATACATAAAGCATATAAGAACTTACAAAACGCCACCATGTAAACAGCTGAATCAACATTGTGACTAACATCTATTTATCTAGTATAAGAAATGCGTATGACACATTTGTTTCAACACGCTCTGGCCAGATCTGTCGTTATCTCAACCCTTCGTGGCCCCACGTTGGGCGCCAAAAAGGACTGTCGTGGTTTCAGCCCAGCCGGTAACAAAGGACCACGCGGCCGCTCGCTCACTCCTCCCGCCCCCCTCCGGTGGGATGGGGGGAAGACGGAGGAGAGGAGAAAAAAAACAAACCTGGAACCTCGAGGGTTGAGATAAAGGCAGTTTACTGGAACAACACAAAGAAATTGCAACAACAACAACGGTACTAATGAAAAGTATACAAAAAGAGTGATGCACAGTGCAACTGCTCACCACCCGGGACCCGACGCTCTGCCACTTCCCCCACCGAAAAGAAGAGCCCACCCCCCGGCCCGCTCCCCCTTTATATACTGAGCATGATGTCACATGGTATGTGTCGTGGTTTAACCCCAGCCAGCAACTAAGCACCACGCAGCCGCTCACTCACTCCCCCCCATCCAGTGGGATGGGGGAGAAAATCAGGAAAAGAAGTAAAACTCCTGGGTTGAGATAAGAACGATTTAATAGAACAGAAAAGAAGAGACTAATAATGATAATGATAACACTAATAAAATGACAACAGTAGTAATAAAAGGATTGAAATGTACAAATGATGCGCAGGGCAATTGCTCACCACCCGCCGACCGACACCCAGCCAGTCCCCGAGCGGCGAATCCCTGCCCCCCCACTTCCCAGTTCCTAAACTAGATGGGACGTCACATGGTATGGAATACACTGTTGGC
The DNA here is from genome assembly GCF_947461875.1 of Haliaeetus albicilla. Taxonomy (NCBI): domain Eukaryota; kingdom Metazoa; phylum Chordata; class Aves; order Accipitriformes; family Accipitridae; genus Haliaeetus; species Haliaeetus albicilla. Next base: position 38,298,174 of record NC_091515.1, read on the forward strand.
CAGTTTGGGTCAGGTGCCCTGGCTGGGCATGAGAAGCTGAAAAATCCTTGACTGTAGTCTAAACGCTACTGAGCAACAACTGAAAACATCAGTGTTATCAACATTCTTCACATACTGAACTCAAAACATAGCACTGTACCAGCTACTAGGAAGACAGTTAACTACATCCCAGCTGAAACCAGGACAGTATGGAATAGCTCCTTGGCCAGTTCAGGTCAGCTGCCCCGGCTATGCCCCCCACCTCCCAGGTTCCTGTAAAAAAAAAATTAACTCTATCCCAGCTGAACCCAGGACAATAGCATTGTGTGTTTGGATCACATTAGGGTGGAGGGAACTGCTAGGGCGTAAATGTCTCTTTCCCTATGGACATTCTGTATTGGCATCTCTTCTTTTACAGCTATATTTTGCAATGATTAGTGGAGACCGATTGCTGCTGGAGAAGTCAGCCATGCTTCTAACATCCCTTAACAGTTTTGTAGCCAGCAGGATTTGGTCAAGTTGTGAGTACTCCCGAGATTATGCATACATAATTCTTATGTGATAGGGGACTGATCCCTTGCTAATGTGCCTACAGTGTTAAATTTGTAACCAACCCTGTGAACTTTATGCGGACCTGTGCTAGTAAATCTTTGGTTAATTAGAACAATTGGATTGAAAAGACGTTTACAGAGCATTAGAAGGACAACAGGAGGTGTAAATGGCTCAAACTGCAGGCCTAGTGACTGGAATTTGTAGTTCGGGAGATGAAAAGAGAGGCTTACCAAAGTATGTACAAGACTTCCTCTAAGTAGCAGATCACTTCCACCTATCAAATCAATAATGATATTGGCTATAAAGCAGGAGAAAACCTGAGAGGATCAGGCTAAGGCTGAGCTCTCTACAAACTCAATTTCCAAATTTGTGAAGGATGAGGTAGAAAAGGGAAATGCACAGTTGCAAAGGAATAGCCGCATCTTACAGAGATTTAAAGCTGATGGAGCTGAGTAGTAGAACTGAGTATTATAGAGGAAACTGGTAAATTATAGGGGAACTAACATCACTTTACTCTGCAAATAATGTACCTAGTGGAAATGTAAATCTCCCTTGCACCAGCACCAATCCCATAAACAGTTGCATGGGGCACCTCAGCCTGGCTGGTGGGTCCATCCCCCGGCCCAGCTATACTGCCCAAAGGTGGCCCCTGAGCTTGGGCCCCTGAGCACTACCATTCCAGGATGGCTACAAGACAATGCTTCGACATAGTTCATTCATTTATGAATTTTATAGACAGAGGGACATTTTCCTATGCTAACCTTACTATGACAGCCTTTTTTCCCCCACCCCTCCATGAGATTGCTTCCAGTGGGCCATCAGTGATGCTCACTGCCACAGCAATCACAGCCACAGTCCCTCATCTTTTCCCCAGGCTGAATTTTTCAAAATATGTCCCTGAAGGGGATGTCTTCAAATAGCTTAGAATTGAATTCAGCAACTCGCTTCTTGACCCTGGAACACGGAGGACTTAAGTCAGCAAGTCTGCAATGTCTTGTTACTACAGAATTCTTCACTTAAAAAAAAGTCATGGACAGTATGATGTTTGAGAGATTTACTTAATCATGGCATTAGAACATCTCCCCTCATTTACAGCAAACAGCTTGGCAAAGACCACAGCTGATGTAGCAGTTGCTTTATTTGCTTTCTCTAAAGTTAAAACAGAAATTGAGGCCTTCCTTTTCTGCATCAGATGTAGTGGCAATTTAGAAAAGATCTTCCTTCCCTGGCAGAAGTATATCAATAGATCAATTTGTTTTCCTCAGAGGTTTCTGTTACACCTAATTAAAAATTAAATTTTTACAGATTTTTTTGGAGCAAGGGGAGGAGGGCCTTTGGTGTTCGGGGCTTTTGTCCTCTGTTGTTATGCCCTACAACCCAGTAATGAGAAGCTCACCATAGCCAAATCTGAACACTACAGCCAAGCACAAGCTGCTCCTTTTGTTGCTGCTGTGCCCCTTGTATTTTGAACTGCACTACTGCTCAGCACTGTAGTGCATATGCCCACACAACTGCTGCCAGCACCTAAGTCACTGGGAAATTAAAAACAAAGCTGTGACTCAGAAAAATGCTAATCAAATCAGAAAAAAATATAATATGCAAAAAAAAGAGTAAACCTCAAGTAACTCAAAGCCCAAAGGACAATAAACATCCAAGAAAATCACCACGTTTCTATGGGATATTCTTCATTAAAATGGCATCATCCATCACCAGCTGTTTGTGGAATAATTGCTGGAGGTGATTTATTGATATGTCCCCTTCTTAAGGGAAGGTAAACCTCCAGGGTGGAATGCGGTGGATATGCAAGAAATCTGTTCCATAATAATTCCCTAAGCAACATAACCTGCAACCTTAGATGTTAGCAGCACCAGGGGAGCTTGGTATGCTGACTCTGAGAGAAACAACATGGAGAGTGGAGCAGAGTGGCGACACCACAGCCAGGCTCTGTGATATCACTGCAGGGATGGGGAACTGGAACTACTGGAACAAGAATGGAAGGTCCTTGCATTGAATCCACTGAAGCAAAGAGGTGAAATAATGGGGGTTCTGTCAACACTACTCTCTTACTTCTGAATTATATCATAAGTGCCCAGTTCTGGAGTAGTGACACGCTAAATCATGTCCTCTGGGTGAACTTTGCTCATTATAATACCAAAACACATCTCCATCCCAAAAGCTACCCACCTTCAAGGTATGACCACCCCTCACTGAGCATGCGCTCTGATTTTTCTCTAGCATATACCTTTAAAAGTAAAGTGAGGAGATTTTACACCAATCATAATAAAGGTATGTATGACTAGAGTCACTCAAGCTCCACCTAAAAATAAAGAAATAGTATAAAAAGGCTTAAGGGAGGAGGAATGCTAGGGAAGACACCATCATAGACAAGTTGGGAGGACATCACTGACTTCAGGAATCAGTCGATGGGCTGAACCTCTCTTCCCCCCCATAGGGATGCCTATTGGGTAAGATTTGAACCCTCGGTTATACGGAGTGCTTCCCCGGGAAACTTAGAAATCTCTATAGAGTTTTTTTCCATAATTTAGTGTGCTTGTAGTCGACTGTATTTTTCATTTTCTTGGTACTTGCACATGCTTTGCAGACAGTGTATTTATCACCAGCAATACAAAAGAATCTGTACTTCCGATGCTTTAATGAACTGTTGTCCTGGTTTCAGCTGGGATAGAGTTAATTGTCTTCCTAGTAGCTGGTACAGTGCTATGTTTTGAGTTCAGTATGCGAAGAATGTTGATAACGCTGATGTTTTCAGTTGTTGCTAAGTAATGTTTAGTCTAAAGTCAAGGATTTTTCAGCTTCTCATGCCCAGCCAGCGAGAAAGCTGGAGGGGCACAAGAAGTTGGCACAGGACAGAGCCAGGGCACCTGACCCAAAGAGGCCAACAGGGTATTCCATACCATGTGACACCACAGCTAGTATATAAACTGGGGAGAATGGGGGCGGGGGATGGCCGCTCGGGGACTAGCTGGGTGTCGATTGGTGGGTGGTGAGCAATTGCCCTGCGCATCATTTGTACATTCCAATCCTTTTATTATTGCTGTTGTCATTTTATTAGTGTTATCATTATCATTATTAGTTTCTTCTTTTCTGTTCTATTAAACCGTTCTTATCTCAACCCAGGAGTTTTACTTCTTTTCCTGATTTTCTCCCCCATCCCACTGGGTGGGGGGGAGTGAGTAAGCGGCTGCGTGGTGCTTAGTTGCTGGCTGGGGTTAAACCATGACAACTGTACTTTTCATTAATCTAGCCGTGATAGTTCCTTGAACGCAACCAAACTTCTTAAGTCTCGCCATTATAGTTTGTTGCACGTGACTAGATTGAAAGTACATTGCGCTATTTGTGCATCCGTAATCATGGTAGTTCAATATATTGAATGCAATCAGACTTATAGTGTTGAATTGGGCCCTTTAACACAACACTGTTGCAGCAGTTAAAATAAAAACAGCTATGAACACATTAATATCTCAGACGCTACTGTTTCTTTCTTTCTTCCTATATGCACAACAAACTTAAAATAGATAATAAATGTATTAGCGCTTGTTTTTTACAATGTATTGTTCCTGCCAGCCCAAGAAAAAAGCTTTTTAATGTGCAGTCTTCAGTTGAGCCTGGTTTTGGTCAGACCATCAGCTACTCTGTGAAATTCCCAACTCGGAGACTTTGGCTCTTTCCTGATTTCAGATTGCTTCCAGGTAGAGAGAAAGTTTCAACCTTCCCCCTCTCAGACCACCTTAGCAAATCAGGAGTGACCAAGGAGAGGGGGGACTCGTGCAGAGTGTGTGGTTTATCCTTCCTCTCACAGGTTGGTTAACAGACCTCTGAGCCCATAGCAGTCCTCGAAGGGAGCGAAGCGGAAACATTCATGATTGCATTACTTTGGGAGCTTCATTTCTGAGGACCCTGCAGAAGCCAAAAGGCTTTCCATGCACTGGGAGGGTGCCTGGCCAGACCAGTCTAGTGTTCCCAACTATCAGCTTCTTCCCCAGCTTCCTCCTGCTGGAAGGAGCACAGACCTCACCCCACACAGCAAAACATGTGAACTTACTCCCATGCAGTATCTAATTAGTCTCAGTGGAAGGCGAATCTCAAAATGTCAGTTCCTGCAAGCCATGCTGACCTATACCAACTGAGGATCTGCTTTCTAAAGGCTCTCAAGGGCACAGCATATGGATTGGATATGGATCAGCATATGACATTCTCCATCACAGCTGCCTGTTCAAGGAGAGCTGTAGTGTAAGGAGTGAATGGGGAAGTTAGCACTAGGTTGAAAACACTAAGTACTTCAATGTCTAAACATTATGTTTTAAGGTAGTTCTATTTCAGCAATACCCAAGTCAGGAACTGGAGGCCCACTGTGAGACATGGTTGTTTCCCCACCAGGTACAGAGCAGTCTATAACACTGAGAACACTGTCTTTTGAGCCATTAATTTTTGCTTAGAGTTTTGAGTAATGAACACTAAAATGAGAGAAACACCCTACTCTATCCAGAAAGAGCAAAAGAAAGCAGAAACATGAGGAAAGCATTTACAGGATTGTTCCTTTATTTTTTGAAGTATGTTTTCAGAATGAGAATCTCATCTCAGACCTCCTCCATGACACATCTTGGAGACACATGGCTTCCACCAGCCTCTGTTTCGCGTTACCAGTGGCCATAGCCAGATGCCCAAGCCAGCAGCAATTGCTGAAAGTCACAGCTGGGCTTCAGTCCCTAATACCCAGCTGAGTCTCTTTGGATAAGAACTCTTCAGAGTTTGCCAGTCTGTCATGCTTTGCCACTGCCTGTATGCAGAACTGCTGCATCCTTTTGGATCATGCTCAGCAGCATTAAAAAAGGACTCTGCCACTGCGGTCCTCTCATAATGCATACTCCTTGCCAGGAGGTAGTGCAGGCAATGATACGCGTTGTATTGGGTCTAGCAGCCCTCATAGTGCTGTGCTTTGTATTTGTAGCTAGAAAGGTGTTGATAACACACCAGTGTTTTGGCTACTGCTGAGCAGTGCTTGCACAGCATCAAGGCTGTCTCTCCAACATTTCCCCCTCTCTCACTGGCAGGCTGGGTGTGGGCAAGATCTTGGGAGGAGACATAGCCAGGACAGCTGACCCAAACTGACCAAACAGATATTCCATACCATATGACGTGCTCAGCAATAGAAGCTAAGAGAAAAGCGGTGGGAGGAATTTGTTATTAAGGCATTTGTCTTCTGGAGCAACTGCTACATGTACTGAGGCCTTACTTCCCAGGAAGTGGCTAAACATCACCTGCTGATGGGAAGTAGAGAATAAATCTTTTTGTTTCCTTTGCTTCTGCATGCGGCCTTTGCTTTTCTTTATTAAACTGCCTTTATCTCGACCCACAAGTTTTCATCTTATTTTCTCCCCCTGTCCTGTTGAGGAGGGGGTGTGAGGGGCTTGGTGGGCACCTGGTGTCCAGCCAAGGTCAACCCACCACACGTTTACTATAGCATCTTGCACATTTCCAGCTGCCGACCAGTGTCAAGAGTTTTATAGCTTCTCCAAAACACAGACAGCAAGGCTGAGCTGTCCCTGCATCTCTTTCTGTTCATCAACCACCCTGAGTGATAGGATGGGGAGAGGGGAAAAGAAACCTGCTCCTCCACAGTTACAATTTGGTTACAATTTGAATTTCCCCTTCAAAGCACATGTGTGAGTATTCTCACACATTATTTTTATTTGCATGGACAAGGAAAGATCTTGTATCAACTGCATTGATAATAACATTAGTTACCATATGATTAGCTAGTTAAGCTACTAAATCTCCAGTTGAAATGGATATTTCAGTGTTGACTAATATCTTGAAAATAACCTCCTTCCTTGTTAGAGAATCACATTCTGGGATGGACAAACTTTCAGGACAAAGGAAGGAGAATTTATTGGCTAATTATATAGCTAGTAATCTGAACCAGTTAAATACATCAAAAAATTCTGTAAAAGTGAAACAATTTGCAGTATGTGGGATCAGGTGTGCTGCTGTGATGAGATGCAGGCTGTAAAGGGACCACATTTACTATGGACATGTGGGTCTTGGTTCAGTGAAGTGCTTAAATATATGCCTCACTTTTTGAATGTGCTGGAAGTGTTTGGCTGTGCCAGGCTGTGGGATCTGGGCTGTGGGTGCTGCTGCCGGTCAGTAAATGCACAGGCCCTTGACGGGGCTACAGCAATGAGTGGCAGGAGAGATGTCTTGCATTGCCCACATTGGGTAGGCAGCAGCTCCCATACCCTGGCACAGCCTGGCCTGTCCCCAGACATTTAGTGCAGGTGCCATTCCCTGGCCAGCACCTGCCCTTGGGATCAATAGGCACTACTGGAGACACAAACCATGAGCAGCAAGAAGGACCAATGGGGCAATGCATCACCTGTGCTGGCACGAAGGCATCATGCCTGCTTATGCATAGATAGGTGTGCTTTCTTTGCCCCCCCACACCTTTGCCAGAGGAGTGCAAGTCTGTGCATTAAAATAACAATAATGAGAGTATGAGACTGTTTTCCCATTGATAAAAGTGCTGAATTAGGCAACACATAAACAAAAGGGCCAGTGCTGCAGAGAGAAATATTGTGAGGAATCCCTGTTCTGCCCTGATTGCAATCAGATGGATAACTTGTCATATTTCATTCTCCAGTCAAATCTGCTCTGTATTGGGTTTGCGTGGCAAGGTTTTGGTAGCAGGAGGTCTACAGGGGTGGCTTCTGCGAGAAGCTGCTAGAAGCTTCCCCTATGTCCGACAGAGCCAGTGCCAGCTGGCTCCAAGATGGACCCACCGCTGACCAAGGCCAAGCCAATCAGCAATGGTGGTAGCATCTCTGTGATAACATACTTAAGAAGGGAAAAAAGTTGCTGCAGAACAGAAACTGCAGCCAGAGAGAGGAGTGAGAGAAACAACCCTGCAGACACCAAGGTCAGGGAAGAAGGAGGGGGAGGAGGTGCTCCAGGTGCCACAGCAGAGATTCCCCTGCAGTCTGTGGTGAAGACCATGGTGAGGCAGGCTGTCCACCTGCATCCCATGGAGGTCCACGATGGAGCAGATATCCACCTGCAGCCCATGGAGGACCCCACGCCAGAGCAGGTGGGTTCCTGAAGGAGGCTGTGACCCTGTGGGAAGCCCACGCTGGAGCAGGCTCCTGGCAGCACCTGTGGACCCGTGGAGAGAGGAGCCCACGTTGGAGCAGGTTTTTTGGCAGGACTTGTGACCCCGTGGGGGACCCACACTGGAGCAGTCTGTTCCTGAAGGACTGCACCCTGTGGAAGGGACCTATGCTGGAGCAGTTCATGAAGAACTGCATGGGAAGGACCCATGCTGGGGAACTTCATGGAGAACTGTCTCCCATGGGAGGGACCCCACGCTGGAGCAGGGGGCGAGTGTGAGGAGTCCTGCCCCTGAGGAGGATGAAGCGGCAGAGATAACATGTGATGAACTGACCGCAACCCCCATTCCCTGTCCCCCTGCACCACTCGGGGGGAGGAGGTAGAGAATCCAGGAGTGAAGCTGTGCCCAGGAAGAAGGGAGGGGTGGAGGGAAGGTGTTCTGAGATTTGGTTTTATTTCTCATTACCCTACTCTGGTTGATTGGCAATAAATTAAGTTAATTTTCCCCAAGTTGAGTCTGTTTTGCCTGTGATGGTAATTAGTGAGTGATCTCTCCCTGTCCTTATCTTGACTCATGAGCCTTTTGTTATATTTTCTCTCCCCTGTCCAGCTGAGAGTGGGAGTGATAGAGCGGCTTTGTTGGGTACCTGGCATCTAGCCAGGGTCAACCCACCACAACTGTAATTCTGACAATGTCTGGTATCTAATGCTTTATTAATTTTGAATTTTTTTGCTCACTTCAGTGCAAGTGACCAGCTATCACTGGGGAAAATTAGAAAATTATTTCTGTTGCCTCACATTTTATTAACCTCCCCTCTGCCCTCTGACACTTAGGCCTGCAAAAATTTTCTTTCTGAGGATTTGTTGCCATGTCTGGCAATTTACTTTTTCCCTTTCTGGAGACAAAGGCGTATTTAAAATATGACACTCCCAAAGTGTGTGTGCTCAAGCATGTCCAGCCAACAGATGCAAGGCACCATGGCCCCATGGCACGACGCAGTTTGGGAGAACATTAAGACGTAGTAGCCAAGCCTAAAGCAAGCAATTATCTGCAACTGTAGTCTTGGGTATGAGTACCAGAAATTACTTCTACAGCTGAGCCTAAGCATAAAAACTTTGCAATGGGCCAGATTGCAGGAAGACAGTCCTCTCTCTTTTTCCCTCCCTCTCCTTTCCTTTTTCTTTATCCTTGAGAAAGGAAATCCTTAAACACAGAGATAAAGGGAAGTGGGCCAGATACTGAGCACACAAGGGGCTGGTGGTCCTGAATATGGCACTTCGCTCCTCCTGGGGAGAAGGCCCATGGAAGGGGTTAGGTATCAGACCTCCTTGCTGTTCCAGGACGAAGACATGATTTGTGTGGCAATGAGTAGCTGCAAATGTTTATGGGGACTGAGACCTGAGAGGGCACCAGTGTAGGGAGCTTTTCCCCTTGTTCCAACGTGCTCCCCTCTGCTCCCATCAGAGCCATTTCCTCCTCGGGAGCTTGGTGACAACCATCAGGAAAGAAAAGATTTAGCTGGATGCTTTCACTAGGCTACATTTAAAAGGATTTTTCTGGTGTCAGCTTCCAACAACCAATTTAAAAAAATGGAGACCTATTACCTCACCAGCTTGTGGGAAATTAGCCTGGATAATGCCATTGATGCTAATACATGCACAAATCTCCTTGTGAAAGAGAGAATGCCCACCCAAAACCTCATGGATACCCAGGTGGGGGAGCAGCAGCAGCAGATGCTTTTGTCTACAAGACCTGAAGGCTCAGAGCATTAGCAGCTATGATTTTCCCGGGCCCCATTTAAATAAAGAGTTGAGGTGATTTTTATGTGAATCATGCCCTCTGTTGATGCAGCTGAAACACTTCACCAAGGTGCTGATGTTATTAGCTGAAGTGTGGCTGCTTTTGTAATCCATGTTATTTAGGAAAGGGGTTCTTTTTTGTTTGGTTGGTTTGGTTTTTAATGATACATTTTGAGTGAGTCCATAACAGACACCTCCTGACAAGGATTGGGCAGGAATGCACTAACCTGAAAAAAGTTTTCCTCGTCACTACTTATGAATTTCCCCCCTGGGATGAGTGTAAGACAAGCAGGGCTGTGTGTATGCCTCCCTCTGGCATCCACACACCTGAGATACAAATAGCAGTGGCCTGAGAAAGCAGGAGTGGACAAGGCCAACCACTGCCATGTGTGCAAGTTGCTTATTTGGAGGGTTTCAGTGTCTGGATACTTCAGGCTTAAAGCCTCGGTTTCACAAAGCTGAGTGAGAGGAGCAGACCAGCCCTTGGTCGCTGCAATTCCAAGGCTTTCCTGGCCCAAATACCCTAAAAAGAAATGTTTAGATTTTCTCACTACATTTTATTTAGCAGTCCCTGTCATAATGAGCGAGGCAGATAAGACAAACAAGGAATCAGGAAAGATGTTCCCACTACCTTTAACACCATCTGACCAGAAGCGACTCTTTTACCAAAACCTTATTATTTGCACTGAATTAAAAAATGGAGCAGGAACGAGAGGAAGCTTTTTATAATAAATTAAGAATTCACAAAGTATCTGTATTTCCTGATTCAGACATTTGTCTTTTCCAAATTATGCTTCTAACAAATATCTTCTCTGAAAAGAAATCAGAGGAGGCAATAAAACTGTACTTGTCTTACCAAATGAAATATTCCATGTGGCAATACAAAATACCTGCGACTTTTTCCTTAAGTACTGTTCTTTAAGCAAGAATCTCTTAGTAAGCATGTTATTTCCCTAGCATTTTTCACTCTGCTAACCAGGAATGCAAGACTGGCTTGCCTGCTGTCAGACACAACCCTCCAAGCACTCTTTCTGTCTCTCTGCCCTCTAGCCTTTTCTATCCAGACCCCAGTGTTGTGTTCATTATGGAGATTTCAAGCAGCATTCACCCCAAGCCTTTCTAAAGTCTCACTGCCTAGAGCCAACCTCCTCTTTCCTAAATTTTTTGGACCCCTTTATTCTAATTACCTTCACACCACCATTTTCTTTCCCACTTTTTCCTAAGTTTGCCACACTTGCTGTAGCTGTAAGCCACTCTTCCCAGCAATTAGCCATAGATGGGTTATTTAATATCCTCTGATAAGCAGAAGTTTTTATTACAAACACTGATTTGAAATCTTGGTGTATTTCTTGGATTTGAGTTTCAAGCAGATTGGCTGCAGGGTATTTACACAGACACACACTTGCATGGATAAAATCTGAGGAGTTCTGTAAAGACTTGCTATTTCCATCTGTCATGGTTTAATCCCAGCCAGCAACTAAGCACCACGCAGCCACTCACTCACTCACTCCCCCTCACCCAGTAAGATGGGGGAGAGCATTGGCAAAAAAAAAGTAAAACTCATGGGTTGAGATAAGAATAGTTTAACAGAACAGAAAAGAAGAAACTAATAATGATAATAACAACAATAATAAAATTACAATAATAATAATAAAAGGATTTTAATATACAAAACAAGTGATACACAATGCAATTACTTACCACCTGCCGACCGATGCCCAGTTAGTTCCCAAGCGGCGGTCCCCCCCAGCCCCACTCCCCCCCAGTTTATATACTAGATGTGATGTCACATGGTATGGAATACCCCTTTGGCCAGTTTGGGTCAGCTGCCCTGGCTGTGTCCTGTGCCAACTTCTTGTGCCCCTCCAGTTTTCTCGCTGGCTGGACATGAGAAGCTGAAAAATCCTTGACTTTAGACTAAACATTATTTAGCAACAACTGAAAACATCAGTGTTATCAACATTCTTCTCATACTGAACTCAAAACATAGCACTGTACCAGCTACTAGGAAGACAATTAACTCTATCCCAGCCAAAACCAGGACAGTATCCACCCCTTATTCTATACCACTGATGTCATGCTCAGTTCCCATACTTTCCAATACATCCTAATCAATCATCATCACCTTTTCCATCCTTTGAGAGTATGTACGGAGAACTCGAGATTTTGCAGAACAGGAATATAATGGTCCGTGGGTGGAACCATCGAGCAGCCAAGGAATTTGGGGAATCTGACCTTGTAGAGCTAATACAGCAGGAACCACAACCAAGCGCCTGATCGTCATTGCAACATCTTTGTTATCTGCAAGGCGCCTGATCAGCGCGTGAAGACCAGGGTACTGCTAGCCGCTGGTCTGGTGTGTGCACAGCAGCCCTGGACCAATGGGAGATACGAATGCGGCACATGCAGAACGCCTGGCCAGCAGGCACATGCGCTGAGAGCACCTTGTGTTGCGACACAAAGTTGGCAAGCAGAACGTGTTTCGACACGTTGGCCCCATGTGTCGAAACCATGCCTTCGTGGATGCATAAATACTGGGAGCTTTCCGAAGAGCGATAGGCAGGTGTACAGCAAGGTCACCGTTGTGTCCATGGGGACGCCCATGTAAAGCTGGCACCTACCGATCGCTGAGCTCACAACACAAGGATGTTCGGGTGGTCCATCTTCCTCACAGTCCTCGGGTCGGTACGTTTCATTTTCTTTATTGCTTTTAAGGACCAATTAGAGCAACGCAGGCTTGTAGTTAATAAAACGCTTATTTTTTTTGGCTTTAGACTTTGTGTGTGTGTCTACCTTCTAGGGAATCCTCGAAACCACCCTAGTACAGAGAGATAGATATATATTTTTATATATATGTATACACACACAGATATCATTCCCTTAGTTTAATGGCCATGTTAATAAAATGATCGTTGAGTTAATTTAGTCCCCAACTTTGGGCTCCATCTGTCATACCAGTCTTTCTGGGCAGGAGGGGTGGTGTGAAGTCCACTCAGTCAGCAGAGCAGGATCGGGCTTCAGTGCAGTGTGACGAGCAGGTGACATTGGACGCAGCAGGAGGATGGTGTGCACCACTGGATTGTTGCATGCTGGAGTCAGTTCTGGTTCCATCACTACTGCGCTTTGCTCAGTTTTATCACAGTTCTTTCTTGCTTGATCTAAGTGATTCTTGCTATAGTACTATGGATATAGCATATAACAATTATAGTAATGATAACATACAGTAGCAGGGTTCTATAGCAACTAATATCATACAGTTTAATTCTGGCTATTCTCACCTAAAATCAAATCCCCTTGAGGCACACATCGGACTTCTCCATCTTTTCACATCACCCACCAAGTGCACCCAGGCCCTTGAGCAAAAGCAATCCCACGAATGGGTTTACCTTTGCCTGAGGCAGGAGTAACCCAGACTGTCTTCCCTAACGTATTCTTCATGTGCACTACAGGGACTTTATCCCCTCCTACAGTATGTAAAAATTCTGACTGGGCAGGGCCACCCCGATTGGCAGATCCTCTGGTGTTGACTAACCAGGTGGCTTTTGCTAAATGTGTATCCCAATGTTTGAAGGTTCCACCCCCCATTGCTTTCAATGTAGTCTTTAACAGTCCATTGTATCGCTTAATTTTCCCAGAGGCTGGTGCATGATAGGGGATATGATACACCCACTCAATGCCATGCTCTTTGGCCCAGGTGTCTATCTTTAGATTCCTAAGAAATGGATCTCCTGTACAGGTCCCTTGACCTTACTTTCTTTTATGGCAAAACCGGCTTTCAGAAGGATTTGGATTATTTTCTTCCCTTTCTTGAAAACTTCTGCTGTGTCGCCCCATACGATGATGTCATCAATATATTGCAGGTGTTCCGGAGCCTCACCTTTTTCCAGTGCAGTCTGGATTAGTCCATGGCAAATGGTGGGGCTGTGTTTCCACCCCTGGGGCAATCGATTCCAAGTGTACTGGACACCCCTCCAAGTAAAGGCAAATTGTGGATGACACTCTGCTGCCAGAGGAACTGAGAAAAACGCATTAGCAATGTCAATTGTGGCATACCACTTGGCTGCCTTTGACTCTAGTTCGTACTGAAGTTCTAGCATAGCTGGAACAGCAGCACTCAGCAGTGGTGTAACTTCATTCAGGCCGCGATAGTCAACTGTTAGTCTCCACTCCCCATTAGACTTTTGCACTGGCCATATGGGACTATTAAAGGGTGAGCGAGTTTTGCTGATCACTCCTTGGCTCTCCAGTTGGCGAATCAACTTGTGGATGGGAATCAGAGAGTCTCGGTTGGTGCGATATTGCCGCCGGTGCACCGTCGTGGTAGCAATTGGCACTTGCTGTTCTTCAACCTTCAGCAACCCCACAATCGAAGGGTCTTGAGAGAGACCAGGCAGGGTAGACAGCTGTTCAGTGCCCTCCGTCTCCAATGCAGCTATACCGAAACCCCATCGATACCCCTTCGGGTCCTTAAAATACCCCCTCCTGAGATAGTCTATGCCAAGGATACACGGAGCCTCTGGGCCAGTCACAATGGGGTGTTTCTGCCATTCATTCCCAGTTAGGCTTACTTCAGCTTCCAATACAGTTAACTCTTTGGATCCCCCTGTCACACCAGAAATACAAATGGGTTCTGCCCCTTTATAGCTTGATGGCATTAGAGTGCACTGTGCGCCGGTGTCTACTAGAGCCTTATACTCCTGTGGGTCTGGTGTGCCAGGCCATCGAATCCACACAGTCCAATAGACCTGGTTATCCCTTTCCTCCACCTGGCTGGAGGCAGGGCCTCTCTAATCCTGGTTAGAATATCCAGTATTCACTTCTCGTAAAATTGGCTCAGAATTCCCTTCAAGAGGATCGGAAATAAGATCAGCTCTTCTATTCTGTTTGGGAACTGGAGCGGCATTTTTCCTGGAAGAATCCCCTTTTGTGGTGGTTTTTCCTCGCAGCTCATGTACCTGTGCATCTAGGACCGAGGTAGGTTTTCCGTCCCATTTCCTCATGTCCTCTCCATGATCACATAGGTAAAACCACAGGGCACCTCGTAGTGTGTACCTTCTATATTCTCTCTCTTAGGCAGAGGAATGCTCACTCCTAATAGCTGAGACATTGGTCCTTACAAGTGGGGAGTATGACATATCCTCTTTGAATTGCTGGAAATCCTCGGACAGCTTCTCCACAGCCAAAATGCAGGCTTGTAGGGAGGAGGAGAGATTTTCTTCGTATTGATGGAGTTGGCGAGCCACTTCATCCACTGTCGGTGCCTCTTCGTCTTTCCAGGTCATTATTGCCAGTGGGTTGGCATAGGACGATGGTGCGCTCCGTACAAACTTCTGCCACATGGGTCATGTGCATTGGACTTCGTCTGGATCTTTGGGTAATTGTGGGTTGTCCAGGTCATAACTCATCTCTAGCATGGCTAATTCCCTCAGATATTGGATACCTCTTTGTCGTGGTTTAACCCCAGCCAGCAACTAAGCACCATGCAGCCGCTCACTCACTCCCCCCCATCCAGTGGGATGGGGGAGAAAATCGGGAAAAGAAGTAAAACTCGTGGGTTGAGATAAGAACGATTTAATAGAACAGAAAAGAAGAAACTAATAATGATAATGATAACACTAATAAAATGACAACAGTAGTAATAAAAGGATTGAAATGTACAAATGATGTGCAGGGCAATTGCTCACCACCCGCCAACCGACACCCAGCCAGTCCCCGAGCGGCGAATCCCTCCCTCCCCCACTTCCCAGTTCCTAAACTAGATGGGACGTCACATGGTATGGAATACACTGTTGGCCAGTTTGGGTCAGGTGCCCTGGCTGGGCATGAGAAGCTGAAAAATCCTTGACTGTAGTCTAAACGCTACTGAGCAACAACTGAAAACATCAGTGTTATCAACATTCTTCACATACTGAACTCAAAACATAGCACTGTACCAGCTACTAGGAAGACAGTTAACTACATCCCAGCTGAAACCAGGACACTCTTTCCATGGTGGTCCACTTGCCTGGTTTACGTATAACATCTTCCTTGAAGGGGTACCTTTCCTTCACTCTTGACAGGAGTCGCCTCCAGAGGCTGATGGCTTGTGTCCCTCTTCCAATTGCCTTGTCAATGCCACCTTCCCTGGCAAGTGATCCCAGCTGCTTGGCTTCCCTACCTTAGAATTCCAGGCTACTAGCCCCATTGTCCCAGCATCGGAGGAGCCAGGTGATAATGTGCTCACCTGGACAACAGCTGGAATCTTTTTGCATATCCCACAACTCACTCAGGGATAGGGGTCGGGTGATTACCTCTGGTTCTGCCTCTTCCTCCTGTTCCCGTGATGACCCTGGTTCACCTTCATCCTTCGCTAAGCGAACTGATTTTTTTGTATATTTCTTCTTCTGTATGGGGTCAACTGATACTGGTGCGGGTTGGTTCACTGGTTCAGCTGCAGTGCCTGTTGCCTTGTTGTTAGGTCCAGAGACCTTCTTTTCCCCTTGAGGGTGCTGAGTGGTGTTGAACAGGGCTCGATAGCCATGGGCCAGGTCCCAGCATGTTGCAGTGATTTGTATCTCCCTGGAGTTGCCAGGGTGACAGCATACCTTTTCCAAATATTTTACTAGTTCTTCCAGATCCTGCACTTGTTCAGGGGTGAATTTCCAAAACATTGGAGGTGCCCACTGTTCTAGGTACTTGCCCATACTACCCCACACACCCTGCCACTCATAATTATCCAGCCTTGGGGCACATCTCTGGGTGATCTTAAATAGTTGTTTAACCTTAAACAAGAGCTGAACCACATTCAGGAACATGCTCATTCCTAGCAGTAGGGCTAGGACCGTGCTGGTCTCAACATCCCAAGAGTATTCACATTTTTCAAAATACTCAAACACCATTGTAACTGGACTGAAGGAGAAAGGAGAGGGGAAGAAAGGTACCCCACCCATAGACTGGCTCTCTGAGGAGGAAAGGTAAATGGTGTAATTATTAATAGTTTCCCACAGATGGCTCCCAGAGTATAAAGGTGACAATGCTGAGTGCAAATACCGGATTTATCCCACAGCTGACAACTTTATCATACCATAAACCAGTGTTATACAATACATCAACACGAAAACCTTAATCCACCTCCTACAGATGATAAGCAGCAGAAGAGGGACTACATACAGCAAGTGAGGTGATACATAACAGAACTCTAAAAAGGAGCACCACAACTCTAAGAGCTCATAAATCGACATTGTGACCAGTGACTATTAAACTAATATAATGAATGCTTGTAACAAATTCATTTTAACACGCTCTGAGCAGGTCTGTCATTATCTCAACCCTTCGTGCCCCATGTTGGGCGCCAAAATGGACTGTCGTGGTTTAACCCCAGCCAGCAACTAAGCACCACGCAGCCACTCACTCACTCACCCCCACCCAGTGGGATGGGGGGGAGAATCGGAAGGAAAAAGGTAAAACTCGTGGGTTGAGATAAGAACAGTTTAATAGAACAGAAAAGAAGAAACTAATAATGATAATAACAATAATAAAATTACAATAATAATAAAAGGATTGGAATATGCAAAACAAGTGATGTACAGTGGAATTGTTCACCACTCGCCAACCGATGCCCAGTTAGTTCCCGAGCAGTGATCCCCCCCAGGCCAACTCCCCCCAGCTTATATACCAGATGTGATGTCACATGGTATGGAATATCCCTTTGGCCACTTTGGGTCAGCTGCCCTGGCTGTGTCCCCTCCCAACTTCTTGTGCCCCTCCAGCCATCTTGCTGGCTGGGCATGAGAAGCTGAAAAATCCTTGACTTTAGACTAAACATTACTTAGTAACAACTGAAAACATTAGTGTGTTATCAACATTCTTCTCATACTGAATCCAAAACATAACACTATACCAGTTACTACAAAGAAAATTAACTCTATCCCAGCCAAAACCAGGACAACCTAATAGATTAATTTACTAGTCTCATAGATTGGAAGATCTCTAATCCAACTCCCTGCTCAAAACAGATTTGACTCCAAAATTAGATGAGGTTGTTCATGGCCTTACCCAGTCAGGTTTTGTTTATCTCCCAGGACTCCACAGCATCCCTGAACAACTTGTTTCAGTGTAACTACTGTCATGATAAGGAACTCTTTCCTAATATCTGATCAGAATTTCCCTTGTTGCAAATTGTGTCCCTTCACCTTTACATCTTGGAAAAGACTCTGGCTCCATCTCCTCTGTAACCCCCCATTAGGTACCTGGAGAAAGCAATTATATCCCCCTTTAGTCTTTTTTCCTCCCAGCTGAACTTTGTTCTCTCTGTCTCACCACGCAGGAGAGGCAAATTTGGATATGTTATCCCACTCTTGGCCCCTTACAGAGGGCTTACTCAGGTGAAGTTCTCACTGAGATGAGAGGAAACACATTTTCATTCACCTAAACCTGCATTTTCAACCCCAACTTCTAATTACTGCTGACTTTCAGGAAGTTTGATTTTAAATGTCAACTATTTTCATCTATAGCCACAATTCCTATTTTGGGCCCACATCAGGAGCAACAAAACATGCAGAGCACAAAACTCTGCTGCTTCCTGCTCAGTCAAACCCAGGAAATAGCGAGTTTCTCTGGGGACAGGGCCACCCCATGAGGCTGCCAGGCCAAGGAGATGTGGTTACAGATGGAAAAACAGGATTCTTCCATGCTCTGGGGTTTTTCAGCACAGCTTATGCTTTTTCTACACCAGTACTGACCCTAGTCCTGCTTTTGCATGCCTCAGCGTGGACACACACTAAGAAAAAACCCGTGCACTTAATTTGTCAACCTTTTGGAGAAAAGACTGCCTTTCTTGTACTTTCCATATAGTACCAAGTAGGCTGTCAGGGATTCATAAAGAGGTAGTTGTATTACTAGACACATATGAAAAACCCCTCATCTTGCACTCAGAGCCATCAATGGCTCAGCCCCTCCCTTCAAAAGAAATTCTGCTAATTTTAACATTGGGTTATTAACACAGGCATCTTCCCACGTTTAACTTAGAAAGGACGAGAGTTGCAGCTTCTTTGCATCAGCTGTATGTGCTACTGTCTGTGTTGTAAATGCCATCGGGATCAGATTCCTTTGGCTTTTTCAGATGTCTCCACTGTGATTCTTGAAAAAAAAAAAAAAGGAAAAAAACTGGCAGTATTACGAATGGTCATTATTTTCAAGAGGAGATAAAAAAGCTCATTAAGCAACTTCAGGGACTGATGTCATCCAAAGCCTTTCTATTTGCATTCTTGATGCCCTTCGCTGATCACGCAAGTGGGCAAGTGTACTGGTTTTGGCTGGGATAGAATTAATTTTATTCATGGTAGCTTGTATGGGGGTATGTTTTGGATTTGTGCTGAAAACAGTGTTGATGATAATGCAGGGATGTTTTAGCTATTGCTGAGCAGTGGTTACACAGAGTCAAGGCTTTTTCTGCTTCTCACACGGCCCTACCAGCAAGTAGGCTGGGGGGCGCACAAGAAGTTGGGAGGGGACAGACACAGCTGGGACAGCTGAGCCAAACTGACCAAAGGGATATTCCAGACCATATGACATCATGCTCAGCATATAAAACTGGGGGGGGAAAAAAGGAAGGGGGGGATGTTTGGAGTGATGGTGTTTGTCTTCCCAAGTCACTGTTACATGTGATGGAGCCCTGCTTTCCTGGAGATGGTTGAACACCTGCCTGCCAATGGGAAGTAGTGAATGAATTCCTTGTTTTGCTTTGCTTCTGTGTGTGTCTTTTGCTTTCCCTATTAAACTGTCTTTATCTCAGCCCACGAGTTTTCTCTCTTTTACCCTTCTGATTCTCTCCCCCATCCTGCCATGGGGGGAGTAAGCAAGCAGCTGTGTGGGGCTTAGCTGCCCACTGGGATTAAATCACGACAACAAGCATATTGAAAATCACTGGCCACAGGGAGCCCTTGCTTCCTGCCTCCAATTTGTTTGGGGCCAGACTGGCTTCATCGGCCAATGGACTGCTGGAAAGCACGAGGAACAGCCAGGTTCCCCTATTGCACCTATATCAGGGTCTTTCCACCCTCACACTCCTCAATAATTAGTTGTATTTTTCCTTGCGAAGGCAATACAGGTCCGTCTCCTTTCCTGTGAGGGGCATGGCAACCCTGGGCTGGCCCAGGCAGCTGCTCACGTTGGCAAGTGCTATGCCAGCAGGTGCCTGGCAGGTTGTTCCTGCCCAGACCGGAAAGCCCTTTCACACATGGACAGGGCAGCTGGGCAGAGGGCTTGCAGAGCTAAAGCTTTACACAGTTTCCAAATGCACATCCACTTTCAACATTTGTAAGCTAATCTTGCTGAAATCCAAATTTCTTGTACATTCTTGCATGTGCAGAATATTTCTGCATACATTGGCACCGGTGACTGAGCTAATGGCAACTACAGCATCCCCTTTCCATCTGCAACTGCAGCAAGTCTGTATTGTTTCCCTCTCCCTTCAGCCATCCAGAAATGCCTCTGCAGTGTATACCTTTCCAAAGAGGCAGCTTAAGAGCACCAGCTGCCCTGTCCAGCGGCCAGGACATTCCCACCAGCAAGCTTTAATATATTGGCCCAATCATTTTAATACTGTTTTGCTTCTCACTCGACTCTTCAAAGACCTTGAACAACTTACAGTCCTAACACAAAGAGGTTTTCCCTCTCCCAAGCTTTTCCTGCCAGAAACCTGACGATTGCCTGAGCTCACAGACCCTCATCTATTGAAAGCCAGGAGGCTGCATGGGTCTCTGTTGATAAGGTAGCAAGGCCCCACCATTAAACAAACCTCTTTGTTTCATCTTTAGTAGTCTCCTAAAAAAACCTCCAGAAAGGCAAAAGAACTGTGGTTTTCTTTTCCTCTTATCCCCAGTAATGCTATAGATCAGGCACCACTTATTTCCAAAATACCACAAAGGTCACTTCAACACTTAACAAAATGATTTAGAAAAGTTAGTTTTTTCAGCCAGGGAGCAGAAACCCACCACATGCCATAGGGATAGTAACCAGCTCGTTCAAACACCCATTGCACTAAGAAACTTTGCAATAAAGAGTTTACAAATCAAACCTTCAACAAAGTACACAAATCTCCACTGTGCAAGAAAGATGGGGAGAGGGTACTCCTGCAGTTAATCAGTCTAGTCACTCTGACCCCAAATGACACCCAAATGACTGCCACCCTCTTCCTGGGTTCAGCTTCAGCTGGGGCTAATCTTAATGTAGAGCTTTGCATCAGGGGCAAAGCGGATCTTACAAGAGCTGTTGTTTTATCAAGATGATCAAGATGACCGCAAAGAACAGAGGTAAGAAAACTAGAAACATTTCCTAATGAGCGTATACTATATACAAGTATAGCAAAACACAGTAAGCTGTAAGTGATGATACCTCACATTGGTGATTAATGCACCCACTTACTTATTCATTTGACTCCAACAAGTCCATGGCCAGGGGTGGTGTCGCAGTAGAGACGGACACGACAAGCATCAGATTGTGCAAAATGGCTACTTTATTGTTCTAACAAGCCTTTTTATTACCTTCTTCAAAGTATGTGTTCATATATGATTGGTTTAGTTAGTAACTAACAGTTCATGATTGGGTAACAGTTTCCCTGATGAGTCGTCAGGACGGTTCCTCTTATCATTGTCTTGTTTGCACAGCTCTTCTCGGGACTTTCCAGACTCTCAAGGATACACTACAAGCTGCTCAAGGTCACGCTGCTCATGCATCGTCAGGCATTCTGCAGACCCGCTGCATTCCCCAACAATTCCCCCTTTTTGTATTTGTGCTAAAAATATTGTCCCGGCTGCCCTCTGCAGGGCCCTTTGCAGAAGGCTGAGAAGACAGGGCAACATTAGGAGCACAGTTATCACAATCAAGATCACTACCCCCACAGTCTTGAGCAGAGATATCAACCATCCAGACAATCCCCTACCCTCGAACATCTTTGTTAGCCAATCTAACTCATCGCTTTCTGTCAACTTCCTGACTTCCCTCTTTAATTGTTGAATGCTACTGTAAATGGATTCTGAGTGATCGGATAGATTCATACAACACATCCCTTCAAACTCATCACAACCATGTCCTTGTGCCAAAAGCAAGAAATCAATTGCAGCTCTATTTTGTAGCGTAGCATGTCTGACACTATCAATGTCTAGCAGTAAATCAGATAATACTACACCAGTCTGTATTCAGGGACCCCAGAGTTTGTGATTCCTGGGGTGGCAATGAGGGTGAATGCCCGATCTGTGGAAACCAGGCATTCCCATCCATTGAGTCCATGACCTGCTGCACAGGGGTCTCCATCAATAAGTTCTTAAACTTTGTTGATGTCAGTGGAACAAGAAGGGCTGGAAGGAGGATCCAGGGAACTACAGGCCTGTCAGCCTGACCTCGGTGTCAGGGAAGGTTATGGAGCAGATCATCTTGAATACCATCACAAAGCACGTACAGGACAACCAGGTGATCAGACCCAGTCAGCATGGGTTTATGAAAGAGAGGTCCTGCTTGACTAACCTGATCTCCTTCTATAACAAGGTCACCAGCTTAGCGGATGAGGGAAAGGCTGTGGATATTGTTTACCTGGACTTTAATAAAGCCTTTGACACCGTTTCCCACAGTATTCTCCTGGAGAAACTGGCTACCCATGGCTTGGACTGGTGTATTCTTCGCTGGGTAAAAAACTGTCTGGATGGTCAGGCCAAAGAGTGGTAGTGAATGGAGTTAAATCCAGTTGGCGGCTGGTCACAAGTGGTGTTCTCCAGGGCTCAGTATTGGGGCCAGTTCTCTTTAATATCCTTATCAATGATCTGGATGAGGGGATCAAGTGCACCCTCAGCAAGTTTGCAGATGACACCAAGTTGGGTGGGAGTGTTGATCTGCTTGAGGGTAGAAAGGCTTTACAGAGGGATCTGGACAGGCTGGATCAATGGGCTGAGGCCAATCGTATGAGGTTCAAAAAGGCTAAGTGCCACATCCTGCACTTGGGTCACAACAACCCCATGCAACACTACAGGCTTGGGGAAGAGTGGCTGGAAAGCTGCCTGGCAGAAAAGGACCTGGGGGTGCTGGTTGACAGCCATCTGAATATGAGCCAGCAGTGTGCCCAGGTGGCCAAGAAGGCCAACGGCATCCTGGCCTGCATCAGAAATAGTGTGGCCAGCAGGAGCAGGGAAATGATTGTTCCCCTGTACTCGGCACTGGTGAAGCTGCCCCTCAAATACTGTGTTTGGTTTTGGGCCCCTCACTACAAGAAAGACATTGAGGCGCTAGAGCATGTCCAAAGAAGGGCAATGAAGCTGTTGAAGGGTATAGAGAACAAGTCTTATGAGGAGTGGCTGAGTGTGAGAGACTGAAAGAGTTAATGTCTCAAACATTGTGGTGGGGCAAGTTCTGCTTAAGGACAAACTCTGTATAACAATGATCCCTGCATAACAAGGAACCACAGGTGAAAAGAAGCTGATCAGCAACAGGACAGGGAGGGCATGCTGGAGGGTGAACAGGTCTGTCTTCCGATGTGCTGTTCTGATATGCTGAGCAAGGCAGCTGACCATGTATGGCCAAAGATCACGTCTGCAGGGAAGGGGAAGTTACTCCCCAAACGACCCCCAAGTCCCAAAGGCTCACAAACTGCTCATGACACCTAGTTAGCCTAATGAGTTCGAGTGCCCATCCGAAGGAGGGGCAAGGATGATAAAAGGACACAAACTGAAGCCCCAGGGGCGCAAGCCCACTGGAACTGGACCCCTCCGCTGACTGGACCCCTTGACTGACTGAACCAATGCTGGACCCAGGACCGGTGAAATCTTTCTCTCTTCCTTTTCCTCTCTCTGTCTTGCTCTCTCTTTCCTTTTCCATAATCCCTACACCTCATCCCTTTAAGACATAAAACAGTTGACCAAGTCTGGGACTAAGAGTGGATCCAGCAGCCCCTAGGCTCTTCTCTGAGAAGGAGTCTAGAAAGCAAGGGGGTCGGCTCTGAACCTCGTGACTCAACAGGAGGGGTCTCCTAATTGTCTTCCCTGAATTGATGTATATGGTTACCACGGGTTACACGGTTCACTGAGGTAGTTCCATGCCAATTCCTGTTGTGAGAAACCCCGCCACCTACTGTTATGCCTCCCAAGTTCAGTTTGCTTCTGTCATGAATAAAATGTTTAACTGATCGTGTGGTGTCGTTTCACCTTAATTTAGCCCGAGGGAATTCCGAATTCAATACGACTCCCTGGTCTGTCCAGCCCAGGTCGTGACACTGAGGGAACTGGGGTTGTTTAGTCTGGAGAAAAGGAGGCTGAGGGGAGACCTTATCGCTCTCTACAACTACCTGAAAGGAGGTTGTAGCGAGGTGGGTGTCCGTCTTTTTCCCCAAGTAGCAAGCAATAGGATGAAAGGAAACGGCCTCAAGTTGCACGAAGGGAGGTTTAGATTGGACATTAGGAAAAATTTCTTCACTGAAAGGGTTGTCAGGCATTGGAACAGGCTCCCCAGGGAAGTGGTTGAGTCACCATCCCCGGAGGTATTTAAAAGACGTGTAGATGTGGCACTTAGGGACATGGTTTAGTGGTGGACTTGGCAGTGTTAGGTTAATGGTTGGATTTGATGTTCTTAAGGGTCTTTTCCAACCTAAATGATTCTATGATTCTACCCAAACCATTCTATGATTCTATGAATAACATATTGTGTTATATATCCTCCAGGTCTGGATTTATTGGTGGCATTAAAGTAGACAAATTTCAGATCAATTTATTTCACAGGAACTTAGAAATGTGGGCTGAAAGGGCCACTGGTGGTCATTTAGTCCCATCTCCTACTTGAAGTGAGACTATTTATCAGACTAAAACATATCAGCCATGGCTTTTTTAGCGAAGTCTGAAAAACATCCATGGTCTGAGTGCAACTCTGGGCAACCTGTTCCAGTGGTGCACTAATTTTTGCTAGTAAAAACATCCTTTCTAATGCCCCTAATGTACAACCTGAACCTCCCAAGCCACAATTTCTGGCCACTGCCTCTTTTATATCATCTAGCACTACCATGAATTTGTCTGTCATCATTGTAATTGCCCTTCAAGTAGTGATAGGTAGCTATTAAATCACCCCTTAGCCTCCTCTTCACTAGGTTAAGTAAATCCTTCAGCCTTTCTTCACAGCCTATATGCTGTAGGCCCCTGGCCCCATTGGTAGCCCTCTGCTAGACTCTTTCCAGTTTGTCCACATCCTTCTTGAAGGGAGATGAATAAAACTGGAGGCAATATTCCAGAGCCAGACTCACCAGCACAGAATAGTGTGTGATAATATATTTCCTTGATCTGCTAGCTGTACCCCTCATAATGTAGCCCAGCACATCAGCCAGGTTTGCCTTATGTGCAACAAGAGCACTCTTGTTGCCAGTCCATTCCCAGCCGTACCAGTGCATGGGTTTCTTCCACTTTTCTTTATTGAAACTCATGAGCTACCTGTTGGCCCAATCCTTACATTTATCAAGATCTCTCTGCACTGAGACTCTGCAATTCATTGTGTCAGGCACTTAACCTTTGTTAGTGCCACATTTCAATTGTGTTGCTCAAAATGTTTCTTTGTGTCTCGAGATCTCCTTTGAAGCCCCCACAGCTCCATCACTATTGATTTAAACTTCCTCCCATCCACGTGTTAAATAATCTCACATGGTTAATGTCATACATGGGGACACTGAATAAACAGAATGTATAAATCATTGCTCTTCACGGGTTTTGTTGGTGTTGGGGAAAGAAAACAAATAACCCCATTCCCATTGGGTGAAATAGAAATCGGATGTTGACTACATGCAAAAAAATAATACATACATGCAATTTATGGAAAAAAGTCTTTGATACTGTGTATTGGGTTTGTGTGGCAAGGTTTTGGTAGCAGGGGGGTTACAGGGGTGGTTTCTGTGAGAAGCTGCTAGAAGCTTCCCCTGTGTTCGACAGAGCCAATACCAGCCGGCTCTAAGACAGACCTGCCGCTGGCCAAGGCCAAGCCAATCAGCGATAGTGGTAATGCCTCTGTGATAACATTTTTAAGAACGGAAAAAAGTTGCAGTGGGCACAGAAACTGCAGCCAGAGAGAGTAGTGAGAACATGTAAGAGAAAACAACCCTGCAGACACCAAGGTCAGGGAAGAAGGAGGGGGAGGAGATGCTCTAGGCACGGGAGCGGAGATTCCCCTGCAGCCCGTGGTGAAGACCATGGTGAGGCAGGCTGTCCCCCTGCAGCCCATGCAGGTCCACGGTGGAGCAGATATCCACCTGCAGCCCATGGAGGACCCCACGCCGGAGCAGGTGGGTTCCCAAAGGAGGCTGTGACCCCGTGGGAACCCTGCGCTGGAGCAGGCTCCTGGCAGGACCTGTGGACCTGTGGAGAGAGGAGCCCACATTGGAGCAGGTTTTCTGGCAGGACTTGTGACCCCGTGGGGGACCCGCGCTGGAACAGTCTGCTCCTGAAGACTGCACCCTGTGGAAGGGACCCATGCTGGAGTGGTTTGTGAAGAACTGCAGCCCATGGGAAGGACCCATGCTGGAGAAGTTCATGGAGAACTGTCTCCCATGGGAGGATCCCCACGCTGGAGCAGGGGAAGAGTGTGAGGAGTCCTGCCCCTGAGGAGGATGAAGCAGCAGAGACAATGTGTGATGAAGTGACAGTAACCCCCATTCCCCATCCCCCTGCGCCGCTGGAGGGGGTAGGTCGAGAATCTGGGAGTGAAGCTGTGCCCAGGAAGAAGGGAGGGGTGGAGGGAAGGTGTTCTGAGATTTGGTTTTATTTCTCATTATCCTACTCTGGTTGATTTGTAATAAATTGAGTTAATTTTCCCTAAGTTGAGTCTGTTTTGCCTGTGATGGTAATTGGTTAAGTGATCTCTCCCTGTCCTTATCTCGATCAATGAGCTTTTTGTTATATTTTCTTTCCCCTTTCCAGCTGAGGAGGGGGGAGTGATAGAACGGCTTTGGTGGGCACCTGGCATCCAGCCAGGGTTAACCCACCACATACTGATGGTTGGATTTTTTCTACAGCAAACTGAGGCACTTGCTAACTCATTTATTATGTGCTTTTCCAATATACATTAATGTAATTTCCTTTACAATTTGCACACTCTAAACCTCCTTACTTTTCCTATATGGGAGAGCAATAGCAGGAAGGAGAAATATGTGTGTATTATTTAAACTGAGGAAGGGACAGGTGCAAAATTAAGTGACTTCTAGTTTAATAGCACAAAATGTTTACACAAATTCAAATGGAAACCACTAAGATAAATGCTCGGAAGATATTTGCAAGAACTGATGTCATGCAAGGATAATGATACATGAGCTACTATTCTAACATTTTTACTGCAAGGTACAAGGAAGTAGCTACAATACCCTGAGAAAGAATGTAATGTACATTTGTTAGAGCATGTCAGGCATTTATGAGGTCACATGGATGTAGGGGACAGGACAAACAGCTCTGAGGTCTGATGAATCAGAGATATTGGGCAATTATTTTACTTGGTCCCCCTAACATCATACAACTATTGTTAACATTTCTAAATCTGTGTAGCTTTCCTTCATTATAGGAATGTTGTAAGGAAAAGATCTATCCACATTATCCTACTTGTTTTGTATGAATAATAAATTATGTTACCAAGGTTGTTGGTGGTGTGTGCACAGTTTGGGTTTTCAAACATATATTGGAAATGTTCATTCAAATAATTTCAACAAATGTTTCAATAGAGGCTTGCAAGCAGGCATTTTATTATTAGAGTGACTTTGGGGATTTTTACAAAGTGTACATGTCATTAGTTCTATCTTTACATTTAAATGACAGGACTTACTTGTCAGCTAGGTTCCATTGACTCACTACACCAAGCCTTAGCTGACAGATTGGAAATATTTTCTAGCTAAACTGCTCTTCAGCAGAAAACTGAATTTTTGATGAATTTTTTTCCCCAAAGATTTTCTGTTTTCCATGAAGAAGAACAAACTTTTTTTCCCCCCAAATCATGGAATTCTTCAAAATCAGTAAAGGTTTTCTTTGTGGTTGAAGTTTAATATATTTCAGCTGAAATTAAAGACTTCTTTTCTGAATGGTCCCTTTGCAAAGTGTTGTCTATCAATCAGCAATGACTAAACTACATCTTCTATCATACATCTTGGCTATGCAAGCACAATACATAATATTCTTTCTTTTCAGAGGAGGAGAGGACATAGTGCCTTTCCAGAGACTTCAGCCAGCTAGGGATCCTGGCAAGTAGAGACAAATAGCATTCTGACTGAAAAGTCTGTGTCAAATGCAACTGTGTTGTACCACCTATCAGGAGCCTTAAGATGGTGCAGGTCTCCCTTCATGGGCTCCTGTTCCTCCCTTCACTCATTCGACACAATCTCCAAGTTGTCAAACAGTACCAGGTCAACTGAACAACAGAAACCAGAAGCTTTAACTGAGTATAAATACCAGGGTCAAAACTACTGGATGAAAAGAAGCAGGCAAAAATCAATAAATCAATATGTATCTTTAGCAGCTCAAAGGCCACTGACATTAAACCGACCAACTCCTATGATGAGATGACTGCACTGCACTTTGCAAGGTCTTTTTGACATGGTCTCCCACAGTATCCTAATATTGAAATCAGTGAGATATGGACCGGATAAGCAGATGGTCAATTAGGTGGAAAATTGACAGGATTGCAGGGCTCAAGGGGTTGTGTGATCAGGGATACAAAGTCCAACTGTTGGCTGGTTAATCACTGTGTCCCTCAGGGACAGATACTGAGACCCATACTGTTTAACATCTTTGTTAATGACCTGGACGATAGGAAGTTCACCCTCAGCAAGCCTGCAGATGATACCAAGACAGAGGAGTGACTGATATGCTGGAGGGCATGCTGAGAGGGACCTGAAATTCTCAACAGGCGGGAGAAATAGGGTAACAGGAACCTCAGATCGTTTAACAAGGACAAGTCCAAAGTCCTGGTATGGAATAACCTCATGCAACACTACAGAGAGGGGGATGAGTGGTTGGAAATTAACTTTGCAGAGAATATTTAAGTGCTGCCTACAACTGCCTCATGGGAAGATATAGAGAAGACAGAGACAGACTCTTCCTGGAAGTGCACAGTGACAAGACAGGACGCAACAGGCACAAGTCGAAACACAGGAATAAGAAACAATTCTTATTGGTGGTCAAGCAGTGGAACAGGTTGCCCAAAGAGACTGGAGTCTCCATCCTTGGGAGATATTCAAAACTCAACTGGTCAATATCCTGAGCAATCTGATCTAGTTGGACCCATTTTGAACAGGAGGTTGGACTAGATGACCTCCAGAGGTCCCTTCCAACCTTTATTTTGTGATTCTCTGATTCTATAAATATGGTGTCCTCTTCAGCTGCTGAAGTTATTAATACAACAAATCTATTTTCCTTTGTCAGTCAGCCAAGTTGCAATTTCCATGGTAACAAGGGGAATTCCTTTTTCTCAATTTTCCCTACTTGTTAGATTAATTACCATATTTTAAGAAGGAAGACCTAACTGAAGGTGGAGGACTTCCCGATTACTACAGGATTATCTTTTTTTCCCCATGCTGTTACTCTGTCAGATGGGGATTTTGGAAGACAATGTTCAGCAAGTTGTCTGCATAGTGGCTGTTGGTTTCCATAAAAAATGTAGAGAGACACTTAATCTTCTGCATGTTGCTTAGAGCACAGAAGTAGCCAAAGAAAAGGAAACTACTCTCATCTGCTTTACCAGAGTCTGATTAGCAACCTCTCACATGAGAACACCACAACTTCAGATGAGTTATTCCTGGTTTTCACCATAAGTAGGCAATCCAGTTCATCATAAGAAGGCAATCAAGTTATATTCCTGGGTTTAAAAACCACTAATAAGAACCAACAAATAGTAAAACATTTAAAATGTCTTGCTATGGAGAGGAGCAATTAAGTTTTAGATATCTACTGAAATCTCTTACCCCGTTGCTCTGACTTTGTGTAGCTTAACTGATTTAGAAAGATACCCAGTTTCAGCAGTGTCTGCTGTGCTGTAAAGTGAAGCTTCACTAACTGCTATTTACCTTAATAGTTTTCAGATTGCATCTCACATGGCTACAAAAAGGGAAACATCAGCTATATTTACAATGTCAAGAAAGACAACATTTTTTCCCTTAAGCTTTCATCTTGTTTGCTCCCTTAAAAACACTAAAAAGTAATAGAAAAGAATTTCCTGGGGAAAACTCTGAAACACTTAGATACAATAGAAGGAAATGACAGTGAAAGAATGACAGGCCTCTGTGTCATGGATGGGGGTGGGAGACTTCAAATTATGAAGCAGAGAGTAAGAAGCAAAGTGTTTCTTCGTAGTCATTGGCTAAAAAGTCATGACATTATTAATCATTTGTATAGGACAAGAAATGTGCGTGACTGTACTGTGAAAGATAAACAAATAGATGTATCTGTCATGGGCTTACATTTTAAAGAAAGGGGGAAAGTCAAAGGAACAGAGTACTGCACATATATAACCATCACAGCTTCCAAGTTTTAGAGAATAGTTGAAGTTTTTATAAGGTCAGGAGTGCCTACAGCTGAGAAACACTTTCTGAATAACTTCTGTCAGAAAAAGCTGTTTCAAATCAACCTATTTCTTTCCTGCAAAGCTGTATTGATTTCAATGAAATTTTCTGCAATCAGAAAGGGTTTTCCTTCAGAAAAGATTCAGATTTCATTTTGAAATCTATTCTGAAAAATAATTTATTATATGATGTTATTAGATGATATTACATAAGTAACATAAGTTGTGCTTGTAAATGTTTCTAGGCACCCGCTAGCTTGTGTTTCTTGCCATCTCTAGCTCTTCATTCGTCTAAGTATAGATTTGGTTTATATTGAAACATTTTGGGGAAAAGTAGTTGGTATTTATGCTACTTACCTTTATCCAGGTAAGTTGGCTGCTTATTAGGAAGCCAGTCTCCTTGCATAGCCAGCAGAGATGTAAGCGTATTTGTTTTCTGTGATGTCTATGGATGGTGATTCACAAGAACAGGAAGAGTACATTTGGAGGGTGAGAAAATTACTGCCATCCATTTGCTAAAATGGCATCCTACAAAAGCTTGAGCTCAGAAAGTGGTTTTATAAGACAATGTGTCAAATTACTTTTCAGTGACACAAAAAGGACTTGTTACCCTGAAGAAAGTGTTTCATATCAGTACTGAGAAGACCTCATTGATTTTTAGAATGAAAATAGAATATTTACACTATTGCATTATAAAATAATGTGAAAATATGACAATGGAACCATCCATGAAGGAAAAACATGTAAAAAGATCTTGTAATTGTGAAATCATTTCAGAAAATTCAGAAACTGAAAAACTTGGAAATGTTTTTTTCAGGACCTAGGGTTTCTAATTCTGCAGATATTAATTTAAATTTAAATTAATAATAAAACAAACATCAAACTGCCATTCCTATTAAACTGGATTTCTAAGCTTCAGCCAGCTTTAGGTCCAACCAAGCAGCTTGCTCATGCCACTTTCGCATTGATGACTTAAGTGGACTCTCCTATTTGATACCCAAACCAGACTAGCTAGAGATATGCTAGATGATGTCCCTGCTCATTGCAGGGGGGGGTTGGACTAGATGACCTTTAAAGGTCCCTTCCAACCCAAACTATTCTATGATTCTATGCCACCCTCCCAAGCGGCAAAGCATTTACTAAATCACAGTGTTTGTGAGTCACATCTATCAACCCCTGCTGCTAAGAGCAAATTTGGCACAGGGATCACGTTGTTATACCCTTCTGTTTTGTATATCATCAGCTGGAGTTATTTTTCAGAACAATGCTGAATGCCTATTACATACTGCTTCAAGCATGTCAGTATATATTAATATTACACTGACCAGCCATATTTCATTTTCATGGATGTCATGAAAGGAGTGAGGGAGGTAATATTTATGCTTTAGACATACAAGGTGACCCTCAAGGATGTGAAATCAAATTAATTTTAAAGTAGATTAGGTAAATTGCATTTAATTCCTTTTTGTGTACTGTTTTTCAGAATTAAAATTTACATAGCTTAATTCAAATTCAAAGGGAATTTAATCAAAACAATTTCAGGCTACCTTAGTACCTAACAATCTAAAGCTGTAGGAATGCTCCACTTTAAATGCACACCTTTATATAAATCAGATTCATCTTCTCAATTCTGATCATGTTGTCAACCTGCCAGTTGAATTCCTGTGTATCCTAACCTGTTTTCTTATAATAAATACAACACTTCTAGGCTGGAGGATGCTGGTAGCTGCCAGGGTTCATAACTTTGATATACTGGTGATCTCAAAACGCAATATAGCTGGCTAGTAGACTTTCATATAACCATACTGAGAAAATAATTGAATATCCTTTTGTTTAGTAACAAATGAAACAGTAGAAACTGCTACCCAATTCACAGACCAGCAAGGTCCTAAGGAAAGCCTGGATTGTATCAGTCAAAAAGCTTTCTCTGAGGTATTTTGAAAATGCAGACGATGGGTTCAGACTAGATTGTAAAGGTGCATATGTGTGAGTGAGAAGTGAACCTAACAAAAATGAAGTAAAAAAAATCCATGGCCAACCAAGGAAGTACCAGCAGCACAGTCCTGAAAGAAATCCAAAGAGGGAGAGAAAGTTCTAATTTTGAACAGAATGCTAACTCAAAACAGATTTGATTTTCTGAACAAAGAAACTGTCTCCTGTTGTTTGTCTCTACTGTATTCAAGGAGTCAGAATTCTGTGTACATTCTTTGTAAATAGAGAGCAACACACCCCAAAATCCCAAACTCTCCAGATGTAACTTGTTTTACATGAAGAGTGTTGGCTCAACACAGAATTATATGCCCAGGGTACTCGATATTCAGTTCATAGCTACTGTTTTTCTAAAATCTGCAGCCTTTGTGTCCTTGTTTCAGCTGGGATAGAGTGAATTTTCTTTCTAGTAGCTGGTATAGTGTTATGTTTTGAGTTCAGTCTGAGAAGAATGTTGATCACACACTGATGTTTTCAGTTGTTGCCAAGTAGCGTTTAGTCTAAAGTCAAGGATTTCTCAGTTTGTCATGCCCAGCCAGCAAGAAGGCTGGAGGGACGCAAGAAGTTGGGAGGGGACACAGCCAGGGCAGCTGACCCAAAGTGGCCAATGGGGTATTCCATACCATGTGACGTCACATCTAGTATATAAGCTGGGGGGAGTGGGGCTGGGGAGGATCGCTGCTCGGGAAATAACTGGGCATTGGTCGGCAAGTGGTGAGCAATTGCATTGTGTATCACTTGTTTTGTATACTCCAATCCTTTTATTATTATTATTGTAATTTTATTATTGTTGTTATTATCATTATTAGTTTCTTCCTTTCTGTCCTATTAAACTGTTCTTATCTCAAACCACAAGTTTTACCTTTTACCTCCAGGAGCAGGGAAGTGATTGTTCCCCTGTACTCTGCAGTGGTGAGGCCACACCTTGAGTACTGTGTTCCGTTTTGGGCCCCTCACTACAGGAAAGACATTGAGGTGCTGGAGCGTGTACAGAGAAGGGCAACCAAGTTGCTGAGGGGCCTGGAGCACAAGTCTTCTGAGGGGCGGCTGAGGGAACTGGGGCTGTTTAGTCTGGAGAAAAGGAGGCTTAAGGGAGACCTTATCGCTCTTGTGATGGGTTAACCCTGGCTGGATGCCAGGTGCCCACCAAAGCCGGTCTATCACTCCCCCATCCTCAGCTGGACAGGGGAGAGAAAAATATAACAAAGAGCTTGCGGGTTGAGATAAGGACAGGAGAGGTCATTCACCAATTACCATCATGGGCAAAACAGACTCAGCTTGGGGAAAATTAACTCAATTTATTACAAATCAACCAGAGTAAGGTAATGAGAAATAAAACTAAATCTCAGAACACCTTCCCTCCACCCCTCCCTTCTTCCCGGGCACAACTTCACTCCCAGATTTCTCTACCAAACCCCCCCCAGCGGCACAGGGGGACGGGGAATGGGGTTTACGGTCATCACACATTATTTTCTGCCGCTTCATCCTCCTCAGGGTGAGGGCTCATCACACTCTTCCCCTGCTCCAGCGTGGGGTCCCACCCACAGGAGACAGTCGTCCACGAACTTCTCCAACGTGGGTCCTTCCCACGGGCTGCAGTTCTTCACAAACTGCTCCAGCATGGGTCCTTTCCACGGTGTGCAGTCCTTCAGGAGCACACTGCTCCAGCGTGGGTCCCCCACGGGGTCACAAGTCCTGCCAGAAAACCTGCTCCGTGGGCTCCTCTCTCCACAGATCCGCAGGTCCTGCCAGGAGCCTGCTCCAGCGCAGGGTTCCCACGGGGTCACAGCCTCCTTCGGGAACCCACCTGCTCCGGCATGGGGTCCTCCACGGGCTGCAGGTGGATATCTGCTCCACCGTGGACCTCCCTGGACTGCAGGGAGACAGCCTGCCTCACCAGGGTCTTCACCACGGGCTGCAGGGGAATCTTCGCTCCTGCGCCAGGAGCATCTCCTCCCCCTCCTTCTTCCCTGACCTTGGTGTCCGCAGGGTTGTTTTCTCTTACATGTTCTCACTCCTCTCTCCGGCGGCTGTTTCTCTCGGTCCCAACTTTTTTCCTTCTTAAAAATGTTATCACAGAGGCGTTTCCACTATCGCTGATTGGCTCGGCCTTGGCCGGCGGTGGGTCCGTCTTGGAGCTGGCTGGTATGGGCTCTCTCTCGAACACAGGGGAAGCTTCCAGCAGCTTCTTACAGGAGCCACCCCTGTAACCCCCCCCGCTACCAAAACCTTGCCACACAAAGCCAATACAGCTCTCTACAACTACCTGAAAGGAGGTTGTAGTGAGGTGGGTACTGGTCTCTTCTATCAAGTAACTAGTGAGGAAATGGCCTCAAGTTGCGCCAGGGGAGGTTTAGATTGGATATTAGAAAAAAATTTCTTTACTGAAAGGGTTGTCAGGCACTGGAACAGGCTGCCCAGGGAAGTGGTTGAGTCACCATCCCTGGTGGTATTTAAAAAGTGCATTGACAAGGCACTTCAGGACATGGGTTAGTGGCCATGGTGATGTTGGGTTGACAGTTCGACTCGATCTTCAAGGTCTTTTCCAACCTAAACGATTCTATGATTGTATGATTCTATGATTCTTTTTCCTTCCGATTCTCTCCCCCATCCCACTGGGTGGGGGGAAGCGAGTGAGCAGCTCCCTGGTGCTTAGTTGCTGGCTGGGGTTAAACCATGACACTGACTTTGATTTCCAGCTACTGAACTGAACAGTATGGTAATTCTCCAATACATGCCACCTTGCTTTCAGGGTTGGAGTTGTCACGACCCGGGCTGGACAGACCAGGGAGTCATATTGAATTCAGAATTCCCTCGGGCTAAATTAAGGTGAAACGACACCACACGATAAGTTAAACATTTTATTCATGACAGAAGCAAACTGAACTTGGGATGCGTAACAGTAGGTGGCGGGGTTTCTCACAACAGGAATTGGCATAAGACTACCTGTCCTGGTTTCAGCTGGGATAGAGTTAACTGTCTTCCTAGTAGCTGGTACAGTGCTATGTTTTGAGTTCAGTATGTGAAGAATGTTGATAACGCTGATGTTTTCATTTGTTGCTAAGTAGTGTTTAGTCCAAAGTCAAGGATTTTTCAGCTTCTCATGCCCAGCCAGCAAGAAAGCTGGAGGGACACAAGAAGTTGGGACGGGACACAGCCAGGGCAGCTGACCCAAAGTGGCCAACGGGGTATTCCATACCATGTGACGTCCCATCTAGTTTATAAACTGGGTGGAGTGGGGGCAGGGAATCGCTGCTCGGGGACTAGCTGGGTGTCGATTGGCGGGTGGTGAGCAATTGCACTGTGCATCATTTGTACATTCCAATCCTTTTATTATAGCTGTTGTCATTTTATTAGTGTTATCATTATCATTATTAGTTTCTTCTTTTCTGTTCTATTAAACCGTTCTTATCTCAACCCGCGGGTTTTACTTCTTTTTCCCGATTTTCTCCCCCATCCCACTGGGTGGGGGGGAGTGAGTGAGCGGCTGTGTGGTGCTTAGTTGCTGGCTGGGGTTAAACTATGACAGTACCTCAGTCAACTGTGTAACCTGTGGTAACCCTATACATCAATTCAGGGAAGACAATTAGGAGAGCCCTCCCGTTGAGTCACGAGGTTCAGAGTGGACCCCCTTGCTTTCTAGACTCCTTCTCAGAGAAGGGGTCTAGGGTCAGCTGGATCCACTCTTAGTCCCAGACTTGGTCAACTGTTTTATGTCTTAAAGGGATGAGGTGTAGGGATTATGGAAAAGGAAAGAGAGAGCAAGACAGAGAGAGGAAAAGGAAGAGAGAAAGATTTCACCGGTCCTGGGTCCAGCGTTGGTTCAGTCAGTCAAGGGGTCCAGTCAGCGGAGGGGTCCAGTTCCAGTGGGCTTGTGCCCCTGGGGCTTCAGTTTGTGTCCTTTTATCATCCTTGCCCCTCCTTCGGATGGGCACTCGAACTCATTAGGCTAACTAGGTGTCATGAGCAGTTTGTGAGCCTTTGGGACTTGGGGGTCGTTTGGGGAGTAACTTCCCCTTCCCTGCAGACGTGATCTTTTGTCACGCATGGTGAGCTGCCCTGCTCAGCATATCAGAACAGCACATCAGAACACAGACCTGTTCACCCTCCAGCACACCCTCCCTCCCTGTCCTGTTGCTGCCCTCCCTGTCCTTTTGCTGCCCTCCCTGTCCTGTTGCTGAAGGGTGCTGATCAGCTTCTTTTCACCTGTGGTTCCTTGTTATGCAGAGGTTATGCAGTTCGCCTTTAAGCAGAACTTGCCACACCACAATGTTTGAGACATTAACTCTTTCAGTCTCTCACAGGAGTGTAAACCAGTCCCACAGCTACACTCATGATACAATGGTGTAACAAACAGTGATAATGAGTAAAAATAATTAGAGTGTGAGGGTATGAGGGGTCACAGAACATCCTTGTTTCAGTTAGAATCTAATATATAAGCTTCCCATTGCTTTCCTCCTCCTACTCCAAACCCGTCCTTCCCCTTCAGAGAATTAGCTAAGGAGAGACTTATACAAACACGTGGCTTGTATTGGTGCCTTGGTGTTTTTAGGTGGGACAAATAATTCTTCTAACTTACTGTTTTCCCGGAAGAATATTGTGCATCAGCTCAAGTGATCAGACTAATGAAACCCATTGCAGGCTGGTGTAGCCTTTTTTTTTTTATAGGATGAAGACTTTCCATGAGGACAGAAAGGGAGAGGAGGAAAGTGATCTCACATAATGAGTTTAACCCTCAGATGACGAAGCCCTTTCTAATAGGTTAGCATTCTTGACGGCAAGATGAATGTAATCAGACTCTGCAGTGGCATCTTGAATTATGATTTAGATTGCCACCTCCAGTGACCCATTTTATTTACCAATGATTTCCAGATCACACATTTGCACCTGAACATGGGGTAAGTGCTGCTATTAGAGCTGTAATAGCAATTGCAAGAACTGCTTTCTGTCTTTCCAGATTTTGCCATGGGTAATTATGTTTTTTGCTGCTGGGTAGCACAATGAAGCTGAAATACAGCCTTGGGTCAAGACCCATATCTTTACAGGGTCAAATTATTCTTTATCTAACTCAGTATCTTTGCCTGCACTGCTGCTCAGGCAGAAGAAGAAGGAAGTTTGCATGTCAGGAAGATTGCTTCCTATTGCAGCATGAATAACCCAACTGGTAGCAAGTTGGCTATGTGCCATTCAAAATTGAACAGCCAAGTCAAACTGGGTCAGAGTTGCGCTTTACTGGGATAATGCTGTCTAGTCAGACACTGGCGCAGGAGCATTTTCAGATCAGTCTGCTCAGCCATGGGAGGAGGAAGAGAGAGCAAAGGAAGTTTGGCTGTCAGAAACCTTGTTTTATCTTCTACTGTAAATAACCAACTGGCAGCTGGTTAGGCATTCCAAGTTGAAAGGTCTAGTGATGCCTGTTTTAGGTGCATCTCTTCCTCAGTTAATGGGCTGAAAGCATAAGCATCAGGCAGCAGCCTGAACTGATAGCTAAAGCCACTTTCCATTTCAGCTATGTGGTGGACTATGTCAATCTGTAAGTTCTGCATGTATTCCTTACCTATGGGCACATAGGTCAGGTTGATATTGTCATTGCCAGTGGATGAGGCAACTGCTGTTCTTGCTGTCAGGCCCAATCTGCTGCCCGTTAAAGACAGGGAACAGACCTGGGCTGCTGTTTATGCATGCCGAACTGTCTCCATGAAGTCCTTTTTACTCTCGTATGTGTTACAATTGGTTTCTATTAAAGTGAAAGTAAATTCTGAAAAACTTTCCTGTGGATCATGGTTTTAAAATTTACCCTTTTAAAAACAACATCCCTGAGATGGCTAAAGACAAGAGAATTAAAACTTTAATTTAAAGGTGGAAAGTGCAATCGCATCCACCATAAATATGAACCTACTATTATTTTCTTGCACAGTGAACCTTAACATGTGCTTCAGCTGCACGGTTAGGGCAGCATGCAGTTTTGCTCTATATTTTTGTTTGGCTTTATAGTCTGACTTACTTACTTACATAACTACATACTGCTTACGGCCTGAAGAGAGGATGTTACAGTTGCATCTGTCTAGAAGAAAGAAGAATAAACAAGCAGAGGAAGAAAGGGCAGAAGGAAAAAAGATTGCTGGAAAAGGCATAGAGCACAATATGATGGCATTTTTGAGGCAAGTGATGCTATTCCTCCTCTCACAAAGGAGAGCTCCCTAATAACAAAATGTATATCCTAACAGGACATTATTCAAGTTGCAAAGTCAAACACCCAAAGGTTAGCAAAAAGAAAAGTAAAGATGGTGTGGTGAGGTGGGTTCTTACCAGGAGAGGAATGGGTTCAAGCACCTCTATCAGCATGGAAACCAAGCGCCCACATGAGCTTACCCACCCAGTGAGATTCGTCAGTGGGAGCAGTGAGGTGGAGAGAGGCAGTCAGGTGGTCTGCAGAGAAGAAATACTGTTTCTCCAGTGCTTGGAGGAAAAACTGAGGTTTTGATATGTAACTTTGCTTTAAAAGTGTTGGAAACCTGTAATGAAAAATGAGAAGAGAAGCGTAAAGACTGGCTATCCTTGTCAGAGTGGTTTGTAGAGGTGCTATGAGAAGGGCTTCTACCCTGCAGTGGTGAAGGACCTCAGAAAATGGAGGTAGGGCTAAGTGCAGGGAGAAGCTAGAAGTGAAAGACAGAACTGTGTCAGTTTATGACTGCATTTTTCTCCCCTGATCAGCTCTGGAGCTGGTATTCAACAGAGCTGGCTGGTCCTGTGTGCTGGTTTTGGCTGGAGTAGAGTTAATTTCCTTCATAGTAGCTAGTATGGGGCTATGTTTTGGATTTGTGCTGAAAACAGTGTTGATAACACACTGATGTTTTTGATACTGCTGAGCAGTGCTTACACAGAGTCAAGGCCTTTTCTGCTTCTCACACGGCCCTACCAGCAAGTAGGCTGGGGGCACACAAGAAGTTGGGAGGGGACAGACACAGCTGGGACAGCTGAGCCGAACTGACCAAAGGGATATTCCAGACCATATGACATCATGCTCAGCATATAAAGCTGTAGGGGAAAAAAGGAAGGGGGGGATGTTTGGAGTGATGGTGTTTGTCTTCCCAAGTCACTGTTACATGTGATGGAGCCCTGCTTTCCTGGAGATGGTTGAACACCTGCCTGCCGATGGGAAGTAGTGAATGAATTCCTTGTTTTGCTTTGCTCACATGCGTGGCTTTTGCTTTCCCTATTAAACTGTCTTTATCTCAACCCACGAGTTTTCCCACTTTTACACTTCCAATTCTCTTCCCCATCCCACCAGGGAGACACCTTGGGTGGAGAGGACAGGGCTGCAGGGAGAGGGAGGTGTGGTTGCACTGCTGGCTTTGCCTCCGGGCATACTCCTGCATAACTGCTTCAGAAAGCTGCAAGAGGGTCAGTAATGTGAATATACAATACAACAAAAAAACTACAGAGTAAGGCTTGAAAAACTACATATTTAATGAAATGTTTTCGGAGAGTTTTCAGGTTTGAACAGTGTAGGATCGCTTTCTACTTGCTGAGCAACTAGGCCTCGTCTTCATGTTAGCATCATAAAGAAGATCTGAAATGAAAGAAATTTTAGGGATGTTTAATAAACAGATTGGAAGGTGTTTAATATTGGTAAGATGACCTATTTTTTTATCAACCTAGATCTCCAAAATGGTTATGCTGTCTTCCCCTCCTCCCAACTTTTTTTGTATGACTCATGGCAATGCGGGTTGAGATTTTAAGGTCAAAAGTTGAAGACATTTGAAAACACAAAATTAAAATGGGGAAAATCTTTTGATGTAAAAACAAATGTTCCTCTCCTTTTGATAATACTGTAATTGAGGTGCTTGAGCTGCAGAAAAGAGAAGGTGACAGATTATTTTTGGCAAAGGGAGCTTTAACTGTGCAGTTGCAAATCCACATTTGCACAAAAAGAGCAAGTCTAGGTTTGCTGACTGTGCTGCTTTATGAAGCTGTTGTTTTGGGATGAAATGAACTGGCTAAGACCACCCTTTATATCTTGATTGGCAGGATTTTTTGGTTGCTGTCAATCCAAAGGGATTTTTTCATGTGTCTGAAAAAACTCATGTATGGAAATAGCTGCATTGTAAATATACTCTGGCTGACTAGACTGTTAATTCATGGGATATAAACATATAAAGATAAAAGGGAGATGATTAACAATCTTTGTCCACCATGAGTGAATCTATATGTTCCCACTGCCTGCTATTACTCACATATTCAGTCCGTAATCTGAAAAAAAGTGCAAACCCCAAAACACTAAAATACTTTTCTAAAATTCATCTAAAAATGTTTAAATTGCATCTTGCTTAGAAGTGAGGATTAATGTGCTGTACTCATGGTACTGGCTCTTGGAAATGATACTAAGTAGACCTGGGTCTGTCATTCTGTCTGCTTGTCTATCATACAGGGTATTCTTTTTTCTTTCAAGCATTTCATAAGAAAAGGATGGAAACGTCACTGCAGCAGTGGTCTCAGAGTAGATAATCCTGAGCACTTAGGGTCCCCTTTAGAAAGCTGATCAGTGGTCTGTGCACTAGGCTCCCAAAGAGTTAATCAGAGAAAGTAAAATGGAAAAAGAGGAAATATTTTTTTAAATACAAAATAAAAAAAGCAGAAACATAGGAAAATATAATTTTCTAGTTTGCTACATCTGTCAAAAAATGCATGGAAGTAATCATTTGCACTTACTCTCCTCAGGATGCATGATAAGATCTACACAAAAATTGGTTCTATGTGGAAACCTAAAAATGCAGAACCAAAGCCTTGGAAAAATAAACTTGGAAGTATGTGATTGTAAGAAACAGAGGAAGCAGGTCAAACCATCTGCAAGTTTATTAGACTCCCACAATGAGATTACTGGGGAAATGGAAATGAAAAAGTCCTATATTATTCAACAGAGTACAAGTAGTTGGGTGGGTTCATGCTGCACAGGAGTTGGATCTGCTAATACAATTCAGATAGGACTACTGACCTCACTGCTGAAATCAGGCATGTGAGTAGATGTCCTCATCAGGTGTTCATTAGTAAAATGAGTGCAGCCCTTTAAAATGTATTTGTCCCACAGCTGCTTGTTAAAGAAGAGTGGGTGGAATAGGCTGC
This sequence comes from Haliaeetus albicilla, assembly GCF_947461875.1. Lineage (NCBI taxonomy): Eukaryota > Metazoa > Chordata > Aves > Accipitriformes > Accipitridae > Haliaeetus > Haliaeetus albicilla. Next base: position 38,339,274 of record NC_091515.1, read on the forward strand.
ATGAGCATGCCTCATCCCCTTCAGAGTGAAATTAGGCAGGTTTGCTTAACCTGAGGATGATATAATTAAAATGGACTAACTTCACTGGAGTGGGTGACGCTTGCACAATCTATTGTCATGATCCATTCTGCTGGTTGGCTGTGGGGTGGCTGCCTCCCACAGAGTGATGGTAACAAGCATGTATGAGCTACTGTTAGGGTAAGCAACTGTACTGGGTTTGCGTGGCAAGGTTTTGGTAGCAGCAGGGGGCTACAGGGGTGGCTTCTGTGAGAAGCTGCTAGAAGCTTCCCCTATGTCTGATAGACCCAATGCCAGCCGACTCCAAGATGGACCCACCACTATCCAAAGCTGAGCCCATCAGCGACGGTGGTAGCGCCTCTGTGATAACATATTTAAGAAGGTGGTGGTGTGAGAGACTGAAAGAGTTAATGTCTCAAACATTGCGGTGGGGCACCTTCTGCATAACAACGAACTCTGTGTAACAACAAACCCTGCAGAGCAATGAACCACAGATGAAAAGAAGCGGAACAGCACAGATCAGCACAGGACATCAGCAACAGGACAGGGAGGGCGTGCCGGAGGATGCGCAGCACCGTGTTCAGATATGCTGAGAGGGGCAGCTCACCATGTATGGCCAAAGATCAAACAATGGTCATGTCTGCAGGGAGGGAGAAGTTACTCCCCAAATGACCCCCAAGCCCACCGACCCATTTCCTGAAGGTTCTGGAAGCACAAACTGCTCATGACACCTAGTTAGCCTAATGAGTTCGAGTGCCCAGCTGAAGGAGGGGCAAGGAGATGATAAAAGGGCACAAACTGAAGCCCCACATGTGTGCGCCCACCAGAACTGAATCTTTAGACTGACTGGACCAATGCTGGACCCAGGACCAGTGAAATCTTTCTCTTTTCCTCTTTCTCTCTCTGTCTCACTCTCTCTTTCTCTCTCCTTTTTCATAAACCCTACACCTCATCCCTTTAGATATAAACCCGTTGACCAAGTCTGGGACTAGGAGTGGATCCAGATGCCCCTAGGCTCTTCTCTGAGAAGGAGTCTAGAAAGCAAGGGGGTCCACTCTGAACCTCATGACTCAATGGGAGGGCTCTCCTAATTGTCTTCCCTGAATTGATGTATATGGTTACCACAGGTTACACAGTTGACTAAGGTAGTTTCATGCCAGTTCCTGTTGAGAGAAACCATGTTACCTGCTGTTATGCCTCCCAAGTTCAGGCTGCTTCTGCCATGAATAAAATGTTTAACTGATCGTGTGGTGTCGTTTCACCTTAATTTAGCCCGAGGGAATTCCGAATTCAACATGACTCCCTGGTCTGTTCAGCCCAGGTCGTGACAGATGATCATTGTAGGTCCCTTCCAACTGAACTATTCTATTCTATATCTGGGAACAGCTTTAGCAGTGATCCCTATTTAGTGTTTCATCATTTACAAGTGCTGAAATGACTGACACCCCGCATGTGTTTTTAGATCAGATCTTTGCATCATGAACCAGTGGGCAAACACATTTAGTTGTATCGCACTACACAAGCCATAGAGCGTATTAATGGGACCAATTTAGCAAGGGGTTGTGTATGCAGCCTTGTTACTTAAAATGGGATTTTGATCTGTTGAAGGTCTAACATGCTGCAACTTGACAGTGACTTGCTCTTGTCAGAGATATCCTATCTCATTAGCATCTAACTAGGGTTGTTTTTCTTTTCCATCACTTCTTTTTGTCATAACATCTGTATAAATTTTGCTGTCTCCATGACAATACTTTAGATATACTGGGTCTTTCCCCACATTTCACTACAGGCATAGAAATGCCCCCCAGGAACATCTGAGAGACTCTCTTTTACTTCCTTTCTGCTTGTTTGAAGACATAAGTGAGCATAGCTCAGTTTTCAACAAAAATTAAAATGACCAAACATATGTTTTTCTAAATTATATTTCTGCAGCTGGCAAAGAGGAAACTTTGAGTATCATTTATATTGAGTCACATGGAAATGAACTAGGTCACTCCCCAGCTAAAGAAACATATCTACCTCCTCATGTAGAACTAGTTTATAATCTTCATAGTGGTTTTACCTGCAATCAAAACAAGGAAAAAAATAAGAAAACAAGAAAGCAAAAAAGGCTTAGTTCTGTTTCATTTAGCCTCTTACATGTATTTCTAGTGTTTGTATAAGCCTTCTTGCTCTTTTTAAGGTATATACCTCTGAGAATTAGAAACTCAATACCTCTATTTTATTACATGATTTATTTTATAGCCAGCGTTCCAGTTGCTTTCTCTCTGTGTTCAAAAACTTAAAAGCTTAAAATTGCCTCTGTGAAGTCTGATGATGCCAAGTCCATCAGGATCTCATTAAAACAAACAAACAAATCCAAGAGTTTACTTAGAAGTGATGCTTTCCATTAGAAAAAGAAACTATGAGTTTAGTGTCTTCTGCTTATTCATTGAATTATACAGGTATTCCTACTTTCTTAACTTCAATTTTATAACACATCTGGTTGGTTTTTTCTTCTCTTTTTGCAGGATGCAGATCTTTGAAATGTCTTTAAGATAAGGATTACATCTTTCTTTTTTAGCTTGTCTAAGTTACCAAATACCACAATCATTCCAGAGCATTCTTTATGTCCTCCCTGCAGTCTGTAATAATAAAGTGATCTCTCTGTCTCAGAGGACCTGGTAGCCCTTCTGCCTTTGTCTCCTAACTAGTCCTCTTTCATTCATTTAGGCTTCCCTTTACAAGGACCACTCTTAAGTGGTGCTGAGTGAAGTATGACCTCGTCAGACCAGCCCCATGCATTTACTATATAAAATAGCTAGGGTGCCAAGAACTCCAGATCTATTTCAATACAAAGTACAGCAGCATCTCCAGTATATATTTATATGCTTAAATTAATACAATACATCATACATACTTTTACTATTGAGATAGAAAGCCAGAAACTAAATATTCACAGATAGTTGGTCCATTTTTTGAGTTGGGTCTTTAAATAGGAACCCAGTGTTCTGTGTGAAATAAATATGCACCACATCATTTGCAAAATCTGTTAGGAGTACAAAATGTTAACTCTGTTACATCTTGTTCAGCTAAGCATACATGACATTTTCAAAACTGTTAATAATTATTAAAAACTTCTTGGAATAATAAATATAGTACTTATATTACTTCTTAACTGTACACTCATAACAGCAGAGTACAGCAGCACTGTATGAAGAGAGAAATCAGAGAATAGCCACTAAACCAATACAGAGTTGTAAAAATGTGAGTGTGGTAGCTTTCCGGTAACTTTCCAAGAACATGTTTTATAGGACACAACACAGGATAAACTTCTATTCTAATATTATCATTAAATGTTTTATCCTTTGAGCTGCTGAGCATATAGCACCTGTCTTTGCCTTCACAGACTGGAGGCTGTCCAGCAGCCTGGAGAACTCAGGTTCACAAGGAGATGGCTGAGTCCTGGTGGCCAGACTCAAAACAGCTCAGTCCAAGATTACCTACAACTTCACTTTCTTGGTAAATACATCGTATTTCTTTACCCTCAAATTTTATTAACCCAACTTTTGACTTTTCATCCACCTACTCTGTTCTGTAGTGTCTTGCAGAATTCTCCCTGCTGCCCTTTACAGCAGAAAAGCCTCTAATTTAACAAACCAAGTGCCTTCACTTGCCCAGACTCATTATAGAGTTGCCAATTTACCATTCCTCAGCAAGACTTCTTGAGCATCTGGTTTGGAAAGCATCTCAGTTTTATGAGTTTGTGGTCACTCTTATTTGCTCTGATGCTCTCCAAGAGGATGAAGTTAGGCTTCATGTAATAATGCAGGGAAATGGTATGGATGTGATTTAATATAGACGTGGTGGAGACTGGTCTTTAATTTAATGTTTTATCACAAGCTGAAAACCCAAATAACAGAGAAGAGTCAGATAGATACTTTTTTTCCCACAACATTGCAAGAAAAAGGTAGCTAGACAGATTAGGAAGGAGGAAAAAAGAAAATTAGTGTCCCAAAGTCCAGGGGACAGGCAATGTCTCTACAGGACTTCTGGGCCTCTATTCAAAGCAAAATAAGGAAGCTAATCCTTCAAAAATGGGAAATAACTTGGTTATGAGAGCAAATTTCTACAAAGCATTTTCAAAGCTATTAAAAAACAAAAGCAAGGCTGTTACTGTCTGTTCCCAAAATGGTGCCAATGTAAACAGTGTGAAAATAACTTATGTTTGGAAAGCAAGGTGCTTCACAATGAAGACTGTTATTTCACTTTTAATTTGTCCCTTGGGGCCTCTTTATAAGTGTCTTAGACCCAGCTGCATTATGTTCTGCAGTAGGGAGGACTATCATCTAATCCTTTTGCTTGGGTCACTTGGCACTGCCTCCTTATCTCAGTAATAGTTTTGTTTGCAATTCCTCTGACTGGTCACTTACAGTTTTAGATGAGTTCTTTACTACTCTAACATGAATTATCCATGGGTGCTTGTGAATTAGCTTAGTGTGACTATGTGACCGGGCACGGTCTCAAGGCTTCATTGTAATGAAATATTCTCCACTTTCTAGGAAGAATGCAAGAAAAGGGATTTACATTACAAATTATTCCTAAATAGCATTGCCATTCTGGGGACCTCTAAAGTAAAATAAAATCCCTTATAAAACAAAATCTGATCAGACCTGGGAATTTCAAAATCATCCTTGCTAGCTAAGTTAAACTGAACAGATAAACAGCAAAATTACATCATTTTCTGAATGAAATGACTCATTGTTTTATGTGTAATTACAGCAAGACTTGCAAATGCTACATGCTGCTGCTGATGATGATTAAATGTATTGGTCTGAGCAGACAGTAGAACAAAATGTCAATGCAGTTCATGCTATTTCACTTGAAGAAGTGCTGAATATTCCCTTACTGACTGAAACATAGCAAAACATGAACATCTCTTGTGCCAGAGGAAAAGCTTCTGTGACCATAACAAATTCCAGTCCTTTCAAAGCCTTGCAGAGTTGCACTTTACTATCTTACAAGATGTTAGCATTTCTTCTTGTTTCCCATTTCTCATCGTAAGTGGTTGAACTAAAACAGTAACTTCAGTAAATGAAAGTATTTATTTCTGGGAGTGACAGCACTTTCATGCACACCATATTTAACAGTACTCTTGCTTATACTGTGAAATACTTAGCATTTTCAGATTTTTTGAGACCTATGGTTAGAAATGTTCATATATATTTAGTCAGATAATAAGTCAAACTCTAAAGTATGTTGGTTTTTGATAACTAGAAAATTGTGTATAAGTGTCTACCATCCCAGATAAAGGAAAATAAACTCCTGTACCCACCCCACTGTCTGCTTTTACATCAATTGGATAAGTATAAAAATGTTAGTGTTCAATATCTATTGCATTTCTCGGTGACCTTGGACTGCTTTATTCTTCTAATGCATGTGTTTCACCTTAAAATATTTTTATTCATTTGGCTTGTTTATTTCTAAAGACTATTACAAACTTCCAGGCTTTGGTAAATTACAGTTCATGCTAAAAGCTATCTGGTTCCATTTTTCCAGCTGTTTTAAAATGTCCATTTAAATGCCTATAAGCATTGTTTGTTTTTCCATTTTTCTTTCCAGTAATTCTTTCAAACTCTTGTTACTGTGTTTGAAATACAAGTAATCAGAGAGAGAATGGCTAAGTCTGGCCTTTTCAAAGGATCTAAAGCTGAGGTGTTCTTTGTTGTTTACAAGGTCTCTCTCTCCTTGGCTCTCCTGTTTGTCTGAATTTCCTATTCTCTTCTCCAGTCCTCCCTCACTTAGAATTTCTTCCTTCTCATTGCAGTTCATCATGCACTCAGGTTTGCCAGACAGATCTTGAGCCACGTACAGCTTGTTGTCATGATGGTACATGCCAGGGCTGTAATGCTTTGTCTCATAGCAGTTGTCTTTCTCTTCCTGGCATGAGCTTCCCTTGGCACTCTTGCCATCCAAATGAAATGAGATTCCCTTCCCTTGGCTTTTCTGGGAAAGATCAAAGGGTTCTTCCTGTTCCAAGCTTCTCAAGACATCTGTCTGGGACAGAGAAATTCTTCTTCTAAAACCTTGTAGTGGTTTGAGGGGGGAGAAAAGGAACAATTTATATATAGCAAATTTTACTATGTGATATGTGGTTAAAAAACATGAGATGGCCTTCTATTTAATATTTTACCTTTGTCTTCCACCCAGCTATCACTAACTACTTTACTGTTTACATCTCATGGCATCTCCTTTGAGATGCTGTTAAAAGAAGTACTATCGTATCCACTTCACAGCCAGGTCAGGACACACAAAACTTTGTGCTGTACATGCCAGACACTTGATGAGAGAGCTAGGAATAAAAGTGAAGTGTCCTGGCCTCTTGTAAACTATTTTTGCCAGTGAACCTACCCACTTCCTCCTTCCTATTTTTTTTTAAAGGAACACTTTGATCTAAACCATCACATGCCATAATCAAAGTCCCCATTTTTGTACATCTTTTTCCAGAGGAATGGAAGAGATTAAAAACATGTTAACATATTTGTTCTATGGACCGTCTGGTTCAAAGTTACTACTTTAAAAATGAAAACACAATCATGTCTCATCAGTCTATGACCTCTGCTCTCCTTGATTTTTCCTCTCTCATCTAGTACCATTGAAAAGCTATATGCACTAGATAGTGCTTCAGCTTGAAAAAATCATTATAATCAAATGATGATTTTGAGTTGTGCAGTATAAATCTGAGTGTGGTCCTGGATCTAGTTTGTCTTAATATTTGTCAGAGCATCTCCTTTCTGTTCCTCTTGCTGGAAACCCAGACGTTACCCAGGAGGCATCTGTGGACTTAAATGGGCTCTGACCATCAGGATGCATGGAAGATTCAGACACTGCAGGTATAGTCCATCTTAATTAAAAGAAAGATGACAGTACTGGGGTGAGGATTTCACCCAATAGCAAAAATCTATGAAAGCCACTATTTTACTTCATAGTTTGGGGTTGGTTTTTTTCCTCAGTAATTGAATCCAGTTTCTGCAGGATTTATGCAGCCTCACTAGATACACAGCTGCTACTTTGCAACAGGTTGTATTTGTTAAAATGGTTCATGAGCAGGTGGCAGCCTTCACAAACTGTCTTATGTCTGATAAGCCTCAAGGGCTGAAGAATCTCTGTATACTGAAAAGCACTTAGGCTGTCTTCAATTACAAGTAATTGTCTAACTAGCATGGTGCTGTAGGAGATTTACAGGGAAAAAAGAGCCATTTATATTATTATCTGTTAGGATCTTTGTAAATTTTATCCCAAATGTCATTAGAGTATATGTTTTCCATATGTGCTAGGCTGCCTTAAAGCCTGAATTTGAGGAACACCAAGAAATCTTACCCATGAAGGAGTTATTTATCCAGAAAGTCTTAATAAACAAAATATCTTGGATACTCAAACTCTCAAAACAATCCCCCCAATTCCCCCACTTCTTTAGATAGCACTGGCATGTGTGCACACATGAGGGTGATTTTAGGAAGTGTATGTGGTGGGCGGGAGGTAGGAAATGCTTTGCAGGATACCCTGAGTGGTCAAAAATCCATATACTTTGAGATGAGGGGGGAGTGTCTCCTCCTGTCCACATGCTTCTTTGTAAACTGGGTCTGAGCTTATGGCCTTTATCTAACATCAGCTATGTCAATACATTACAGAATAAACATATCTTAAGCAGAAAGGCTCTTGGATGTAGAGCCATTTGGGCTTCCATTCCCATTCCAGACTAGAATCGAATAAGCAGTGAACAAGACCCGTGAAATCTTCTAGATTTTTTCTTTGTCAGCTTTGAATGTATTTACAATTTATCCCCATGTTTAAAACCATGGGGATGTACCTCAAACATGAGAGAAAAACTAAAAACTCCTAACCAGATGTGTCTGGGGAAAAATGTCTGCTTGTTCATGGCTGCTAGGTTGTGGTCTGTCAGCATCTGGGAATCAACCCCCCCAACCTGTAAAATTTATTAAAAAATAATGGAACTACATCCTCAGGAAGATCAATGCAATTTCAGCCATCTCCTCCAATCATTCTCCTGGCCAACTACACATGCCACAGTCTCACTAAGGCTGAGCCTCCACCAGCTCACTCCCGTTTGTGTCTCAGGGGTACCCACATGCTGGGAGAAGCTCTGCGGTGATGTGGATATTGCACCTTCCCCACAGTAATGGGAAGCCCTGGGCTTAAGTACAATAATGTTTGGTATGGCTTGATAAATCCTCTGCTCTAACACTACTGACTATATTTTCCCTAACACCTGGCAACAGCAACTTAGTGTGCTAAAATTATTTCCTTTGTGCTCACAAGTACTGTCTCATTTTGTCTCCATCTATTACTCTGTCTCGGTCTGTACCTCTGTGTCATCAGATATCTAGTCTGAAAGGTCTCTGAGACAAGGGTCACTACCTTGGGGATCTCTGAACTATAGCACTGGAGTAATATAGATAGTTAATAACAACCGCCCAGGCTTATGGGATTCAGTCTCTTCCAATCTCTATAGACAGATAGGAGCAGCCTCGTGTTCACAAGCCCTGGTCCTCATGGGGGACTTCAACCACCCTAATATCTGCTGGAGGGACAACATGGCAGGGCATAAGCAATCCAGGAGGTTCCTGGAATGCATTGATGACAACTTCCTTCTCCAAGTGATAGAGGAGCCAATGAGGAGAGGTGCTATGCTGGACCTTGTTCTCACCAACAAGGAGGGGCTGGTGGGGAATATGAAGCTCAAGGGCAGCCTTGGCTGCAGTGACCATGAAAGAGTGGAGCTCAGGATCCTTAGGGCAGCGAGGAGGGTACACAGCAAGCTTGCTACCTTGGACTTCAGGAGAGCAGACTTTGGCCTCTTCAGGGATCTGCTTGGTAGAGTACCATGGGATACAGCCCATGGAGGGTAGAGGGGCCCAGGAAATCTGGTTAATATTCAAGGATCACCTCCTCCAAGTTCAGGAGTGATGCATCCCAAGAAAGAGGAAGTCAGGCAAAAATGCCAGGAGGCCTGCATGGATGAACTAGGAGCTCCTGGACAAACTCAAACACAAAAAGGAAGCCTACAGAGGGTGGAAGCAAGGACAGGTAGCCTGGGAGGAGTACAGAGAAATTGTCTGAGCAGCCAGGGATCAGGTTAGGAAAGCCAAAGCCCTGATAGAATTGAATCTGGCCAGGGTCGTCAAGGGCAACAAGAAAAGCTTCTATAGGTATGTCAGTGATAAAAGGAAGACTAAGGAAAATGTGGGCCCTCTCCAGAAGGAAATGGGAGACCTGGTTACCTGGAACATGGAGAAGGCTGAGGTACTCAATGACATTTTTGCCTCAGTCTTCATTGTCAAGTGCTCCAGCCACGCCGCCCAAGACGCAGAAGGCAAAGGCAGGGACTAGGAGAATGAAGAACCACCCACCGTAGGAGAAGGTCAGATTTGAGACCATCTAAGGAACCTGAAGGTGCACAAGTCCATGGGACCTGATGAGATGCATCTGTGGGTCCTGAGGGAACTGGTGGATGAAGTGGCTAAGCCACTATCCATCATATTTGGGAAGTCGTGGCAGTCTGGGGAAGTTCCCACTGACTGGAAAAGGGGAAACATAGCCCCCATTTTTAAAAAGGGAAAAAAGGAAGACCTGGGGAACTACAGGCCAGTCAGTCTCACCTCTGTGCCTGGCAAGATCATGGAGTGGATCATCCTGGAAACTATGCTAGGGCACATGGAAAATAAGGAGGTGATTGGTGAGAGCCAACGTAGGTTCACTAAGGGCAAATCGTGCCTGACGCATTTGGTGGCCTTCTACGACGGGGTTATAGCATTAGTGGACAAGGTAAGAGCGACAGACGTCATCTACCTGGACTTGTGCAAAGCATTTGACACTGTCCCCGCATGACATTCTTGTCTCTAAATTGGAGAGACATGGATTTGATGGATGGACTACTCGGTGGATAAGGAATTGGCTCGATGGTTGCACTCAAAGAGTTGCGGTCAATGGCTCGATGTCCGAGTGGAGACCAGTGATGAGTGGCATTCCTCAGGGTTGGTATTGGGACCGGCGCTGTTTAACATCTTTCTTTGTTGGCGACATGGACAGTGTGATTGAGTGCACCCTCAGCAAGTTTGCTGATGACACCAAGCTGTGTGGTGCGGTCAACATGCTGGAGGGAAGGGATGCCATCCAGAGGGACCTTGACAGGCTTGAGAGGTGGGCCTGTGCCAACCCCATGAAGTTCAACAAGGCCAAGTGCAAGGTCCTGCACCTGGGTGGGGCAATCCTAAGCACAGATACAGGCTGGGCAATGAGTGGACTGAGAGCAGCCCAGAGGAGAAGGACTTGGGGGTGTTGGTTGATGAGAAGCTCAACATGACCCAGCAATGTGCACTTGCAGCCCAGAAAGCCAACCATAACCTGGGCTGCATCAAAAGAAGCATGACCAGCAGGTCGAGGGAGGTGATTCTCCCCCTCTACTCCACTCTCATGAGACCCCACCTGGAGTACTGCATTCAGCTCTGGGGCCCCCAACATAAGAAGGCCATGGACCTGTTGGAGCAGGTCCAGAGGAGGGCCGCAAAGATGATCAGAGGGCTGGAGCACCTCTCCTCTGAGGACAGGCTGAGAGAGTTGGGGTTATTCAGCCTGGAGAAGAGAAGGCTCTGGGGACACCTTATAGCAGCCTTCCAGTACTTAAAGGGGGCCTACAGGAAAGATGGGGAGGGACTCTTTATCAGGGAGTGTAGTGATAGGACAAGGGGTAATGGCTTTAAACTGAAAGAGGGTAGATTTAGATTAGATATTAGGAAAAAATTCTTTACTGTGACGGTGGTGAGGCACTGGAACAGGTTGCCCAGAGAGGTTGTGGCTGCCCCCTCCCTGGAAGTGTTCAAGGCCAGGTTAGATGGGTCTTTGAGCAACCTGGTCTAGTGGAAGGTGTCCCTGCCCATGGCACGGGTGTTGGAACTAGATGATCTTTAAGGTCCCTTCCAACCCTAACCATTCTATGATTCTGTGGTACGAGATCGTAGATCTGTGGTACAAAGCCCATTTGGATTTACTGATATGCACCTTCAAACATCTCAGAGAATAACTGAAAAATATTACCTTGAGAATGAAATCCTCTTTCCATGATGCTGTGTTTGACTTTCATGTGCCTGGTTAGGTTCCCCTTCAAGGTGAATTTGCTGGGACAGTAGAGGCATTTGAAAGGCTTACTGTCTGAGTGCAAGTGCATGTGTCCCATTAAATTGTGCATTCTGTTAAATTCCTTTCCACACAGCTGTCAAAAACAGTAAAAATGAAAATTATTTGTTTGTAGGGGTGCTCCCAAGGAGAACATTTTAAAAGGAAATAGAACCTACCCTTCTCGACTTGAACCCTGGCAGCTTCTGGCTGCAATTTGTTTTTCAAAGATACAGACAAAAAACTCACAGACAAGAATATGTGGTTAAGTTTGATCTATTTAGGGCCTTCTGCACTGCTGCCATTTTTTTTTAATTTGGTGACTAGGAGAGACACACAGTCAAGGATCCCCCAAAATCAGGGAATGTTGTTGTAAGGAGGGGAGAGGCTTAAGTACGTAACCTGAAAGGCTCTTAACTTGAATGAAATTCAAAGTATAACTTTCTGCCCTGGTGAACCATTTCATTTGTAGTTTATAAATCTAACCTTTAATCAAAAACAATGCCAGGCAGAGATGGAGATACAAGATAAAACCAATGAAGGATTTCTGTGAAACAGTCAAGCAGAATATTACTTCTCCTTAAGTGGAAATGAAATGGCTGCACATTTTGCATAAAGCTAGAAAAAGAAATTCTTTTTTTTCTTGTTTTTCTTGCTCCCCCATTTTTCTCTGATCCTCTTATCTTCTGTTTACCAGCTTCTGTGTTTCAGTGTCTCTGGTGAGTAAGCTGGAACTTAAACAATCATGGGGCTGCAAGAATGACTCAGCTTTCCCTGAAGCGTGTTCCTGACAGCTTGAGCCATTGATCGTGCAGGTTTCCATTTGATGAAACAATAAGGGGTTTTTTTCATTGTTGTTGTTTATCTAAATGGGTCCTTTTGTACTCTGGTCCCTTATAAATCAAATATATTCTCCCGTCCATAGAAGAGCAATGAAGCTGGTGAGGGGCCTGGAGCACAAGTCTTATGAGGAGCGGCTGAGGGAACTGGGGTTGTTTAGTCTGGAGAAAAGGAGGCTGAGGGGGATACCTTATCACTCTCTACAGCTACCTGAAAGGAGGTTACAGCGAGGTGGGTGTCTGTCTCTTTCCCCAAGTAACAAGCAATAGGATGAGAGGAAACAGCCTCAAGTTGCACGAAGGGAGGTTTAGATAGGATATTAGGAAAAATGTCTTCACCGAAAGGGTTGTCAAGCATTGGAACAGGCTGCCCAGGGAAGTGGTTGAGTCACCATCCCTGGAGGTATTTAAAAGACGTGTAGATGTGGCACTTAGGGACATGGTTTAGTGGTGGACTTGGCAGTGTTAGGTTAATGGTTGGATTCGATGATCTTAAAGGTCTTCTCCAACCTAAATGATTCTATGATTCAAGACATGAGAGTTTGGCATCACTATTACAAGCTTCTAGTCTTACTTGTCTTCTGGTCTTTCCCTATCATGATTTATAATTTTATTCACATTCAAGTGGCTATTTCCATCCACTGCAAACTTCTGTGTTTGCTTTCTAACTAAGCTCTTTTTTTGGAATGTTTTTAGAGAAATACTTTTACCATCAGAATTTTTTTTACAATCTTTATTACTATATGAGACAGAATCACCATTACTGAGTAACTGAAACTTATATCAAGCAGTGTACTCATCTGGAAGAAAATTATTAAAAAGCAATTACTGAGATTCCACCAAATTTTTGATCCAATCTGATTTCTGATTTAATTTATTTTGGTAGTACAGAAGGTCTGCTGCAGTACTTTTTGATTCAAATTAACAAAGCCATCACCTGGAATATCTGGATGAAATGTAGGTAGTGGAATGATCCTTGGTGAAGTAGTACTATATCCTTTGCTTTTTAAACTGTCTCTTCAGGGAAAATGGAAGCAGTTCATTAATATAAAATTTTGCAGTGTTATTGTTTTTAAATAAAAACTAGAGCTGAGTTAATGTTGCAAAAAGGAAAAGTCTAGAAATATTCACTTGCTTTTAAAAAAATATTTACTTCAGCTGCATTAGTTCTCTTCTGTGATTTGGTCTCTGTGATTTTACTAAAATGAACATTCTAGCAAATAAATTTATCAGCAAAATAAAAAAAAAAGAAAAAAATCACTGAAAATGAGTTATTAATTTGTAAAAGTAAGGTATCAGATTCCAAGGGCCATCCATCCACTTAGGAAAGAGGACTGTCTCTCTTTTGCATTCAAAGAAAGCTAATCTGCTGGATGACATATTCAGTGAAATGAATGCACCAAAAAACATTCTGAAAGTGCTGGGAGGAAACAAAGAGAAGAAGCACTGATGAGCACAGAAAATTCACAAGGAAGAATGCCAGCTGATTATATCTTGACAGCTGCTGGAATGATCTATGATGTGTCAGTATTTTTCTGGCTGTAAGAATGCCAATAATACCTCTCTAATACATCTTAGCAGAAGGCTTCTGGTTTTCTGCTTGGCTGATCTGTGTTCTCACCAGCTTTTGCTTTCTGATAGCTAGGTCTTTATTTCTCTATCTAAACTGGTAATCAAGGAAAATCAGGTTTAACAGGTGAATGGCTAGAGTACTTCATGCAAATCTATATCTTTATAAGGTATTGAGTAGTAAAATGGGTCTGGTAGGAGCATTTTTTTTCTGTGAAGGCAACATTTATTTCTCTTCGTATTGAAAAGAGAGAGGACTTCCTAGAGGATCCTTACAGCATAAAAGTTTTGTGTCTCTGAATGAAAGGGGTAGGTTTTCCATTTCCCAAAGTCATGCACAGTCTTAGGGATGTGTAATATGTTCCTGTCCTGAAATCTCCTCTGGGGATATGAGGAAAAGGTACCAGAGTAGAGAGGTGTGGCAGGAAAATGAAAGAAATGCAGATATGAAAATTGTTTTTCAGAACCATGGTTCTGTGTGGCATGGTATCTGGGTAAGATGTCCCCTTCAAAAGGCACAAGATGAGTTTCAGATGAATGTCAATGATTCAGAGGGCGAAGGGAGCAGGTTTCAGGCTCACGTGCTGAAAGACGGCAACTCAGAGCTACCTGGGGTTCATAGCTAGTGCTTAAACAACAGCCTGAATCTGCAGACCAAACTAGGAAGGTGTATATCCTGGTTTCAGTTGGTGCAACTCCTTCAGAACTCCAGTGTTTTTGTTTAAAACAGAAATAAACAAGGAAGCATGGGCTCAGGCCTTTAAAAGCTAGAGAAGTTCACTTCAGAGAAAAATCAGAGATCCAGGCTGCAGCTGGATGAGGAAACAGAAGGGACAACTGCTACACCCTCACTTCAGATAGTCTATGCTTAGCTGTGATTAGACACATAGGAAAGCCTCATGGGTTTTTTTGCTGTGAGAAAAAGGTAAAGAAAACCATTGCATGTGGTGAAGTAGAAAGGGTACTGCTGTACTCTTTCCCCTGCATTCTTCTTCTTTTTTCTTTTTTTTTCTTCATAAGAAGGGTGTTCCTTTCCTCAAAGGAGAGGGAGAAAGACTGTAAACTGTACAAAAGGACCGTGAGAAAACAGGAAGCTTTGAAAAGTACAAGAGAAAGCAAGATGAAATCTATTTGCAGGCAGTTCCTGGGGGGACATGTGAGCCATTGTTAAGCAGGCTGTTCATACAGCTATATCCTTCCTTCTGCTGAGGAGGAGCTTGGTGCCAAAAGGCTGCTATCTGGTCATTACCTTAACCCTCTGAATACCAGCCAGAAATACTTGCTCAAATCTTGCAAGGGCTCTGCCAGAGAGGCAAGGGATGTTTGTAATGCCAAAGAGCAATTCCTGATTCTCCCTTTGCTTATAGTTAGGATCTCCACTCTGTTCAGGGGCATTGATGTTGATTCATACCCCTTCAGCCATAGGAGAAACTGGTTCACTGTGCTTACTTGTTTCTTTCCTCCTAGGAACATTGGGTGGGGACAGAGAAGTAAAAAAAAAATAAGAAAAACAGGTGTTCCTGTAGAGCTTTTGTTACTGGCTGGAAAACATACTGTTGGTACTCCAGTTCCTGGCTGTCTTTGCTTTTATTTTTTCAAAGTTAAATGTTTCAAAGTTATCAAAGCAAAATGAGGAAGTAAAAAAAATTCATTTTGACATTTTCCTATTAAAATTATCACTGAAAGCCATATTTTCCTATGACGTTTTGAAGTTCTACATTTTTCAAGAGAAAATAATTCCATTTAAAATTTTTCATTGTTGTGGCTTAACCCCAGCCAGCAACTAAGCACCATGCAGCCGCTCACTCACTTCCCCCCCCACACCCAGTGGGATGGGGGAGGGAATTGGAAGGAAAAAGGTAAAATTAGTGGATTGAGATAAGGACAGTTTAATAGGACAGAAAGGAAGAAACTAATAATGATAATAACAACAATAATAAAATTACAATAATAATAATAATAAAAGGATTGGAATATACAAAACAAGTGATACACAATGCAATTGCTCACCACTTGCCGACCAATGCCCAGTTAGTTCCCGAGCAGCAATCCCCCCCAGCCCCACTCCCCCCAGCTTATATACTAGATGTGATGTCACATGGTATGGAATACCCCTTTGGCCACTTTGGGTCAGCTGCTCTGGCTGTGTCCCCTCCCAACTTCTTGCGTCCCTCCAGCCTTCTTGCTGGCTGGGCATGACAAACTGAGAAATCCTTGACTTTAGACTAAACGCTACTTGGCAACAACTGAAAACATCAGTGTGTTATCAACATTCTTCTCATACTGAACCCAAAACATAGCACTATACCAGCTACTAGAAAGAAAATTAACTCTATCCCAGCTAAAACCAGAACATTCATCCAGCTTTGCTTCTTGATGAACAACTCCTTTTAAGAAAATATTTAATTCCATAAAGATGTTGGTTGAAAGAGTTCTAGAAATTGCTTCCAGATCAGTCTTCAGTTACTTAGGCATAAACTGGGTAATATGCTCCACTCCATATTTATAGCCCTCTTAGAGCAGATCAAAGTGGGAATAAAACCTACAGCCTTTGACTTCACAAGGTATGGCTACAATAATGAACCATATAGGCAGCAAAAGGAACAGATGTAGTGTCCGATACTGAATAAGAATATAAACATTCATAAGGAAGAAATTAGAGATGAGCACAGTCAAGAAAAGCTCAAATTCAAAAGTTTATGGGGAGGGGGGAGAAGAGGGGATGGAAAGGGAATGTTAGCCTCCAATGTGCTGGAGAGAGGTAGCAAACTGGAATTCCCAGAGGATCCTAAAAAGGCCAGATGGTCTCAAAGGCCATTTCGTTAGGATACTGATGTCCTGCCCTGAATTTCAGTCTGGTAATTCCATTTGGCCCATTCAAATCCCTTCTGCAGTTCAATTTTGCTGTAGCTTTCTTTGAGTCCTTCCCTGGTCTGTTGCATAGCATCACTGTGTCAAGTCATGGCTGCTGCTTTTTCATGGTCCTCTGCAGGGTGCACAAGTTGATCTATGTGTTTAGTCAGTGTTTCAAGCTATTAAGCACTTAGATTTCTGTTTGGATGGCTGTACTAGAGCAAATGTCAGGTATGTTTATTGTCCTCAAACCACAGTGGCATTTAAATGCAAGTAGAAAAAAAAATTTGAGGATGACAGTTACTGATATTGAAGGGGAAGGGAGTAAATAACAGATATTTACCTCCATTATTTTGTGCTACCTAAGCAGAACCCAGATCAAGAAAGGAAACTAGACTGTTTATGCTAATTTAAATACAACTGTAGAATGTGTTAGCAAGTCTTGTTTTTCTAATTCTACCATATCACCAGGTGATAACATCACAGAAATATCCAGTGGGTTTATGCCTCTGCCACCAAAGGAGATACACTTACCTTGCATCTAAAGGGTTTAACATCAGAGTGAACAATCATGTGAGCCTTGAGAGTCTGCTTTTGCACAAAGCTCTTGAAGCACAAATGGCATTGATAGGCTCTGATATTGGTGTGGATCAGGACATGTCGCTTCATGTTGGCCAGCAGAGTAAATTCCCGGCCACAAATTCCACATTTGTGCTCTTTCACACCCTGTAAGAAAAGAAAAAAATCAGAAAATTCTGTAGATGGGGTATTTTCTAGATAACTTCATCTTCAGTACAGCAATATATTAATTATTCATTCTTCAATAGCAAAGCAGGTAATAAATTATTTTGCTTTTAACATAATTTACTAAAGTAACAGATACTTATGTATTTTTTCTTGGCAAATTCTTACAAGAACTGAGAAGCAGAGAGGGAAAACAAAATGTAAGCTTAATGAAATAATGAATTTTGTTTCCATCAGTAAGTTTACAAATCAGTGAGACATAGTAGCAGAGCTTCTCTGTTCTACTCTGCTGCTTATGTAAAATATTGGTCAAATGTGTACACTTATTGAGCAACAATAAAAGCTAACCAGTTAAGAGACTAAAGTAGTGCCTGCCTATGGTAATTGAGTGTCATTAGCTTCTAAAAAAAGACCTGTCCCTCTTTTGAAGAAAGCTATAGAAAATAATCTGAAATAACCAAGAAGTATTCAAGCAATGCCACCAAATAAGGATGTACATGTTACATTCAAGGAAGAGAAAAAACTATTTACTCTTAGTAGGACTTGCACTAACTCTAATAGAGTGAGCCCATTTTATCTGGTGTTTACAGAGCATTTCTCGCACCCTATATGCCAATTTACTAATGCATAATTCAATATTCTTGGTCACACCATGTGGTCTAACTGCCAGCTCCTCAAAAAGTCATTTAGATCCTATGTAAATCAATGAATTTACCACTAAACACTTTCAGAGTTTGAGTATAACTTGCTGAAGGTAATGAGGATTTACTAGTGAAGTGCCAAGAGCAATTACTCCTCCTGCAGGCCCCCATTACAAAGATGACTTGAAACAATCTCTACTTTTGTACCAATAAGTGGTTTTCATAGTTAATTGCAAAGCTAAAACTGTGAACACCAACAGCAACTGTTTATCTGATGTGAGGCTACATTTGGGCAGCTAAGTACTGTTAATTATGTTCACAGCTGCAGCTGTGGACAAAGAAGCAGAAGCTCTCTAAAGGCTCAAGGGCATTGCATTTCCTATGACAAAAAATTATCGAGTATTGAATTAGTAGAATTTTGTTTGGTAAATCCAAAGGCCAGGGAATTTCCAGAAAGAGCAGAAATTATAATAGTGTAGTAGGGAAGAACAAGCAAATGTGGAAGTAGAGATGGTTGTTTTTTAAAAGAAAATCTGTCTATTAGACTAAAATGCTGTAGCTTTCCATTTTTCATATAAAAGCCAAAACTCAAGTGTCAAAGGAAAAAAATATGCAAGACTGGAAGCAAATTTTTATAAAATGTGTGGATTTTTTGACTTGTCTTAATAACATTGTTGTAAAGGTGGATAAACTAATTTCAGATATTGTTGAATGGAACACTTCTTATATTTTTCCTATTTTTTAAAGTGATCCTTTTGGATGTGTTCCAAAGCCTGCTCCTAGTCTGACTGACACTGCTGTCATTACTGACAGCAGTGGCAAGACTGCCACTTGATACAAATTGCCTGGGATTATGGTCCTGCTTGTCCACTTTTATTAACTGGCATTCTGGATAACTTATGCACAAAAGGGAATTTTTCTTAGGTTGTTTTTTTTTTCCCTAAATGTCTCATTGTAATGATTCTTCAAATTCTGATGAGTAATAATATATTTTCTTTTGCTGCATACATACAGCCTACTGCATAGCCACCTACTTCCCAGTTAAGGGAAGCAAAGCAATAGATCTGTTTTTCAGTAGAAAATTTCTGTTAAAATTTCAGGGGGGTTAGACAGCTCCACAAAATTATATTATTTTACAGAAGGTCATTCTGAAGATAAAACCCAGAAACAGAGAGATGTGAATACAATTTTGGGAAGTAATACAGGTGTTTAAATTTAACTCCTGTTTATAGCAAAACATTTTTGCATGTACTTTCTTAAGACTGACAGAGACATCTGGCTTCTAGTATTGCCAGTGCTGCTGGGGCTTTTGCTCTGCATAAAATTCCCCCACTGGCAAAGGGCCAGCATGAGGCTCTATAGACTGATTACCTTCTTTCCAAGGAGGTACATGTATCTAGTAGTCTGTAATCCTTGTGCTACCTTCTGATGTAAGGTGACAGTGCAACTCATGATGGCTTACCTTGTGAGTTAGGGAGTGTTGTTTGAGATGGTGAGGCTGCACAAACTCCATGCCACATTCAGTGCAGATATATGGACGGATGTCTTTGTGCTTCATCATGTGGTTTTGCAGCTGACTCGGGTACTGGAAGGTCTTATCGCATTCAGTGCAATTGTACTGTATGGGGCCACGGTGGGTTGTTAAGTGTCTTTTCAGCTGGGCCAAGGTTGGGAAGTCCAGACCACACTCCACGCAAATGTTCTCTCGGCCATTCTCGTGCTTAGACTCGTGTGCTTTCAGCTCACTGGGATAGGCAAAACCTCTGCCACAGATCCTGCAGTTGTAAGGCTTGATGTCACTGTGTTGCATCATGTGTCTCTTAAGATGACTGGTTTGAGTGAAAGCCTTGTGGCACACCTGGCACTTATGTGGCCTAGTGCCCTGGTGTGTCAACATATGCGTGTGCAAGTGGCTCAGCTGCTTGAAAAGTTTGCCACATCGGATGCAAGCATGTGGCTTAATGCCACTGTGCCCCAAGATATGGGTGACCAAATTGTACTTGGATGTATAGGACTTCTCACACATGGGACATTGCCAGCGTTTCTGTTCACCCCCCACATCAACATAGTAGCTGTCGTCTATCTGAAGGTTGACATCTACTCTTTCCACTTTCTGTTTATTTTCACCACATCCTCTTACTTCAGCCCTCCTGAAGGGTGGCTCTGGAGGCCTTTTCATTTGAAAGGGGTTCCTGAAATGAAAGTTTGGGGGCACAATAAAAGGAAACATTAAGCCAGGATGGACTTTAGGATAATAAGGGTAAAGAGCCTGCATGAATGCTGGGCTACTGGGCCATGCCATCTTAGGCTTCACTGGTTCTTGCTTAATGGGCTTGGCTCCAAAGTGCTCCAGAGTTCTGTAGAACTGAAAACCAAAGTTGCAGAGGTCGATCATCTGAGAACTGTATTTGGGCTGTGCTGGCTGTTGAAACACCATGGGGAGACTGGAAGGGCCTATATCATTGTGATCTTCAGGTCTGTCTGGTGGTGATGAGGAACCCTCAAGAGTGATAGAAGGTGGAATTTTTGTTGGCATGCTCTTGCGTTTCCGAGACCCTCCTTCCAAGGACCCCTGGAAAGTTTCCATGTCTCCAAGAGGAGGATGGCCATAGTGGAAATGTGAGAGGTGTGGTCTGAATTCTTCACCAAATGGAGTCATTCTTTGTGGCTTTGTAACAGGGCTCAGCGGCTGCAGGCAGCAGGAAAAGGGAGAGGCTCGTGTACTGTCCACATTAAAACTCGTTTCTTCATTCTTCATCATATTTAATTTTTTCTGTGTTGCCCAAATTCCTTAAAACAAACAAACAAAAAAACCCAAATATGTTTTTTTCTTCCTGTTCTCCTGGGGTTAACATTTTATTGTCTAGTTTATTAGTTTATAGGTTGTTGGGTTTTTTAATTAAATGCAACTAAGGATGTCTTAGGCCCGTATAAGACAAATGCCTTTTAAAGCAGAATTAAATTGGCTAGTGGAGAACAAAGCAGCTTTGGTCTTCCTGTGGTAGAATTGGTGGTTTAAATCAAGTTTGACCCATACTACTTAGTAGATGAATCTGTATGGCAATGTTTCTGCTTAATTTAATTCAGCCAGGCTATTTGTGGGCAAAATCCTGTCATTGGCTGTGCATGCACAGGCTCTGGAATTGGCAGATTTGGGGGAGGAAAGACCTTTGACCACTCTCTGAATTACTTTCAGTTTTACAGACATAATCTGGGGGGGGGGGTTGTTTGTTTCTAAACAGGTGGGCAAAAGCCCCACTTTAAAACTAAATATAGAACTAATGTCAACAACCCCTCAGGTCTCCAGAGTAATTGGCACCTAAGAATGCTCCAATCCTTTCTATGGTACAGTGTGACAAGGCAGATTAATAATTGTCCTCTGGCAAAATTTTATATTCTACTGATTGTACAGGGAGCTTCTCCTGAATTTGGGGTTCATCTAAAATACTGATTATGAATTTTGGTTCATCTTAAATAAAGCTTCTACCTTTTGCCTTGGCTCTCTAGGGATGCACTTATCTGAAAGTGTGTGTGTGTGTATATATATGTCTGTGTACATGCATCTGTCCAACCAGGTGAAGGTTAGGTTGGAAAACTAGACATATTTTCTCTCTGTTACCTGTAATATGTTGATGCTATTTATAAAACCATTCTTGGAAATATTGGGTGGAGAGGATGAAGGTGGTTAGAGTACTAAAGACACTCCTGTTTTGTTTCAGGAAGATCCATGCTGGACAAATTTGTTTCTAAAGATAAATAAAAGCACATCTCTGACCTAGTTAGGCTGTGGACAAGAGAAGGCATCTTAAAAACCTGCTTGCAAACAGATTACTTCCTTCTAATAGAGTAGATTGTGGAATTATCTTTGAGACACTGTGTGAAGCCAAAGGCTCAGTGACAAAACTTTAAGATGGAAACTTTAGACAAAGGGATCAATCAATGCACAAAGAAGGAATGGTAATTGAAGTGAAAATTGTAGGATCTCTAAAATGATGATTTTAAAAACACCTGTGATAGGGCAAAAGCCTAAAAAAAAAAATTGCTTAAAACTGGGATAAGTATCTAATAATTATACCAGGATGTGACTTTCAGTCCCTAGCTCATTGATTGGCAGTAGAGTGTGTGTGTATATATATATACACACAGACACACACACACTATATATATATATATATATATATACACACAAATATATATGTGTGTGCATGCATGTATATATATAAATATATATATGAGCATGTGTGTGTTCCATCAGAGAGGATTGTTAGGGAGTATGCATTTTGTTATGTTTCCTTTTCACCCTAACTCCCTGGGCAAAATGAGGAACAGTTAGATCTTGAAGACTCTTTGGGTACAAAGGATTGACTTATTAAAAAGGGAGAAGGGGAAAGGAATCCTCTGAATACAAAAAAGACTTTACTTCTTTCCAAAAGGGAAAAAAAGTTTTTCAAAATTCATCTTGAGCAATGTTAAACTCGCACAATTTGAACATAAAATATCCCTGTAGACCAAAATCTCCCCTTCAAAGTATGGACCTGTCCTTCAAATGTCTTTTATCTTGTGTATCTGATTCTTTCCCAGCAAAATGAGTATAAAATGCTTCAGAATGCCCATAGCAATTGAGAACCCAGCTATGTTCTTTACTGGCTTTGTTAGATTATTGAAATGCTGCCAAAAATACATAGAGGTGACAGTGAGTTGTGTCTAATTGCTCTCTTGTCTCTTGGCTGCGGGTTCCTCCCTTCTTCTACAGCCTGTTTTATGCAAAATTTCAGTCTATATCTGGAACATGGAGTTATGGCAGAGGCTCTAGAACTGCTTGAAATTACTAGAAACAAATAATTTCCTTGCACTACTGACCTTTGGTTGCTTTCACTGAGCATATAGTTTTATTCCACTGTCCACAGTCACACACATCACAGGACCAAGCCTACAAGGGAAAATGTTTAATCAGTCAGTGACCAGCTCAGTCAGAGAGGTGCTGTATAATCTGACAGAAGAGCACCTAAAAGGGGAGGGAAAGTACAGATTTACAGTCTACATATGGATCATCTTGCTGCTTTTTTTTCCCTTCAAACTGCCAAGCCCCATGATGTAGAAATTCATCAAGGAAAGATTAAATTTAGCCTCTCTTCTCATCTCCTTTCATGTTGGTAGCAAACCCTTGCTAATTTGAATGGAGGCATGATCTTCACATTAATCAGAACTTAATCCATAAAAACGTGAGTCCTGAGGAAACCATAGAAGAGACTGCAGATTTGACCACCGTGTGATAAATAGTTAAGGAGCAATCCCTTCTTTAAATAACTTCAGTAGATAACTTTAAAGCTTTTAATATCACAGTTCCCCATTAATTTTGTTCTGACTCTGGAGTAGCTGATCTCATTTTATTACTCAACAATAAATAAGGGGGGGTGAAGTGAAGGATTTTTGTATTAAATATCTCCTAGGGACCTTTTGTCTTTCCTATATAAGCACTTTAAAACTTCTTTCTTTCTCCAGCACCTAGTTATTTAACATGGAATGCTATCTAGTGCAGTAGTGTGTGATTCTAAACATTTAGTTTAAACCTGAATAGACATTAAAAATTCTAGCTTTTATCAGCAGTATTTCATCTTTTCAGTTTTGAAAACTTGGTCTGGAAACCTCACTGAGACAGATGTTTCCATGCTATGTTGGCACTTAAACATAAAAAAACCCTAAACCTAGCACTCCAGAGCTTATAAAAGAGTTAATTTCTTTAGAACAGACAAGCATCCTCACAGTTTCTTTCTTTATGTAAATAAGTATATTTGGAAATACACTATTTTGAAAAATAGAACCACAAATAATCTCTCTCCCTGCCCTTTTAGAAAAGAAAAGAAAGGCTACAGTGAGTTCAGATAGTTGCTGAGGTATTTCCAAAATAGAATATCTATGCAGTAGCTAATAATGTTGTTGAGTTAACTTCCATGAAAGGGGAAGAGATTTTAACACAGAATATGAAACACCATTTACTTTCTCATTTCCACTCATCATATTTCTACAGACAAAGGGTTTTTTAAAAAGTATGTAAATCATGCTATTCACTCTACAAGCATACGCATTGTTATAGGCCCCAGTTAATATTCCATACTGATGTCAACAGCAAATTTTCTTTAGACTTCAATAGAACCAAGGTTCTGCTTCCAGTATGAAAGTGCCTTCTATCTATAGAATAAATATAAGCTCAGCAATAAAAATGGGAGGTTATGAAGTTGCTCCAACTTAAACACTACTACTGTTCTGATTTTGCTCGTGGGCAACACAGTGGTAAAAACTGAAATGAGACCAAGACAAGTGAAAATGATATGTAACCTCTGACAAACAGGCTACTTATTTATTATGAGGTTTCCACTTGTGTTTTCTATTTCAAAAGAAGATGAAACAGAGGAAAGTGTAGGAAGGCTAAAGGTGGCTGAATAGGCTGAACAGCTGCTCTTAGTTGGAAGAGAAATTCCATGTTTAAATGAACATCTATAACTGTAGAAACTGTGCACTCTAAGAGTACATTTCTGCTCTCTTGAGGCCTGAAATACTGGCATCTATAAGGAAAGAATGAAATCTAACAGCTGTTTCTGCATAGGATGTGGTGAGGATCAGTGACAAATGACACACTACTACATTTCTTGAGCTAAAGTTGAACAGTTGGAGAGCTCCAGCCTTATTGAACAACCAGCTGTTTTTTCAGTCACTGACTTCTGTAAACTCTTATTATACAGGTGGTTATGCTTGACTTAATAGGTTTGACGGGATCTCCTTCATTCAGTACACCCTTCAGTATAGTTTTTGGTTTTAAATGTATCCAGTCATACAGCTGTTGAACTAAGCACCAAAGTCTTTACTTAGTTTTCACTCAGTCACTATTTATGCAAAACTTGCATCAGTCTTGGGATCTAACCAAAGGGGCTTCACTATGCTGAATTCATAGAATCAGAATCATAGTAACATTTAGGTTGGAAAAGACCCTGAAGATCATCGAGTCCAACCAACAACCATGCCCACTAAATCATGTCCTTAAGTGCCATGTCTTTTAAATACCTCCAGGGATGGTGACTCAACCACTTCCCTAGGCAGCCTGTTCCAATGCCTGACAACCCTTTCAGTAAAGAAATTTTTTCTAATATCCAATCTAAACCTCCCCTGGCGCAACTTGAGGCCATTTCCTCTCGTCCTATCACTAGTTACTTGATAGAAGAGACCAGTACCCACCTCACTATAACCTCCTTTCAGGTAGTTGTAGAGAGCGATAAGGTCTCCCCTCAGCCTCCTTTTCTCCAGACTAAACAGCCCCAGTTCCCTCAGCTGCTTCTCATAAGACTTGTGCTCCAGGCCCCTCACCAACTTGGTTGCCCTTCTCTGGACACGTTCCACCACCTCAATGTCTTTCCTGTAGTGAGGGGTCCAAAACTGAACACAGTACTCAAGGTTTGGCCTTACCAGTGCCGAGTACAGGGGAACAATCACTTCCCTGCTCCTGCTGGCCACACTATTTCTGATGCAGGCCAGGATGCTGTTGGCCTTCTTGGCCACCTGGGCACAGTGCTGGCTCATATTCAGCTGGCTGTCAACCAGCACCCCCAGGTCCTTTTCCGCCAGGCAGCTTTCCAGCCACTCTTCCCCAAGCCTGTAGCACTGCATGGGGTTGTTGTGACCCAAGTGCAGGACCCGGCACTTTAGCCTTGTTGAACCTCATACAATTGGCCTTGGCCCATCGATCCAGCCTGTCCAGATCCCCCTGTAGACCCTTCCTACCCTCGAGCAGATCAACCCTCCCTCCCAACTTGGTGTCATCCGCAAACTTGCTGAGGGTGCACTCAATCCCCTCATCCAAATCATCGATAAAGATATTAAACAGAACAGGGCCCAACACTGAGCCCTGGGGAACACCACTTGTGACCAGCCACCAACTGGATTTCACCCCATTCACCGCAAACCTCTGGGCTCGTCCAGCCAGCCAGTTTTTCACCCAGCAAAGAGTACACTTATCCAGGCCATGAGATGCCAGTTTCTCAAGGAGTATGCCGTGAGAGACAGTGTCAAAGGCCTTGCTGAAGTCCAGGTAGACAACATCCACAGCCTTTCCCTCATCCACTAGGCGGGTCACCTGGTCATAGAAGGAGATCAGGTTGGTCAAGCAGGACCTGCCTTTCATGAACCCATGCTGGCTGGGCCTGATCCCCTGCTTGTCCTGCACATGCCATGCGAATGCACTCAGGACGAACTGTTCCATAATCTTCCCCGGCACCGAGGTCAGGCTGACAGGCCTGTAGTTCCCCGGGTCCTCCCTCCGACTCTTCTTGTAAATGGGCGTTACATTGGCAAGCCTCCAGTCATCTGGGACCTCCCCTGGTCACCAGGATTGCTGATAAATGATGGAGAGTGGCTTGGCAAGCTCCTCTGCCAGCTCCCTCAGTACTCTTGGATGGATCCCGTCTGGTCCCATAGATTTCTGAGTGTCCAGATGGCGTAGTAGGTCACTAACTATTTCCTCCTGGATTATGGGGGGTATATTCTGCTCTCCGTCCCTGTCTTCCAGCTCAGGGGGCGGAGTACCCCGAGAATAACTGGTCTCCCTATTAAAGACTGAGGCAAAGAAGGCATTAAGTACCTCAGCCTTTTCCTCATCTCTGGTGGCAATGTTCCCGTCTGCATCCGTTAAAGGATAGATATTCTCCTTGGCTCTCTTTTTGTTGTTAACATATTTGTAAAAACATTTTTTGTTGTCTCTTACAATAGTGGCCAGATTGAGTTCTAGCCTTTCTAATTTCCTCTCTGCATGACCTAACAAGATCCCTGTACTCCTCCCAAGTTGCCTGCCCTTTATTCCAGAGATGGTAAACTCTCCTTTTTTTCCTGAGTCCCAGCAAAAGCTCCCTGTTCAGCCAGGCCAGTCGTCTTCCCTGACGGTTCGTCTTGCGGCGCATGGGAATAGCCTGGTCCTGAGCCATTAAGACTTCCTTCTTGAAGAATGTCCATCCCTCCTGGACCCCTTTGCCCTTCAGGACTGTCTCCCAAGGAACTCTCTCAACCAGTGTCCTGAACAGGCCAAAGTTTGCCCTTCAGAAGTCCATAGTGGTGGATTTGCTGACCACCTTCCTTGCCTCACCAAGAATTGAGAATTCTATCATTTCATGGTTGCTAAGCCCGAGATGGCCTCCGATCACCACATCTCCCACCAGTCCTTCTCTGTTTGTAAACAGTAGGTCTAGCGAGACTCCTCCCCTGGTAGGCTCACCTACCAGCTGTGTCAGGAAGTTATCTTCCACACACTCCAGGAACCTCCTAGACTGCTTACTCTCTGCCGTGTTGTATTTCCAGCAGACGTCTGGAAAGTTGAAGTCCCCCACAAGAACAAGGGCAGACGATTGTGAGACTACTGCCAGCCGCTTTTAGAATGATTCATCCATCTCTTCAACCTGGTTGGGTGGTCTGTAACAGACTCCCAGCACAATATCTGCCTTGTTGGCCTTCCCTCTCATCCTCACCCATAAGCACTCCACCTTATCATCACAGTCATGGAGCTCTGTACAATCAAAACACTCCCGAACATAGAGAGCCACCCCACCACCTCTCCTTCCTTGCCTATCCCTTCTGAAGAGCTGATAGCCATCCATTGCAGCACTCCAGTCATGGGAGTGAATTTGTTATGGGTTCTTTTGTCCAATGAGATATGATCCCATCTATGCCATGACCAATATGTGATACTTTTGACAAATTTGTTGTATAACTATGGAAAAAAACCCCTTATATCCTGAGACAATATGTTAACAGATGGTAACCTTTGCAGACAAACTTAATGGAAATCATACAACTACACACCTAAGAAGCTTAATTGATTAAAAAATCTGAAATATTTAAACAGCTTAACATGACACAGTAGACAGATGCAACAAGCAATGAACTTTCAAAGATATCTCATGTATTAAATAATCGTTTTTTTTCCCTTGCTTCATGTTTGAGGTTTGATCATTTTAGATATTCCATCTGCTTTAAGGGCTTCCTATGCAGTGTAGCTGCATCCATATTGTCTAGGGGATTATACCAATATGAAGAAATGGGTCTTCTCTCAAAAAGCTGTGCAAGAGAAATACCTTCCCTGCATTGTCTTTGTTATTCCCAAATTTTAACATGTTAAGTTACATAATTTTTGTTTTATTTTAGCTGGGAAATACAGATGTTTAGGAAACATACCCATTTGCCTGCACTGCTTATAGAGCGGCTTTTGGAATCATCTTGTATAGATGTGTAACTCCTTTTTCTACTCTATTTTCAGGGAGCAAGACACTGTAAGCACTTTTACAGGAGTATAGTTACTTTGGTATTTCTTGTAATAGAGAAAATGCTTAAAATAATATCAAAATGAATACACATTCACTTTTCCATAATTTACAGATAATTTTTGTTTTGTTAGTTATTAAAAATGTTAAACTAGATTCTGAGATTTCCTGTGCTGAAAATCTGGGGCAGTCCTACCACCTACGCTGCCAAAGCTGGGGCACTGTTGGTGACATCAGATGTGCTTATAGAGTGGGTTATGGCATAATTTGCTTTTCAATGGTGGCATTTATTAGTTTAAAAAAAATTGCCTGGTGCTGTAGTGAGGTAGCTGTAGATATTTTTCTTCTCTCCAATATGAGTGCTCTTTTCTCAGTTTAGCATAATGTTTTGCTATGCCTCTCATTGCTTTTATGTGTGCTCTGTCCTTAGTTTAGCAAAACTTGTCCTATCATTCTCATTACCTTTTTCTTGCCTAACAAGACAGTTGGGTGTTTCTTCTTAAAGTACCCTGAAACCCACATGTACTGTAAGTCATTTCACTTATGCCCTGTTTTCCATCTCCCCACCACTCCCCCAACAGCTGATGCAGTCCTGCTTCAATTTCGCCCAGCTTTTGAAACTGATCTTTTGCCACTGCAAAGCTGCATCATTTTTTCTGATAACCCTTGAACTGCATAGTCTTAATTGGTTACTTTTTTTTTTTTTAATGTACAAGCAGGCTAACCAGTGTGTGGCACTCAGCTGTTTTTGAAGGCGCTCCTGTGTTCATGTCAAGATGAAATTATCTTAGGTACCCCAGACTAGTTTCATCTGCTTTAAAAAGAAAACAAAAAAGCAAGGCTGAGTGCTGAGAGCTTTTGTCCAGGAAGTGAGTATAGGTCTGAGTTTAGGCTGAGGATGTTCCAGGCCTAGAAAAGTACCTTAAAAAATTGCACTCACCCATACTGGACTCTGAGTCCCTTCTTCTGGAGCTTTGGCACTGCAGAGAAAGGGTTATCTGGAAGAATGAACTGAAAGGAGCCTGACTTCATAGCCAAGCCATAAGTACAATCACACAGGAGTGTGAAGTACCTTTAACTTGTGACTGTTCAATAAACCTGCAGAAGTGACACCTGAAGGGGGGCCCAGACCTATCTCTAGAGAAGATGGAGTCTGCAGCCCCTAACTACCCTGTCTGACTTCTCTCTGCTTCCTGCCCCTTGGCACTTGCATTTTTGGCTGCATAATGGCCCAGCTCCAGCCAAAGGAGAGCATGGTTACTGTCACAGCCCAGGACTCTAGTTAAGGCACTCCCTTAAGAGGCTAGAGATGGGGGTCCAAATCCCTCAGGGGGGAGGAGGGAAATGAATCAGTCTCCCACTTCATGGCTGTTATATTTTACACTGAATTTGATGCTGTTAGTGTATATTCTGTTTCATATAAATATTCTTACAGGACTGAGTCCCCATTTGGGCATAGGTATACTGAGTTTCCAGACCCTGCCCAGACTTCAGGGCTGACAAGGTCAGATTGGCCAGGATGGTGACATCAGGAGCACATACAGTAGCAGAACTTCAAATGTGCAAAGCTTAACTGGTGCCAGCAGACTGGGTGGAAATGCAATTTGATCCTGCCCTCCCTACTTATTAGAATCAAGAAAGGATTGGCAAGCTTGGTTAATTACTCAATTAAACAATGGCAGTAATTCATCCTAAGTAACTGTCCTAACTCTCTCCCTGGCATCATCCACATTGTACTGAAATCATTATGGAAAATCTGGGGTGTAGCTGAGAACAAGATTTAGGATTTGGCTGTTATGAGGTGATGCCAATAAGACAAATTTCTTCCTTTTCTTAAGTGGATAAAGAGCTCTCATGTCAGAGGCTGGAACCATGGATCTGCCCCGCCTTTATAAAGTATGTGGAGTCACTTTAATCACTGTTGATAGAAGTCCTATCGCTCCATCCCTGTTTCCTGTCTATTTCCATATCTGCCACTGCAAATTAAAATAGTGCATTTTTGGCAATCATCTGATGTATTAAATAATTTTTCCTCTGGAATATTAAAAAATTACATTAACACAGTTTTAGTTGGTTTTTTTTCTCACCATTCAGATATTATAAGAGACAGGGTGAACTGAAGAACAAATAAATAATATAAATATAAGAAGGGATCTGGTGGTAAAATAGTAATATTGAAGTCCTTGAAAGAACACTTTCAACAGAATCTTTCTACATACAAAGCACAATAATTAAACACTATAGAGTGAAGTGGAGACAAAGGGTTTTTGAGCTGTGCAGTAGTATTATTTTAAAACAAATAATGGAGCTATGCAGAACACCTAGAATTAGAATGATCAAAAAAAGCATGCCCTTCCATGACCCTCATGCTGTCCTGCTTGGGGTGTTGTTTTGAAAGTAAGCCTTTCACTGGCATTCATGACCTTTAAAAAGGAAATAGATTAGCTTTCCTTCCTACTGTAGTCCCAGTGTCATTATCACCTCTATGGAGGCCAGAGAGATGGTCTGGTCTCCTCCCACCTCTTTGTTATCTTAAAGGGTAGCTGAGGACCACCTTCAGCCTTGGTTCTTCAAGCCCTCACTGACAAGCTCACTGACATGCTCCCACACCATTAGCAGTTAATATATGGGAAAGCAATTGCACCTTTTGAGCATTGTATGTGTAAAGCAACAGGTAAGTACCAGGTAAAATGTGTGCATGTGCTTGAAGAAGGGTGGAGAAGAAGAGGATTTTATGGGAGAGTTTTCATATAAAGTCTCCAAAAACAGATTAATTTTTTAATGAAAGTATAGTTTTACTTAAACATGGGGAGTATTGTTAGTCTTCAGCAGGACCAAGATTTTGCTTTTTGTGTTTATTTTGCTTTCTGTGTTTATTTTGCTTTCAATTCTTTGTTTCACACAGTTCAAAACTCATAGTGAAACTGAAGGTTGTTGAAGTAGTAGGTATTGTGTTCCAGTAAGAGATGCTATATCCTACAAGAACTGAAAGAAGAGGATTTCATACAGAAATTGACAGAATTAGGAAAAATGTATCTGCTACTGAACACTTTTCTTGGTGTCCAGTTCCTTAAAATGAATTACCAGATGATGCTTTCCTAGTCATTTTGGAAAGATGAATAAATTTGGTTTCAGCTGAAGTTTGAGCAGACTTCTTACTGAAAAAGCTGCTTGGCTGAAAAGACTAATTAGTCCCTATTAACCTCTATTACTCATTTGCAATTAAGCTGTCCCAGTAGTGACTTAGTCATTTCCCTCTGAACAGAAGTTCAATAGGAAACACAACAAAAGAATTAGAGATGTCAGTGCCATTCCTAGGACACCACTGTGTTTATCCCATTGATACCCAAACAAGAGTAGAAAAAACTAAGAATCATGGGCAATGAGACAGAGTTAAAAATGGTTCTTAAGGCAAATTACTGGGGCATTGGGAGAAAACTACTTTTGATATGTCTGGACCATGATTAGGGAGCTCTGCTTTCCAGACCGCCACAGCATAAAATGTGTCTTAAAGCATTCAAACCATGCTGAACTAAAATATATGTTTATTGTTCAGAAAAAAGATCACCTTCACATACATCTCACAGTTGCATTCAAATGAGGGTTCATTTTTAAAAAAAAAATATTATTTTAAGAGCAATGTGCTTGGTTCTTCAGTTCCAGCATAAAAATGGTATTTTTTGACTGATCATATGAAGTGCCTGCAAGGAAGTAATTTAAGGTAACTTCCTCTCTGGCTTTGCCCTTCACCTCTGATGCCAAACTTGAATCTTCTCATTGACTGAACAGCAAGAAGCAAATTCTTTCCCTCTCTGATCCCCAAAATGCATCCTGTATATAGCACTTAATTATTCTGTTAACTTCTAAAAAGTTTTAAAAATAAGCATTAGTTTGTTGCAATAACTAAAGGAAATCTGAAATTTAAAACAAATTTTATATTGCTTCTGTGATTTTGATCACTTGGAAAACAAACCTCTATGTAAATCAACTAACAGGGAGAAATTCCTGAAATTAATTATTTTAAACCAAAAAAGATTTAAAAATGCCAGTTTTACAGAATTCAATAAACTAGCATACAGAGTGGGCATAGCAGATCATCAGATACTGGAATAGAGACTAGAGCTACAAACAAATAAGAAATTACTTCCCCCCCCCAAAAAAAAAAAGAGAGAAGAAACTGAAAATAGTTTGAAATCTGAAATTCTGAACGTTTCCCAAACCAGTCTAGTACTAATCCTTCACCGTTAGTGGTGCCAAAGGCTTGTTCTGGATACTAACTCAGTTCAGATTTTCATCACAAGAAAAAGGAAACCAAAAAAACATCATACCACTGTGACTCTACACCATGTCTAAGAATGGCCAACCAGCAATATAAAATGAAGTTTTGTAAAAAACACCTTATATATTAATATAACTCTTTCTCTCAATCCCCCCAATGCATAACTAAATAAATAAATGATTCTATTCAGAGCTTTTTTCTGGGAAAAATGCCAAGTGCCACATACAAAAACCTAGAAGATTTGATAGAACTTATTGCTGTGTTTTGGGAGGAATGGCAGGCGAGGCTGTGCTATGGACAGGGGGATAATACCCAAGGATAAACTGTCGTGTGAATTCTGTTCTGACTTACTGGCCTAACCACGTTCAGTGCCTTCCACTGGGTGCTTGTTCATGGTTCTTTTTCTGTGTCTAGTAGTGAACAAGCTAGTGAAAATCTTCGCTGCAGCCATTAGAGGGAATCCTGAGTCCTGACCATTTGCCTACAGAATCCAGTGACATCTATTCAATCACATTTCTTTACCTGTGGCTTAAGCATGGGGGGGGGGGGTGTTTGTGGGATAGGAAAAAAGAAATTAATGTATTTAGGGTTAAAAGACTTTAATTAGTATTTTGATTTCTCTGGCAGAGAGAAGAGGAGATATGGAGGAGTCATCGGTCAGCACCATTTCTCTGATGCATGTGACTGCTTCCATAGTATCTTGACAAAATGCTACCTACAGACATATAAAATGGTTCTGGAAACCTTGGTGACTTCATATTGTGAGTGGAGCATTATGCAGAAAAACTGTTTGATATAACATTCATGCTGGTGTGATTCCTTGCTATGGTGTTTCCTGCTGGCAGGATGGGGGGGGGGGGGTGTACTGCCACAGGTGCTGCAGAAAAAAAAAATTCCTGTACCTTTATAAAAGGATGGTTTTAGTTTCTAGTAAACCTACAAGCACCCTGTTGTCAACTTGCTCTTCCAGGAGGTTCTACAGTTTTCTGTAATTCCTATCACAGGACAATAGTTTTGGACTAATACAGGATGCTCTTCATGACTTCAGAAACCTGCACTAGAGAACCAACCCAGCGCGGGCTGGTACCTACCAGATGGTTCAAACAAGTTCTGCTGTTCCTTAGAAGCTGACTGATGCTCTAAAAACAGGTCATCCTTTTCCTGTTCACCTCCTGATATTATTTTCATTACACATATATTCTAAATACTTTCAAGAAAAATTAGACAGGTAGAAAAATATCCTGCTACCTGGAAGTACTATATGAAAGACACCCCCTTTTCAAATAATGCTTTCAAATAATTTTATCTGGAGTTGAAACACCAAGGAGCTACTTGCTTTAGAAAGCACTTCAGAGAAAGGACTAAACCTGAAATAGTGACTACATTCCACATTGTGTTCTTCCCTGATATCTTTAGAATTGGTATATTTAAATTTGGTTTAAATCTAGTGTATTAGATGTTAGTAAGAGACAGACTCGTTCCAATTTACAAAGACCTTAGAAAAACCTTTGAATTTTAACCATTTCTAGAGGAGCAGTAGCAGATCCAGCATAGAGCCCTCCACAAAACAAAAGGTCTTTCATCGCTGCAAAAAGAGTCTAACAGTAACACTGCAACCCTGATCAGAGAAGGCTAAAGCATAAGTGGCTTTTGCACAGTTGAGAAAGAGGAAGACTGGAAGACATCTTGTCACTCCCAGCCGACACACTTGTGGCTTACCAGAGCATCTGGTGTCAGAATAAGCTGCTCCCTGAGAAGGGGTAAAGCCACGTGCTCCCATCTGAGAGCCGTCACACCTGCTCCTCCACCCTGGGAACACCACCCCATGAAATTCTTTCTATGCAGAGAAATTAGGTGGTTTCTATTCTTCATCAGGCCTACAAACAGAGGATTGCATGGTTAATGCCTGTTTGCCATGCATTAGTATTCCTTGTAGTACATCATTGTCTAAGAATAACAACTAAAAATGTATGACCCTTCTCATAGTCTTGCTTTCAATTTCAAATCAGTTGCACTTTTCTCTAATTTATTAGAGAGAAGTGATGTTATCAATGTATGAGACTCAGTTTACCTTTTAGCTTTTTGTAATTAAATGAACCTTCAGATTCAATGAACATTTGTGTTTTTCAGTGTTCCCAAAATTCTGGTGTTTCTAATAAGCAGAAGCAGCTGGAAAGTTGGATGTTTTCAGGTTTACTTTTTATGAATATGGGCAAGGGGAAAATAGGTTTTCAGGAAACACACTTTTTATCCTAAGCTTTTTCTTTTAAATCAAACCTCTACATTTTTTCTTTTAAATCAAACACAAAATTCATACACATCCACAAAGTAGAAGGAAAATGTGCCAGTGTTTTAGCTTTCACAGTAGAAGAGGGAGGGGAGAGAAAGCAAGAATAATAATTTTTTCATCCTTCACTCAAATAATTAATGTCTTTCTAACATATGAAGCAGGAAATAAGGAGTGAAAGAAAAAAAAAGCAAATACTCACATAATTTCTTCCTGTAACCTCCAGAGCATGAAAATATTTTCTTTTAACATTTGATTACGTAGCTTAATTGCTTCCAGTGTCAGTGGAAGTCTTTACAATATATTAAGCATTGTTGGTTTAGAAGGAAAATGCTGTGTTTTGCTTATCAAGATCAAGGTAACACTAATATAAAACCATTTGTTTTACAAAAAACAAGTCACAAAGGTATTAAGTTTGGAAGGAACTAAAACAAAGATTAAATAATATTTTTCATTGGATCATTAGTATTTTAGAAACCAGGCAAGAAGGACTGGTCCCTGCCAGATAGATATAAAGAAAAAACAGACATCCAGCATGCAGTTCAGTGCATGTTTTAAATATCCAATAAGTATTAACTTAGACCTCTTTACTGGATGAAAATCTGAATATAATCCATAAAATTCCATTGAATTTTTTACAGCAGTGGAGAGCTGCAGTCTCAGTTTCAGAATATTAGCTTTTCAGCAAGAAAGAGGATAGCTGTAAGTCATCTTTTTTCAGACTTGTTTCTTTTTAAAGGCTTCACATTATTTGTCTCTATAATTCTTTCTTCTCTAAGCTGACATTCCGTCCTTTTCATTGGTCTTCTGGGATGGTAAACTAGAATGGGGAAAACTACTGCATTTAAGAAGAAAATGTTCATTTGGTTTTAACAGTTGGTCTATTTTAAAAAATTGGTTGGGGTATAAAATTAGTCCATCAAACAAATGAATAATTTTACAGCTATCTGTAGCAGTCTACAAAGCACTTGCAAGGTCTGTTTGAAGGAACAGTTTATTTCATTAGATCCGTTACTACTGGGGAACATTCATTAGTGCTCAGAAGCTATGGATTATTTCTCATCAACTAGTAAGAGGCTACCTATCCCTACACACCTTTGCCTCACTTGTATCTTTAAACCATCAGCGCACAAAAGCCCTATTATCTTATGCAGCATTTACTGCTTTTGTTTCTCAGGGTAATATTCTGCTGACATATCTGGGTGAGTGGCATGGTCCATTCAGATAGATGTCTTTCTGCATCATCAAGGCTTTGCAATATCAAAGATTGGAAACAATATAAGTGCTATCTGGGGTAAACTGTATTCTACCATGATTCATCCCTCTGTGCTTCTTCCATTCTAAATACTGCATATCTATCTGACACTACTAGAAATGGCACCTAAAAGACATGCCAATATGTGCATCTCTGAGATGCACATGGTGCCTCTCAGTCCACCAGTATTTGCTCTACATCCAGACAGTCCTAAGGCAAGGCTCTTATCAATGTGCTTGTTTAAAAGAATGAGAAAACAATAAAAACTCCTTAAAATTCAAAGATTCAAATTCTTTCCTGGTCAAAAATCTATATTATAGACTCCAAAATGTTACTGGGAACATAACTCAGTGCTAGTATTCTGCATCCAAAACTCAGATTTTCAGTAGTTTTCACCATTAAAGAACCTGGCTGTAAGTATAAAAAGACAACTGACATTTACAGAAAGACTTCTATCAGTTTCTGTGCTTTTTGAATAAGACCTGTTAACTTGGGATTTCCATACAACTTGTTTCCATATCATCTTTGCCATCATTGGTGTAGTTTTGTTTTTATTTTTCAGAACAAAAGCAAAATCTGTCTATA
The DNA here is from genome assembly GCF_947461875.1 of Haliaeetus albicilla. NCBI lineage: Eukaryota > Metazoa > Chordata > Aves > Accipitriformes > Accipitridae > Haliaeetus > Haliaeetus albicilla. The sequence goes on from NC_091515.1 coordinate 38,375,814, forward strand.
TTTTCGTTATAATTGAGAAATCAAATGGAAATAACGGATTTGAATAATTATGTAGGAATTGACTGACCTTTTACTTATGTATGCTATATACATAAATATGGCTCTTAGCAATAGCAGCAATAAGACTTTTAGCAAAATAAACAGAGCATCTCTCTTTTCATTCTTGTTTTTTATTCTTGGTTTATTACTTCAATTAATTTTTTTTAATAACGTTGAGGTGAATAACTGAAAACTCATTTCACAAACATTTAATCTGTGCCATAGGCTGGTAGTGGATCTGTACTCAGTCTGGCCTCAGACTATACCATTCTCTGCTTATAAATATCTCAGCAATGTGGGATAAGGATAACACACCAGCCAAAAATCTCCTCTTCCTGACTCCTGGAGAAAGATATTAGTTGTGTTAACAAATGACCATTATACTAAATCATGTTACAGTTATCCTAGCAATAAAATATACAATGTGAAAACAAACTCCAAATGACTGCAAAAATGTATTATTTGAAGGAAAAATAAACCTGAAAGGTGAAATCTAAGAATGAAGTTCAAAACTCAAAGTCTATTTTTTACCATCAAATTATTAAGCATTCCTTTAAAAATTCTCTTTCTGTGTGCTCATTATTGGGGAATGGGTTTAAAAATAGCATTTAGTGCTTTTGATCACCTACTATGAATATGACCACATATATTCTTATGTTTTTCAGACAATCTCTCAGAGAAAGAATTTATCGTATACATGGCCTAAATCAATAATACATTAATGTTTAGTATCTTCAAAAATAAAATCTGTACCTAAATGCTGCAACTGGCTCTTACCTACATGGTAAACTGAACTTCTCAACTAAACAGATCAAAAATTCCAGGTGACTGCAATCCAAACACTCTGCAATTTGAGCAAAATACCACAACAAATACAGAGCTTAAATATTTTTGAATGTTTAGGAGACTCCTCTACTTCTCACTTGAAGTAAAAAGTGTTTTTCCAGATGTTTGACACATAACTGTCAAAATAGCTATCCAAATCATCTACTTAATTTGAATCAGTATTTAGTCATGTAAAACATAAACCCAGGTATCCCGAATGAAAGATGTGGCAAGTAGTTTTCACGGCAACATCTGGAATTTTCTTGCTATTAGCAGAGAATTCTTTGTGGGTTAAATATCACCAAGTGAACCTAATAATTGGTACCAAACTGGACCGAGCTGCAACATTAAGCTACGGAGTTCGAGAAACAAGTTATTTCCACCTCCTTTGGCAGAACCCATGTGCCGCTCTTAAAGTGAAGGGAATTTGCAACTTACCCAGAAATCGTGCTGAATTTGGGATAGATCACTCCTTTCTATGGAAAAACTTGCAGAAGGGCACCAAATAGAGGGGGAAGAAAATCCATTCTACTAGTTGGTTCAGCAAGGGGTGGGAGCAGAGGGCTGTCCCAGGGCAGAAGCGCAGCCCAGCTGCCCTGGTGAGAGTGGGAAAGGGGCAGCTCAAGCTGCCTGCCAGCTCTCTGCAATGCCTGCCTGCCGTTTGGAGCTGCTCTGTCTGGGATCCATGCATCCTGTAGAGGACCTTGCACTTCAGAGAGCCATGGCTTGAAGAAATACTGGGTCAAAAGATGACCAAGCTCTCCTTCTGCAGAGAAATGATCACCTGTCCTACCTAATTCTTCCTCCCACCTCTACATTCTGCTTTTATAAAAGCGGGGGGGGGGGAATTTTCTCTTTCAGTATTTGAAACATACTCTTACATTCAATCACTCATTTTATGCACCACTTCTGATCATTCTGATACATTTATGCCCAACATGAAAAATATTATTGGTATCTACAGTAATGTAGACAAATAGACAGCATTTGAGTCCATCCTATTACTGATGATGGTGATCAACCTTGGTGTTGTTACATACTATGCAACATGAACTTCTTTTTCTTTTTTTTTCAAGCAAGAACCTGGAACTGTCTTAGCATGTCTTAAATGTCACTTTTCCTAGACTAACTGTATACACGGATGAGTAAACACAGGTAATCATAAACACAATATCGTTTGAAGGAAGAAAAAAACCTAGTAATTTTTCTCCCACTATAGCACAGGTTGGTGGAGACTTCAGCAGTAGCATATGAAATATATCAATTTGCACGTGACACAGCTGCTCTCTTTATTTGAGCAATGACCCAGTGAAGCTTGCTGAAACATTCAGGATAAAATTAGCGAAGTCTGTAACAAGATTCTGTTAGGAGAAGCCCTATATGCAAAATTCACAGCAGATTATGTTATGAATATTATCAGCCTCACTGGAAAACATTTTCTTGTCTGCATTGATTAAACCATGTGCTATTAACACCAGTATCTAAAAACCAGGCTATAGATATCTATAGCATAAATGTACTGCTTCTCAATGCATATGGTTATTATCTTTTTATCAGTTAAATGTGTATCTGATAAATGCCTCTTCTAAATTAAAAAACATATATATTGCGCTTCTGAAGAGTTAATCATAAAAGCATTTTTACTTAACTTACCAGTTATTGAAGCTGGAATGAGTATTGCCTTAAACTCTCTACCTGCTCTCATGTTGGTAATGGATCTCTCTCTCTCCCTTCCCCCCCTGTGCAGAGATTGCAGGAAACTTAGAAAACTAGCACAGACACTGTTTCAAATTACTTGAGAAAGAAAACAGGAACAATCATTTCGTTCTCTTTTTTTCAGATGAGTACAGTACCTTCAGAAAGAAGGAAGGAAGGGAGGGGAGAGGAAGTCAACAACTCTTTGCTTTCCTGCAAAAAATAAGGAAACAACAGATAGCAATCTCATTTTCTCTCAAACAAAATGTTTGGAAAAAATAAATATAACCAAACTAAAAGGAATTCCTCAAGTATTATATATGAATTATTGGCTTCATAAAACCTACTTTACAGTGCAACTACATTAATGCAGTTGAATTTCCCATGTAGTGACAAGGAATAAGACACCCATATCTTACACAGAACAGTTAGTCATAAGCTTGTACAGCTAATGCAGGCTTTTACTCTAGACAAGGAGCAATTATACATGTATACACATATCTTGTTTCCATGGTGATATAGGAAAAAAATTCCTAAAACCCCTCTTTACTGTGATCACAAGAAAATGGCAGATTGGATATTTACATAATGCTATCAAATGAAAAGGGGGATAGAGGGGATCACAAATATGGTAAGGATCATAGCTTGAAAATTGGCGTTGCAGTAATGAGTAATTTATCTTAAAGATCTGCAATATAGAAGGCAATCTGATTTATCCAAACAAAAACTATGTGCTATTGTATTGGGTTTGTGTGGCAAGGTTTTGGTAGCAGAGGGGCTACAGGGGTGGTTTCTGCGAGAAGCTGCTAGAAGCTTCCCCTATGTCCAATAGACCCAATGCCAGCCAGCTACATGACAGACCCACCACTGGCCAAGGCAGAGCCAATCAGTGATGGTGGTAGCACCTCTGTGATAACATATTTAAGAGGGGGGAACTGTGCAACACCAGCAGCCAGAAGAGAGTTTTTATTTCACATTATCCTCCTCTGATTTGATTGGTAACAAATTAAATTAATTTTCCCGAGTTGAGACTGGTTTGCCTGTGAGGGTAATTGGTGAGTGATCTCCCTGTCCTTATCTTGACCCACAAGTCTTTCGTTATATTTTCTCTCCCCTGGCCAGCTGAGGAGGGGGAATGATAGAATGGCTTGGTGGACACCTGGCATTCAACCAAGGTCAACCTACCATACTGTATTGGTTTTGTGTGGCAAGGTTTTGGTAGCTGGGGGGGTTACAGGGGTGGCTTCTGTAAGAAGCTGCTGGAAGCTTCCCCTATGTTCGAGAGAGCCCATACCAGCCGGCTCTAAGATGGACCCGCCGCTGGCCAAGGCTGAGCCAATCAGCGATAGTGGAAACGCCTCTGTGATAACATTTTTAAGAAGGAAAAAAAGTTGGGACAGACGAAAAACGGCAGCCGGAGAGAGGAGTGAGAACATGTGAGAGAAACAACCCTGCGGACACCAAGGTCAGTGAAGAAGGAGGGGGAGGAGATGCTCCAGGTGCCAGAGCAGAGATTCCCCTGCAGCCCGTGGTGAAGACCATGGTGAGGCAGGCTGTCCCCCTGCAGTCCATGGAGGTCCACGGTGGAGCAGATATCCACCTGCAGCCCGTGGAGGACCCCACGCCGGAGCAGGTGGGTTCCCGAAGGAGGCTGTGACCCCGTGGGAACCCCACACTGGAGCAGGCTCCTGGCAGGACCTGCGGATCTGTGGAGAGAGGAGCCCACGGAGCAGGTTTTCTGGCAGGACTTGTGACCCCGTGGGGGACCCACGCTGGAGCAGTGTGCTCCTGAAGGACTGCACACAATGGAAAGGACCCGGACCCATGCTGGAGCAGTTCATGAAGAACTGCAGCCCGTGGGAAGGGCCCACATTGGAGAAGTTCGTGGAGGACTGTTTCCCGTGGGTGGGACCCCACGCTGGAGCAGGGGAAGAGTGTGATGAGCCCTCCCCCTGAGGAGGATGAAGTGGCAGAAAATAACGTGTGATGAACTGACCGTAAACCCCATTCCCCGTCCCCCTGTGCCACTGTGGGGGGTTGGTAGAGAATCCGGGAGTGAAGTTGGGCCCGGGAAGAAGGGAGGGGTGGAGGGAAGGTGTTCTGAGATTTGGTTTTATTTCTCATTATCCTACTCTGGTTGATTTGTAATAAATTGAGTTAATTTTCCCCAAGCTGAGTCTGTTTTGCCCGTGATGGTAATTGGTTAGTGATCTCTCCTGTCCTTATCTCGACCCGCAAGCTCTTTGTTATATTTTCTCTCCCCTGTCCAGCTGAGGAGGGGGAGTGATAGAAAGGCTTTGGTGGGCACCTGGCACCCAGCCAGGGTCAACCCATCATACACACATAGAATCATAGAATCATAGAATGGTTTGGGTTGGAAGGTACCTTAAAGGTCATCTAGTTCCAACCCCTGTGCCATGGGCAGGGAGACCTTCCACTAGACCAGGTTGCTCAAAGACCCATCTAACCTGGCCTTGAACACTTCCAGGGAACACTCTGTGTGTTGAACACTCTCTGGGAAACCTGTTCCAGTGCATCACCACCCTCAGTGAAGATTTCTTCTTTACATCTAATCTAAATCTACCCTCTTTCAGTTTAAAGCCATTACCCCTTTTCCTGTCACTGCATGCCCTTGTAAAAAGTCCCTCTCCGGCTTTCCTATAGGCCCCCTTTAGGTACTGGAAGGCTGCTATAAGGTGTCCCCGGAGCCTTCTCTTCTCCAGGCTGAATAACCCCAACTCTCTCAGCCTGTCTTCATAGGAGAGGTGTTCCAGCCCTCACATCATTTTTGTGGCCCTCCTCTGGACCTGCTCCAACACGTCCATGTCTTTCTTGTACTGAGGACTCCAGAGCTGGACGCAGTACTCCAGGTGGGGTCTCACCAGAGCAGAGTAGAGGGGCAGAATCACCTCCCTCGACCTGCTGGCCACACTTCTTTTGGTGCAGCCCAGGATGCCATTGGCTTTCTGGTTTGCTAGCTCACATTACTGGCTCATATTCAGTTTTTCATCCATCAATACCCCCAAGTCCTTCTCTGCAGGTGTTTAGGTTGGGGTTTGGGGGTGTTTGTATCTTTGTTTTGGGTTTGGATTTTCTTGTATTTTGGGGTCTGTTTTGTGCCTTGACACTTAGGAAAGAAGTTTTGAACAGGAGTTCAAAACAGTTATTGATAAATAAAGAGTGAGCATTAAGACATCTAGCCAAGAATAATCAGGGGAAAAGAAAATCAGAGCTCTTAGGTCTGTTAGATTTCCTGTATTCTTCAGAAAGTTTAAAAGGATTTTGGTCCTTGGTTTTTTTTTTATTTTAAGACAACAGTTTTGCTGAGACTGCTATTGTTTTGTAGAAAATCATTTGGTTATAACTTAAAGCACAGGAAAAATCCCCATTTACAGGAAAAACCTCAGACTACACTAGAAGTCTTGCCACTGGGATTTCTTCAGCTGTACATTTCCCTTTTGCTCATCAGGGCTGCTCACTTTGGTTCATACACCAAAAATGTACCCTGATACAGCACTGCTGGTGGTCATTCTGTGTATGCATAATGCCAGAATATCCCTTCTAAGATGTTATTGATCAGTAAACAGTGTTGCAAGGTTCCTGAATATTTCCGGAGAAATTATGTGTGTGTGTGTTTGTAGTGACTGATAATAGGCCTATTTTGTGGGGGAGTTTTAATTATTTTTTAAAGTCAGTTGATATTTTTGACTGGCAACACCTGGTCTTAGGCAACAGTCATTAAAATGGAGGATGGAAGAACAAAATGGGGCTGAACTGAAGACTGCACTTACAGAACAAGTATTATCTCTGGACTGTTAGGATTGCATGATTGTGTGTTGAATTTTCTGCAATTTTTTTGTCTCCTGTCAACCACATAGACTTGAAATGCTGGACATTTTCTCCTGCTGCTTAAGGTAGAGCATTGGAAATGGACTGCAGCTGGAATTGCCATTCAGAGTGACCCTCTGCATACTGTTTGCTGCCTTTTGCTGTCTCCTTCCAAGAAGAAATCCCTTATGAAAGTTGCTGTTAGGTCCAATTACTTTATGCTGTTCCAAGTCTTCTAACTTCATTGGACTGGTTCTTTCTTTCTCACTAATGTGTATCACAATTGGTCCCTTTTAACAGGGACAGATTAGCCCACTAAAGCATAATTACTGGTGCTGTATGGTTTCCTCCTCACTAGGCTGTCCCTTTGAGAGTCTTTCTCAGCAGTGCAAACTCAGTCACACTATTCGGCCTAGATAACAACATCTGATCATAATTCCCATTCTTGTGGTGATTTGGGGGGGGTGGTGGGAGTGGTGGGGTTTTTTTGTAAGACTGAAGTTTCAGATCAAGAGAAAACCTAAGTCTTTGGCTGTAGAAGTTCTCTAGTCTCCACCCTCAGCTGCATAGGCTGCTCCCTAGACCCTAGCACACTCTTCCTGTATTGCTTTTCTATATAGAAGCAAGACCCAACAACACAGTGATATAGTGAATCCAGACATATGCCCTGGACAGAAATTGCAGTGAACTCCAGTAGGTGCCACCTTGGGGAAAGTTACCTAGAAGCTGAACAGTCAGTCTACATACTGCAGTATCCTTTTCGCTTTGTCATAAGGTGTCTGACAATGAGTAGGTTAATAAGCTGGGAGAAGAGAAAATAAATCCAAATGAGCTCCTGAATCATCCCTTAGCGTGGAGATGCCATCAGCCAAGCCTGTTGATCCCTTCTCAGACATGCTGGGTTTTTTTCTTCTATTTGTCTGAAACCACCTACAATGCAAAGATTGTTAGCTTGCATAATAAGGCAACCTCCATTCACCAGGCAGTGAGCATGAAAAAGGGAGAAGGAGAGACTGCATTTTCTCTTCTTGGCAGCTGTCCCATCCATAGAGGTTATATCTGCACAGTACATGTTCAAGTGGTTCCAAATCAGATGGTTAATGAATAGCAATAACATAATGAACAGGTTTCTTCTCTGTTCTTTTTCTTAATAACTGTAATGCCACAGTTCAGGTTGTGGGAGTGAATCAGCACTCTTAAGACAATACTGTAAATAGCTGTCAACAGGGTGCAACTGGTAGTGAAATAATTCTCATGCTCAACTGCAATATTGCTTTTGTTAATTTTCCACATGTAAAGTTACTATGTGGATTAAGATTTTTATAATGCATGGCAAGATTGGTTTCAGCCTGCCCTACATAACTGTGAAGACAATCTTAATCTCTTACATCAGCATGAATCCTGTGAAGTCAACTAAGGTATTTTGGATTTACTATGTTTTGATTTATTGTGCTGCTAAGAGCATTGCAAAAAACATCACCAATTGTTTTTCCTATAACCTTTGTTTTCCTCCACATTTCAAGAAAAAAAAAATATGGATATTAGAAACCCATTTTAAACTGCTGTCCTGGTTTCAGCTGGGATAGAGTTCATTTTCTTTATAGTAGCTGGTATAGTGCTATGTTTTGAGTTCAGTATGAGAAGAATGTTGATCACACACTGATGTTTTCAGTTGTTGCTAAGTAGTGTTTAGTCCAAAGTCAAGGATTTTTCAGCTTCTCATGGGCAGCCAGCAAGAAGGCTGGAAGGGCACAAGAAGTTGGGACGGGACACAGCCAGGGCACCTGACCCAAAGTGGCCAAAGGGGTATTCCATACCATGTGACGTCACATCTAGTATATAAACTGGGGGGAGTGGGCCTGGGCGGAATCGCCGCTCGGGGACTAACTGGGTGTCGGTCGGCAGGTGGTGAGCAATTGCATTGTGCATCATTTGTACATTCCAATCCTTTTATTATTGCTGTTGTCATTTTATTAGTGTTATCATTATCATTATTAGTTTCTTCTTTTCTGTTCTATTAAACCGTTCTTATCTCAACCCATGAGTTTTCCTTTTTTTTTTTCCAATTCTCTCCCCATCCCACTGGGTGTGGGGGGGAAGTGAGTGAGCAGCTGCATGGTGCTTAGTTGCTGGCTGGGGTTAAACCATGACAACTGCAAAATGACATAACAATAAATCCAGGTTTCATTTGTCTCCTGAATCGATTGCTGTGGTGGGTTGACCTTGGCTGGCCACCAAGGTGCCCACCAAGCTGCTCTATTACTGCTCCTCCTCAACAGGACAGGGGGACAAAATATGATGAAAAGCATATGGGTCAAGATAAAGACAGGGAGATCACTCAGAAATTACAGTCATGGGCAAAACAGACTCAACTCGGGGAAATTAATTTAATTTATTGACGATCAAATCACAGTAGGATAATGAGAAATAAGGACAAATCTTAAAACACCTTCCCCCCACCCCTCCCTTCTTCCCGGGCTCAACTTCACTCCCTACTCTTCTACCTCCTCCCCCTGAGCAGCGCAGGGGGACGGGGAATGGGGGTTGTGGTCACTTCATCACACATTGTCTCTGCTGCTTCATCCTCCTCAGGGGCAGGACTCATCACACTCGTCCCCTGCTCCAGCGTGGGGGTCCCTCCCACGGGACACAGTCTTTCACAAACTTCTCCAATGTGGGTCCTTCCCACAGGCTGCAGTTCTTCATGAACTGCTCCAGCATGGGTCCCTTCCACGGCGTGCAGTCCTTCAGGAGCACACTGCTCCAGCGTGGGTATCCCACGGGGCCACAGGTCCTGCCAGAAAACCTGCACCAGTGTGGGCTACTCTCCACAGATCCGCAGGTCCTGCCAGGAGCCTGCTCCAGCGCGGGGTTCCCACGGGGTCACAGCTTCTTTCAGGGCACATCCACCTGCTCCGGCGTGGGGTCCTCCACAGGCTGCAGGTGGATATCTGCTCCACCATGGACCTCCATGGACTGCAGGGGGACAGCCTGCCTCACCATGGTCTTCACCATGGACTGCAGGGGAATGTCTGCTCCGGCGCCTGGAGCACCTCCTCCCCCTCCTTCTTCACTGACCTTGGTGTCTGCAGAGTTGTTTCCCTTACATATTCTCACTCCTCTCTCCTGGCTGCTGTTGCGCAGCAGTTTTTTTCCCCCTTCTTAAATATGTTATCCCAGAGGCACTACCACTATTGCTGACTGGCTCGGCCTTGGCCAGCAGCGGGTCCATCTTAGAGCCGGCTGGAATTGGCTCTCTCTGACATAGGGGCAATTTCTAGCAGCTTCTCACAGAAGCCACCCCTGCAGCCCCCCTGCTACCAAAACCTTGCCACATAAACCCAGTAAAATTGCTTTTTAATAGAAAGTTGTTAGATCACTTATGAAATTGTTCCTTTTTATTATTTTTGTCTTTAAGTCTAAGGTGAGTGAAAGTTTAAACTTAAATTGCTAAAACTTAAAGTGCTAAAAATTCAGGGTTCTTATGCAGTCTTCATCTCTATATCATGTGCATTCCCAACCAACAGCCTGAGTTTTGATTTTGTGTGCAAGAGGAATGTATATTCAGGATCATGACACATCTCTGCTTAGCCAGTCTGGCTGTTTATTTTTCACGGTGACTGAGCTCACTGAAAAGCTCTGTGCTATTATGAGTATATACCAGTTTGTGTGTGCAGTAGGAACTCAGAGGAATAGAATAGAATAGAATAGAATAGAATAGAATATTTTCAGTTGGAAGGGACCTACAACACTCATCTAGTCCAACTGCCTGACCAATTCAGGGCTGACCACAAGCTAAAGCATGTTGTTAAGGGCATTGTCCAAAGACCAAACACTGACAGGCATGGGGCATCAACTACGTCTCCAGGAAGCCTGTTGCAGTGTTTGACCACCCTCCCGGTAAAGAAATGTCTAGTCTAAACCTCCCCTGGCACAGCTTTGAACCATTCTGTGATGGGTTGACCCTGGCTGGACGCCAGGTGCCCACCAAAGCCGTTCTATCACTCCCCCATCCTCAGCTGGACAGGGGAGAGAAAAATATAACAAAGAGCTTGCGGGTCGAGATAAGGACAGGAGAGATCATTCACTAATTACCGTCACGGGCAAAACAGACTCAGCTTGGGGAAAATTAACTCAATTTATTACAAATCAACCAGAGTAAGGTAATGAGAAATAAAACCAAATCTCAGAACACCTTCCCTCCACCCCTCCCTTCTTCCTGGGCACAACTTCACTCCCGGATTTCTCCACCAAGCCCCCCAGTGGCGCAGGGGGACGGGGAATGGGGTTTATGGTCAGTTCATCACATGTTATTTTCTGCCGCTTCAACCCTCCTCAGGGGGAGGGCTCATCACACTCTTCCCCTGCTCCAGCGTGGGGTCCCGCCCACGGGAGACAGTTGTCCACGAACTTCTCCAATGTGGGCCCTTCCCACGGGCTGCAGTTCTTCACAAACTGCTCCAGCATGGGTCCTTTCCACGGTGTGCAGTCCTTCAGGAGCACACTGCTCCAGCGTGGGTCCCCCACGGGGTCACAAGTCCTGCCAGAAAACCTGCTCCGTGGGCTCCTCTCTCCACAGATCCGCAGGTCCTGCCAGGAGCCTGCTCCAGCGCAGGGTTCCCACGGGGTCACAGCCTCCTTCGGGAACCCACCTGCTCTGGCGTGGGGTCCTCCACGGGCTGCAGGTGGATATCTGCTCCACTGTGGACCTCCATGGGCTGCAGGGAGACAGCCTGCCTCACCATGGTCTTCACCATGGGCTGCAGGGGAATGTCTGCTCCGGCGCCTGGAGCACCTCCTCCCCCTCCTTCTTCACTGACCTTGGTGTCTGCAGAGTTGTTTCCCTTACATATTCTCACTCCTCTCTCCTGGCTGCTGTTGCGCAGCAGTTTTTTTCCCCCTTCTTAAATATGTTATCCCAGAGGCACTACCACTATTGCTGACTGGCTCGGCCTTGGCCAGCAGCGGGTCCATCTTAGAGCCGGCTGGTATGGGCTCTCTCGAACATAGGGGAAGCTTCCAGCAGCTTCTTACAGAAGCCACCCCTGTAACTCCCCAGCTACCAAAACCTTGCCACACAAAACCAATACACATTCCCACACGTCCTATCACTGGATATCAGGGAGAAGAGATCAGCACCTCCCTCTCCACTTCCCCTCCTCAGGAAGCTGTAGAGAGCAATGAGGTCACCCCTCAGCCTCCTTTTCTCCAAACTAGATAAACCCAAAGTCCTCAGCCACTCCTCATAGGTCATGCCTTCCAGCCCTGTCACCAGCTTTGTTGCCCTCCTCTGGATGCATTTGAGTACCTTAACATCCTTCTTAAATTGTGGGGCCCAGAACTGTACACAGTACTCAAGGTGAGGCTGCACCAACACTAAATACAGAGGGATAATCACCTCTCTTGACAGGCTGGTTATACTGTCTGGTGCACCCCAGGATGTGGTTTTCCCTCATGGCTGCCAGGGCACACTGCTGACTCATATTGAGCCTGCTGTCAACCAGCACCCCCAGCTCCCTTTCTGCAGGGCTGCTCTCCAGACACTCTACACTAAATTTATACTTGTGCCTGGCATTACTCCATCCCAGGTGCAGAATCCGGCATTTGTTTTTGTTAATTTTCATGACACTGATGATTGCCCAATGCTCCAATCTATCTAGATCCTTCTGCAAGGCCTCTCGTCCCTCAAGAGTGTCAACAGGACCTCGCAGTTTGATATCATCAGCAAACTTGCTAACGGTGCATTCAACTCCTGCATCCAGATCATTGATAAAATATTGAACAGAACTGGCCCTAGAATTGAGCCCTGAGGAACACCGCTGGTGACTGATCGCCAGCCAGATGTAGCCCCATTTACTACAACCCTTTGAGCCCTGCTGTTCAACCAGTTCTTCACCCAGCACATCACAAACCTGCTCATCCCACAGTTGGACTGTAGGGGTCAATTATATGGAACTTAGTTACTGGGCCTGAAAGTAGCTCATGGGCGCAAGAGCATTCCAGACGCCTTTAGAAGGCCTTGAACAGAATAAACAAGAAGACAGAAAAAGAAAGATCCCAATTAGAAAAACACAGGTGCGCATTCCACGATAAAGGGAACTTGGCACAAACAACCTCAATTCGGCAGTTTATCTTGACCAATTAGACTGAGACAAGTTTCGCATGCTCTAGTTAATATAGCCAATTATGTCCTGTGTTTATGCGCGTGTACAGAGTGAGTATAACTAACTGTATCTTATGTTTATACGCGTGTACAGTGTCGATATAACCAATCACATTTTATGCTTGTGCGCGTGGACACCAAATGCTTGCATGCAGCAGCCAATCAAAGCTTCTAAGGAACTTAGAGACTTGTATAAGAATGATCAGCTAGGCTCAATAAACTGGCGACTTTAATCATCATATTGGTGTCCTGTCGTCCGGGTCCCACATGGAATAACCCTATAACCCTACATTGGACAACTTGTCCAGAAGGATGCTGTGAGGGACAGTATCAAAAGCCTTACTAAAATCCAGAAAATCTACATCCACCGCCTTCCCTTCATCCACTAGACAGGTGACCCTATTGTAGAAGGATATCAAGTTAGTTAGACAGGACTTTCCCTTTGTGAACCCATGTTGACTGTTCCTGATGATTGCATTGTTCTTTAAATGCCTTTCAATAGCACCCAGTATGATCTTCTCTGCAATTTCTCCAGGTATGGAGGTTAGACTAACAGGTACACCTGGCCTTTCCAACTGCTAGCCTAGGCAGAGATTGTGTTGAAAAAACTAGCTGGATTTATTGAAATGGCTGTTTTTCATTTAAAGTCTACTTTCAGGATGAAACCCAAATCAGATACTGAATGCTGGATTCTGGCTATGTCTTGATTTTCTTCACTCTAAGTAAACATAATGATTCTGGAGTCATGCTGGAAAAACCTGCAGCCTTAGATGTCCCAGATGAAGGAGAGGGAAGGTCCCAGGACAGGAGCGAGAGGGTTTTGCTAACAACAGAAATAAATGGCAAGATTGTTTGGGGTGGGTCTGATTCTGTTTCAGAACCTAGGAAACAGCTTCTCCATGGGTCAGAATTGTCATGTAGCAACTTACAACAGCAGGGAATATGCCCTAAATCTGAGTGAAGGAGATCAAAATTCAATTTCCACAATACTGTCTGAATATCTGCAGGATCGATGTAGCTAAAGAAAAATACCAGAATTTGTTCTTTAAACCAGACACACATCAAGTCATTCTGCAAGGGGGGGTTGGCTAAGCTCAGGAAAAAAGAGGGACTCTCCTTGTAAGAGCACATTATTTGGATCTCTTTCCACAGGATGGCATTTTTCAGGAATGTGATTCAGCACAGGATTAAAAAAACACTCCAAAAAGGTGATTATTGTTTTTCCCAGTGGCTAGAATTACTGATGAGCTCTGCACCATGCTGAGCAGGATGGGTGGGGGATGAACAGTCATAGTCTTTGACTGACAGCTGTCCATGCTGTACCAATTCCTTGCATCTACATCATACAATGGCTGAACTGTTCCTTTAGCATGCGTGGCCAGGGGTGGAAAGTGGCATGTGCTCAGGTGTCATGGGAATGCCATCATGTGTCTGTGCAAATGAGTGTCCCTGCTCCCCAGCAAGGGAAAGTCAGACATTTTCATAGCAAATTCAGTTAACTGTTTCTGCACTGGCAGATCTAGGAGCATTTGATTCTTGAATTTCAGTAGTATTTTTTCAAGTCCATATATTTTTCATTATTTCTCATGTTTGATTAGTGTTAGTCTTCATTCAGTTCAGAAAAATTAGATTACTCAGATATGTCATTCTTATAAATCAGGTTTGGTATCATATATTAGTTCTTACAAAATCCAAAGCAAAAATTGTCTTTTAGTAACACATTCATCTGAAAGATATTTCAGTAATCTTTAGGTTTATAAACCTTTATTTTACTGGTTTGGGGAGAAGTAAAATTTGGATTTGAACTACCTATCAGTTACTTTCAACATTTTTATTGTGACTAGCAAATAGCACACTCTTAAAACTTCTTTAATGCACTAATAAAAAAACAATTCACAGACTATGAAGACATTTTTCTTTTCTTTTCATTACACCATGGCTGCCTGTAACATAGATTCCCTTTTCATCTTCTTTGCCAACAGCTGACACTAAACCAGATACATGGAGAGATCAAACACACAAAGATTCTCTGTGTTAGCACTAATAATTTGCTCCCATAATCCACTAAGCAAACAGTCCTCTTAGTCTCTGGTGTGTCTCATCATTTTCACAAGCTTCATAAAATGCAATGTCACTAAAGGATAAGATTTGAAGTACTTTGCAGTTGCAAGACAGATCACATCCTATTAGAGAATAAAGCAGGAGGGCAAGAATGAGCTACCTGTGGCGGAGGGAATGAAAAGCCAAGACACAGGTGCATCACTTAGGGCAACTGGGCTGCTTTCATGTGCCTTTTGCCACTTACCTGAAGGATATTGGTTACAGCCTGTCATGAGGCCCTAACACCCCTCAGGGCAGGAAGGGTCCCACAAGCAGTGCTGAGGTGTAGAGACCTTGTGAGTAAATAGTCCTGCCACCTGTCCCAAAGTAAAGAATAGTCTCTGTTTGCCAAGTCACTTAGAAACTGCAGCACTGCTGTGCAGCATTTAGTGGGAGGGAATACACTTGCTTTATTCTCCCAATGATTAAATAGTCAGCTATATTTTGATGTTGTTACAAAAGGAAAAGGAAAGACAAAGCAGTTAAATGCAATGTCATGCCTACCTGAATAACAGCCACAGCCTGACACAAGGGAAGTGGCAGGGAAGGAGAAGATGGAAAGCACAGGGCCATTGCTGTCAAGGGCAGTGTAGTCTTGGACCAGCCGAAGCCAGTTGTGAACCCACCCCCTTGGTACTCCTTGCAGCTGCCAGGTCAGGGTTTTGCTTCCAGGGTATCTTTGGCTGTTTAATCTGAGGACAGTCCTGGTTACCCTTGCCTTTAGTGAAGAGAGCTCCTGGGACTGCCAAAGACCCCGCACCCTCTCTCTCCCTTAGAGTGAACTGGTCTATATTTATCCCTGACCTGAGCTTTCTTCCTAGTTTGCTGTTACGTGTCTTGACACAGCCCATAGAAATGTAGGGAATTCAGCTTCCTGCCTGCTCAGCCTTTCTTTATTTTCAGACTGTGTAGAGGTAGTCCTCAGGGGACTCGATCTGATTTCTTTGCGGTCTGCCTGGGAGGTCCATGTGTAGAGGTAGTCCTCAGGGGACTACTAGAAGCATCTGATCCCTGTAATTGTGTGTTCATTATGCCCCCCCGGGAGATCCGACCATAGACCCTACTTCTCTCCTGGAGAGATTAAAGGTCTACAGTGCCCAGCTCTTTCCCCTTGGTATGATGCCCATTATGCCCCCCCCTTGGAAATCCGACTGTAGACTCTATTTCTCTCCTGGAGGGATTAGAGGGCTACAGTACCCAAGTCTTCCCCCTTGATATAACATTGGTTTGTGTGGTTTTAGGAGCCATTCTGGTGGCAGCACAATGGAAAAAAACGTGTGGCCTGACAAGCAAAAGGGAAGATGATAAAATGCCTTCAAGATTTAGTGAAGGCTTTGCAGGAGCATACAGAAAATGAGACAAGAAGTGTCTCTGATCAACTCACCACTGAGCGAGTGACTAACCAGAGACTACATACCGCTTTGATGGAGGCTTTAGAGCAGGAAAGAGTATTAAGGGAGCAATTAGATGAAACTCACTGCCAGATTGGTGTAGAAAATGTGGATGCACACTCTAATGGGGAAAATGAATCAAAATTACATGCTTTTGAAGATCTAGGACAGATAAGGGAAATGTTTTCTCTTGGGATGGGGGAAGTCACAATGCGGCCTTTGATTAAGACTGAGACTGTGGATGGTGGTCAAGGAAGAGCCCAACAAGTTACCACCCACATCGTCCCATATTGCCCACTGATTTGGCTAAAATTCAGAAAAATATTCCCGGGGACCCTGAGAAACAGAACCCAAGTATGTGTGGAGAGTATCCCTTACCAGGGGCAACCGTACCCTAATAAGTGAGGACGAGGCAAGGGAATATTGGGGTCTGGGGTTTTTCCTAACTACAAATGACAATAGAGAGCCGTGGTCCCTGATCCAAAGAGTAGCATATTGGGCAGGTGGATTGGACCCTATGGAGAGGGGAGAACCCTTCTTGATTAAAACGCCTACGGCAGGTCACCTTTTGGAGACCGTACAAAAAGCTGCATGTCTCCAGCTGATGCATGATCAATTCCTGGTTCTCAACAGTCCTTCCCCATGCAATGTGTGGCACACCCTGAAAGGTTGCATCCTCTTATAAGGGGACTGCCCGATGCCTTGAAATTGTATGTGGTGCAATTACAAGATAGCTTGAGAGCACCGTGACCCCAAAGAAGGGGAGGCCCCCCGGAGATGACATGGGGAGAAGTAACACTGGAGTTGATTAATTATGGGAGGATGGAAGGGCATGGGGAAATGAAAGCTAAGCCCCCATACAATTCTCGACCCCCACCTCCGACGAGGCTGTCACAGCCTGCTGACAATAAAAGATCTGCACTGTGGACAGACGGTATTGTTACTGAAAAAGCCAGTCAAAGAAACTCTCTAAGACTTGATTTTGGAGTTTTCGAAAGAAGGCATTGTTTATTGCAGCGCTGGGTGCACAGGGGATTGCTCCACCTATCGTGCACACCGTTACCTACAGCAAGCAAAATTTATATTGTTCCAGTCATACATATTCATATTATCATTTACATAGTGTCCACCCTTTGGTCACGTGCAGTGTGGGTCATCTCTTTCTCCTAGTTAACTGGCCTTGGCAAGTTTTTAATTACAAAAACTCAGCAGAACTCAAAGCTTATCATCAGGGCCCAAGGCACATCAGGCCCAAGGCCTCCTGTCTGTTGGCACCTCCAGCAGTGCATACCATTGACAAAGCTCAAGGTTTTTCTTATCTAATTAGTACATACCAAAATTTTGAAGTTTTCAAGCAAGCAAAAGTTCGTTAGTACAGCGATACAGTAAAATTTTCCTTCTCCTGCCTTTGTTCAAGGCATCAGTATCTCAAAGGGAATCCCCAGGGAGGTGATGGACGGGTTGCCCACTCCCAACCTGGAAGGTCTGGTGAAAGGCTGGGACAAAATAAAAGGGGCCCTATCTCCCTCAAACTTTAAAGACCTTTCTCCCCCATCCCGGGAAGCCAGGGACATGGCCCTGTCTGCTCCTCGGGAGGCTGAATTGATTGATTTGGATGTCCCCAAGTCAGAAAATTCCCCTCTGCCATCCCCAACAAGTGAGCCAGGGGGTGGCCAGTGGGTCCATGAGAAAGCTGACAGAAAGCGATAAAGGGGACCTTTTAATTACCTTTTCCCTTGACCTCTTTATGTTTTATATTTGAACTTTGTAGAACCAAAGAGAAATGGAGAAAGACTGCAAGGGACCTGTGTTAGTCCTAACTATATTAATTGTTATTTGTAATTTTTGTCTGTTATGTCGTGGTTTGACCCCAGCCAGCAACTAAGCACCACACAGCCGCTCACTCAGTCCCCCCCCACCCAGTGGGATGGGGGAGAAAATTAGGAAGAGAAGTAAAACTCATGGGTTGAGATAAGAACGGTTTAATAGAACAGAAAAGAAGAAACTAATAATGATAATGATAACACTAATAAAATGACAACAGTAAGAATAAAAGGATTGGAATATACAAATGATGCACAATGCAATTGCTCACCACCTGCCGATCGATGCCCAATTTGTCCCCGAGCGGCGATCCCCCTGCCCCCACTCCCCCCAGTTTATATACTAGATGTGACGTCACATGGTATGGAATACCCCGTTGGCCACTTTGGGTCAGCTGCCCTGGCTGTGTCCCGTCCCACCTTCTTGTGTCCCTCCAGCTTTCTCGCTGGCTGGGCTTGAGAAGCTGAGTAATCCTTGACTTTAGACTAAACATTACTTAGCAACAACTGAAAACATCAGTGTGTTATCAACATTCTTCTCATACCTAACTCAAAAACATAGCACTATACCAGCTACTAGGAAGACAATTAACCCTATCCCAGCTGAAACCAGGACACTCACCATACACAACACAACTACCTCCTCAGAAGAAGCACGCAAGAAGATGAGAGAAGTTACAGACAAGACTGGAGAACTTTTCCAAGCAATGCAACCAAGAGACTGGCTTAATGGAGGATCATTGCTGACCTCTCTCCTAACATCCTTGGGACTCATGGGGTGGGGAAATGGCTTGTTAGCATTGGACTGCTGTTGGTATGTGGATTATTTGTTCTTAATGCTTGGCCTTGCAATTGTTCACTGTATGATTACCCATGCTATCCCTTCCCTCTCCTCTCTTCTCCCCCTCTTCTGTCCATTAAGTGAAGTTTTATATGTTATCTCTCTCCTTTTTTCTATCTCTCCCCTTTCTTTACATCTAAATCACCAGCATGGGAGAAGACTATGGACAATATTATATAGACAATGTTTGAGCCAGGGGGTGGTGTGAGAGACTGAAAGAGTTAATGTCTCAAACATTGTGGTGGGGCAAGTTCTGCTTAACAATGAACTCTGCATAACTCTGCATAGCAAGGAACCACAGGTGAAAAGAAGCCGATCAGCACCCTTCAGCAACAGGACAGGGAGGGCTGCCAGAGGGTGCACAGCTCCCTGTTCTGATAATGCCGCTCTGATATGATGAGCAGGGCAATTTACCATGCCATTTCGATATGCTGTTCTGATATGCTAAGCAGGACAGATCACCATGCATAACAAAAGATCACATCTGCAGGGAAGGGGAAGTTACTCCCCAAACAACCCCCAAGTCCCAAAGGCTCACAAACTGCTCATGACACCTAATTGGCCTAATAAGTTTGAGTGCCCGCCCGATGGAGGGGCAGGGATGATAAAAGGACACAAACTGAAGCCCCAGGTGCACAAGACTGTCAGAGCTGGACCCTGTGGCTGACTGAACCAATGCTAGACCCAGGACTGGTCATATCTTTCTCTCTTCCTTTTTCTCTCTGTCTTGTTCTCTCTTTCTTTTTCCTTTTCCATAATCCCTACACCTCATCCCTTTAGACATAAACCGTTGACCAAATCTGAGACTAAGAGTGGATCCAGCCACCCCAGGCTCCTCTCCGAGAAGGAGTCTAGAAAGCAAGGGGGTCGGTTCTGAACCTTGTGACTCAATGGGAGGGCTTTCCTTATTCCCTGAATTGCTGTATAGGGTTACCACAGGTTACATGGTTCACTGAGGTAGTTCCATGCCAGTTCCTTTTGTGAGAAACCCCCACCAGCTACTGTTATGCTTCCCAAGTTCAGTTTGCTTCTGCTATGAATAAAATGTTTAAGTGATCGTTTGGTGTCGTTTCACCTTAATTTAGCCCAAGGGAATTCCAAATTCAATACGACTCCCTGGTCTGTCCAGTCCGAGTCGTGACACAGACCCATTGTATTCCATATTTTAGATTCCTTCTACCTTTATGGGCTTTCTTGCAAGCCAAACCAGATTTAAATTCCGCACCATATTTTGTATGATGTGCGTTTAAGAAAAAGGGAAAAAAATCAATGGATATTCACCTTATCATCTACAGTTTTTTCATATGAAGCCTAAGCATGACACCTGGAAATCATAAAAGAAAGCAACTGGAGGATGGTGGGGTTCAGCCTTTGCAGCATCTCTCTCACACCATTAGTTTTAGGAGAGCTAAGTATTATTTCAAGAAGTGATATGGTGTTCTGAGAGGGTAGATTTCAGGAAAAGTATTCTAAAACCAGCATGATTGCTGCCTGAGCCATATGACAGGAACAGCACAGTCTGGAAACTGTGCTTTGAATCCACCTGATTTCATATCACCAAACTTAAAGCTCTCCACTCACTCCATTTTGACAACTCATTTCTTTTACAGTAGTCATAAAATCAGAAGTTCACAGCAATAACTCAAAATAATTATTTTAATATCTTGATTCCTTTCTGTCATGCCTGTTCTTTGTTATGTTGGCTCAAAGATATTCAAATATGATTTTTATTTGCTATTGCAGAGCAGCAAGCACACTGTCAACATTAATCAAAGTTATGTTGGCTACATTTTGAAAAGCATGGCCTTAAGTGAACACTGTCGTATTCACATATTGCAGGTTTTGCTTTTTATATCCTTGTTTGCTAAAGCAAAACAATTACATTTTGTCAAGATGTACTTGTGGTGCACCGTGGTGCATTCCCTAACGAATCAGTAAATTTTGTTAATGTGTTTTGGATAAAACCCCAGATAAGTAGGTTGCAGAAAGTAGTCCTAGCGCTTACAGTATCAAAAACTTGAATTTAAGTATGCATAAATAATTCTCCAATTATGATTTACTAAAGGAATGTTTTCTCAGTTTTACAGTAAATTACAGCAAAACATTACACTGTAGTTCCCTAAACATTACTCAGTTCTTGCAAGGTGCTGAATTCCCCAGTCCTCATTGAAAAGAAGTGAAGATGTTCAGCCACTTGCTTGATAGGGGCATCTGCTGCTCCCAAACAGGGAAACTGTTACTTGAAGAGTCAATTGCTGAAGCTAGTACCCAAAGAAGAGCCACCGTCTTCATCTCCACAGCAAATGCCCATGCTTGAGTGTTTTGCAAAACCTGTGGTTACCAAGCTAAGTCCTTCTCACCACCTTTAAAAGATGTCCAGCTTGTGATTTGAAATGCTAAATTCAACATGTAAGCATGCAGATGATGTTTATGTGATTACAATTGGAATACAAAACCATATTAAGTACAGGTGATTTGTATAAGGCTCTGTCCTGGGTTCAGCTGGGATAGAGTTAATTTTCACAGGAACCTGGGAGGGGGCACAGCCAGGACAGCTGACCTGAACTACCCAAGGAGCTATTCCATACCATGTGACATCATGCTCAGTATATAAATGGGGAGCGGGTTGGGGGAATATATTCTCAGCTTTTGGTGGGGGAAGCGGTGAAGCATTGGGTTCTGGCTGGTGAGCAGTTGCACTGTGCATCACTTGTTTTGTATATTCTTTCATTAGTACTGTTGTTGTAACTTCTCTTTTTGTGTTGTCCCAGTAAATTGTCCTTATCTCAACCCACAAGGTTCTGGTTTGGTTTTTTTTTTTTCCCCTTTTCTCCTTTCTGATTCTCCTCCCCATCCCACTGGAGGAGGGTGGGAAGAGTGAGCGAGCAGCTGCTTGGTGGTCCTTTGTTACCAGCTGGGCTGAAACCACGACAGTCCTTTCTGACGCCTGACGTGGGGCACAAAGGGTTGAGATAACGACAGATCTGGCCAGAGCGTGGTAAAACAAATTTGTTATACGCATTTCTTATATTAGTTAAATAGCTGCTAGTAACAATGTTGGTTCATGTGTTCACGTGCTGGCGTTTTGTAAGTTCTTATGTGCTCTATGTATTCCCTGTGGTTACGTTTATCACCTCTGGGAGAGGGATCAGGATTATCATTTTGCTATACTGGGCAATGTTGACTTAAGAAATGATTACATTGCTGGTCATGAGGTTAAGCTGGTATGGGTATGCAGCAGTGATATCATTTCCATACTTTGCGCACCTTCTATTGGAATTTATTGGTAATTGCACCCAATCCATGGGGAAGTTGGGGGGGATACTTCCCCCTGTCTGTTCACGTCCCTTTTCTCCTTCTGGCTAATTACAACAGCTTTTGAGAATTTTGAATATCCTTGGGATGCGCAAGCCAGTGTGCTGTTAGTGCTATGTCTCCTGAATATGTCTCAAGCCTTGTTTAGGGCTACAAAAAGGTTTTTTAAGAATACCACCCAGAGATCTGCCCCAAGGCTGGATATTCATGGGTGGCACGGCATGTGGGAGGATATGGGCAGGTATGTAGAGAACTTCTCACCTCCAGTGGCTTGGAAGTTCACTCCCAAACAACTACAGAACCCTCATGAATTGGTAGAATATTTGAAAGAAAAATGCTGTGGCTATTCCAGAGACATACAACTTCCAGCACTGTGCTGGGCCCTGGCCAGTATCTACCAAACACTGCTTGATATTGGGCAGCACCCTCAGGGGGAAGAGAGGGAAAACAGAGTGACAGGCACCATGGCTACACCTACCCTGGTGACAGGCACTGCAGCTGAACCAGAGAACCAACCTGTGCCAGTATCAGTTGCCCCTGTACAGAAAAAGAAACACACAAAGAAATCAGTTTGCTTAGCGAGGGATGAAAGTGAACCAGGGTCATCACGAGAACAGGAGGAAGAGGCAGAACCTGAAATAATCACCCGATCTCTATCCCTGAGTGAGTTGTGCGACATGGGAAAAGATTTTGGCCGCCACCCAGGTGAGCACATTGTTACCTGGCCGCTCCAATGCGGGGATAATGGGGCCAGTAGTTTGGAATTGGAGGGTAGGGAAGCCAAGCAGTTGGGATCTCTGTCTAGGGAAGGGGGCATCGACAAGGCGATTGGGAGAAAAACACAAGTCCTCAGCCTCTGGAGGTGACTTCTGTTAGGTGTAAAGGAAAGATACCCCTTCAGGGATGAAGTTACATGTCACCAAGGCAAGTGGACCACCATGGAGAGTGGTATCCAGTACCTGAGGGAATTAGCCATGCTGGAGGTGATTTATAATGATCCAGAAAATGGGCAGTCACCCACAGATCCAGATGAAGTCCAATGCACACAACCGATGTGGCGGAAGTTTCTACGAAGTGTACCACCAACCTATGCCAACTCATTGGCAGTAATGTCCTGGAAAGAAGGCTATGGACAAACGGTGGATGAATTGGCTGTCCAACTCCGGCAATACGAAGGAAGTCTCTCTTCCTCCCTACGGGCCTGTGTCTCGGCTGTAGAGGAATTGTCCCGGGAGTTCCAGCAATTCAAAGCGGATATGTCCTTCTCCCCACCTGTACAGGCCCACATCACAGCTATTAGGAGTAAGCGTTCCTCTGCCCAAGAGAGAGGAGAGAGAAAGTACACATGACGGGCTAACCTGTGGTTTTACCTGCATGACCATGGAGAGGACATGAGGAAGTGGGATGGAGAACCTACCACAGTGCTAGATGCACGGGTACGGGAGTTGCGAGAAAAAGCAATCAGAAAAGAGGATTCTTCTTGGAAAACTGCTGCTCCAGTTTCCCGTGAGCAATCCCCCAGACGCAGTAGAAGGGCCGATCTCATTTCTGATCCTCTTGAAGGGACTTCTGATTCAAGTGTGTGAAAAGTGAGTAACGGATACTCTAACCAGGATTAGAGGGGCCCTGCCTCCAGCCAGGTGGAGGAAAGGGACAACGGGTTCTACTGGATGGTGTAGATTCAATGGCCTGGCACATCAGACCCACAGGAATATAAGGCTCTAGTAGACACTGGTGCACAATGTACCCTAATGCCATCAAGTTATAAAGGGGCAGAACCCATCTGTATCTCTGGTGTGACAGGGGGATCCCAAGAGCTAACCGTATTGGAAGCTGAAATGAGTCTAACCGGGAATGAGTGGCAGAAACACCCCATTGTGACTGGCCCAGAGGCCCTGCGCATCCTTGGCATAGACTATCTCAGGAGAGGGTATTTTAAGGACCCAAAGGCGTACCGTTGGGCCTTTGGTATAGCTGCCTTGGAGATGGAGGAAACTGAACAGCTGTCCGCCTTGCCGGGCCTCTCTGAGGACCCTTTGGTTGTGGGGTTGCTGAGGGTTGAAGAACAACAAGTGCCAATTGCTACTACGATGCTGCACCGGCGGCAATATCGCACCAACCGAGACTCCCTGATTCCTATTCATAAGCTGATTTGCCGACTGGAAAGCCAAGGAGTGATCAGCAAGACTCACTCACCCTTTAATAGTCCCATATGGCCAGTGCAAAAGTCTAATGGGGAGTTGAGACTAACAGTAGATAATTGTGGGCTGAATGAAGTCACACCACTGCTGAGTGCTGCTGTACTGGATATATTACAACTTCAATACGAACTGGAATCAAAGGCAGCCAAGTGGTGTTGGGAAGAACGGCCGGAGTCAAGAATCATACTCAATGTGAGTTAAACATCTTGCTCGTTTATTGTTCAGATGTCTTGACATTTATACAAGACTGACTTGTTCATGTGCCTTATACAATACTCTAATTGGTACAATAACCCGGTTCACGCGACACTATCTTATCCTCTATTGGTTGTGCAAGCTTCTTCACGAGGTGTCTGGCAGTTACTTATCTCATTCTTCGGCATCCAGGAGTTGTTTGTCAGGCTCTTCTTATCTTCCTTTTTCCCAGCGTACAAGGACACAGCGTCCTTGTCTGCTCCAGCATTTTGTAAACTTATGCTTCGTTCCCACCTAACGGCTGGATTGCTCACATGCCCTCGCCCAGCCAAGAAATCCTCAACAATTCCCCCTTTTTGTTTTTGAGCAATCCAGGCTTGCTTAATAACTTGGGATGCCATTTTTCCTTAACAAGCTGAACAACGTAAAATTATTACAATAGCTAAAATCACAATAACTACAATAATGCCCATAATTCTTTGAGCCAACCCATTACCCCTAATGACCCGAACCAAGAGGAGTATGAGGAAGATGAACCATCCATACATTCTTGTGTCATCTTGCCCCGCGAACTCAGCCCAGCAATCGGTAGGTGCCAGCTTTCCGTGGGCGTCCCCACAGAGGCAACGATGGCCTCACTGTACACCAGCCCAATGCTCTTCGGAAAATTCCGGTATTTATACATTTGCAGAGGAACGGATTTCAGCACACGTGGCCAGCGGGTGCCAAAAGTCTGCCTCGGTTGCAATATATGACGCATGCGCTCGCTGGCCAGGCGCGCTGCACAAGTCATAGCCATCTTGTCTATTGGTTCGTGGGCTTTATGATGCGGTTGCGGTGCACAGAGAATCTTGACCTGTTATGTTAGCCAAGGTGACCTATACATTAGTTTTTGACTGAGGTGGTATTCATATTGCCACACCATCTATGATGCTCCAGATGATGCTGGTCATGCAAATCGAACAGGAGTCCGTCGTGGTCCTGCATCTGTGGAAACACAATCAACCTCATTCCCAGGTTATTAATGGAAATAGACCTTACCCCTAATTTTGGCTTTAACTAACTTTTACGTTTACCCCACACTGTCTTCCCGTAATCACACTATATTTAACCAAATTATGCTTAACACACTTTTTACCTAAAGCAAGTTCTATATACAATAAGGCACGCTGTTCTAAAAACCTCTCTGAAGGACTCAATGTCCGCTGGTCCTCTAAAGTGTAATACTCTATTAGTCAGAATCTGTCGGATCAGTGGCTCCAGCACCCCCTGGTGCCGTGCCAGTTGCCATTGGGACAATTCCGGGTCCAGCATCAGTGCGAAGCCATGGCTTGACCCACTTAGCCGGGATCCAGCGAAGGCCTCGATCTGTAAGCAGACACATATACCCTCTCCCAGTAAGTTTTACTTCTGCTGGTCCGCACCATTGCCCGGATTCTGGGTCCTTATACATTACCCTGATTCCTGTACTTTGTTGTGTCCTTTCCGCCTGTAAAAGAGCATGATGCACTACCATTGGTGGGTCTTTGTGATCACCTGTCAATCTAAGATAATTTAGCACAAATAAGGCTTTGGCCAATTGTTCCTCTGGGAGTAAGCCCTGGGTTCCCCCCTTTTGTTTTTGCAGCATGCTCTTTAAGGTTTGGTTGGCCCGTTCGACAATAGCCTGTCCTGTGGGAAGATGTGGAATACCCGTACCATGGTGAATTCCCCACAAATTACAAAATCGAGCAAATCGTGTAGAGCCATAGGCTGGGCTGTTGTCCGTCTTAATTTCTTTAGGCATACCCAGCACTGCAAAGGAAGCGTGAAGATGTCGTTCAATATATAAGGCCTTTTCTCCAATTTGTGCCGTGGCCCACATGGCAGCAGGATAGGTATCAATCTGCATGTGCGCTCGTACCCAAGAGTTCTACCAGAGGGGCCATATCGTTATTAGTGATACCGCAAAGATTCCGCACCCACTGGATATCTTCCACAAGCTTCTGGACATCATGTACCGTTGAAATTTCTAACATAGCCAGCATCTATGTGCCACCCCAAATACTTCCAAGGTGCTGCCTTTTGCACCTTTTCAGGAGCAATTATTACTCCGCGATGGCTTAAGATGTCCTGCAATTGAGTTAAAATTTCATCCTGTGGCAAGTTCCTTCCCGCTATCAAAATGTCATCCATATAATGATAAATGATTAACTGAGGAAACTGCTTTCTTACAGGCTCTAATGCCCAGGCCACATACACCTGACACATCGTGGGGGAATTGCGCATTCCTTGCGGTAACACGACCCAATGGTATCTCTTATAGGGCTCTGCCTTGTTAATCGATGGTACCGAAAAGGCGAACCGTTCAGCATCATCTGGGTGCAAGGGAATGGTGAAAAAAACAATCCTTTAGATCTATAATTAACAAATCCCATTCTTCTGGAAGCATAACTGGAGATGGCAAACATGGCTGCAGGGCTCCCATACTGTGCATCACTGCATTCACAGCTTTAAGGTCATGTAACAGTCTCCATTTCCCACTTTTCTTGGGAATGGTAAATATTGGTGTATTCCATGGACTAGTAGAAGGAACAACATGTCCCGCTCTCAATTACTCCTCAACTAACTCTTGTATTTTTAGCAGCCTTTCAGAATTTAGCGGCCACTGATCAATCCAAACAGGCTCATCTGTTTTCCAGCTAATTTTCAGGATTGGCTGCCCCTCAGTGACCGCTCCTAAAAAGGATGGGTCACTAACATTGCCTTCATTTGGCTCAATAAATCACGGCCTATGAGGCCAAACAATTCAGTTGGGATAGTCATGACATATGGATGCGTCGTAACGTGTTCACTGTCGGGGAACACAAATGTAATCAGTAGCTGACTTACTAAGGTGGTTTGTGTGCCCCCTATCCCTGCAATACCAAAATTTGGATTGATCAATGGCCACGATGGAGGCCAAATATATTGTGAAATAATCGTAACATCAGCTCCTGTATCGATTGTCATCAGTTTCTTGACGACAACTCTGTCAGGCCCTTCCAATTGCACTACCTTTTCTGGTTTACCTTTTGTTATGTCCATGGCAAGGTATACTTGTGGTTTCCCTGTGGAGCCGAATCCACCATCTCCACGTTGTACTTCACCTGGGTTCGGAACACATGACCTGAATGGAACTAATTGTGCTATTCTGGTACCTTTAGGAATAGAAACAGGAGGGATTAAAACATGAATCATAATTTTCACAGTCCCACAATAATCTGCATCAATAAGCCCTGGGACTACTAGAATTCCTTTTAGAGCTGTTGAAGATCGTCCCATTAAAAATGCACTAAGCCCAAACCCCAATGGTCCCTTTATGTTGCTATCCACCAAGTGGACTCCTGCATCCACCAACGTAATGTCGACTGCGGTTTCCATGTCCACTCTGGAGCTTCCTGCAGTGGCGGATCTGGCAGTTGCGAGGCTGCCTGAGGGCTGGCAGCCCAAACCCCTTGCATTTGTGTTGTTGCGCGAGGGGCCTTTGTGGTCGGTGTAAAATTTCCCTTCTTCCTGTATTCTTGGTGGTATTGTCATCTTTCTTAGCAGAAGCTGTACATTTGCTCCTAATGTGTCCACGTTTGCCACAGTTAAAACACTTGACCAAGGGTGTCTTGCTGGCCTTGTGCTTCTTTGTAGCTCCTTGTGGAGCTGCAACAACATAGGCTGTTTTCTGTGAGTCCACTGCTCGATCCATGTATTCTAGCATATCAACGACGGCTGCATTTCTTGGCAAATTACACAATGCTTTGTGTGTCTTTTCAGTAGCGTTTTCAAAAGCGAGCATTTTGAACATGTTTTCTTTCATGCCCTTGTTCATGTCAGGGTGGTCATAGATTGCCCTATGCAGTCTATTAATAAACTGTGCGAAAGGTTCGTTATGCTCCTGTTTCACCTGAGTAAAAGTATGGCTTCGCATATTGTCTGGTATGGTAAGAAAAGCTTGATATGCCAAGATCTGTGATAGATGATGAACCTCAGTGATACATTGTAACTGAGCGTTCCCTGATGCGAAGGGTCCAGTACCCATCAACATCTGCGTGGTTACTCCCCATAGGGGATCTGTTTGTTGTCGTGGTGTTGCTTGTTCCCGATCACAGAGCGTCTCCCACTGTCGGAAAAACACTAGCATTTCGGAGGGCTCCAAAACCAACTGTGCTATCTGTTTAATATCTTGAGGTATCAGCGTATCAGCAGAAAAAATGAATTGCAGTATTTGTTGAGCTAACGCAGATTTGATTCCGTACTGACTCACAGCATTCTTTAATTTCTCAATGACCTTCCAGTCAAACGCTTCCCATTTTTTCTGTCCATTTAATGCAATAACTGGGAATGCTTGGAGCATAGTCCCTTCTATAATGGCATCTTTTATTATTCCCCTCCAATGTCTCTGCCGTTCTTCTGCAGCGGCTATTGCAGGCGACTCCGCGTCTATCGTGGGCGCAGTTGGTTTCACCGTCTCTGGTTCCGAGAGGCGGGATGGATTAAAGGGAGGTGGCGGGGGCACGGATGGTTCTGGCTGGGGGCCGGCCGCGGCTGGCGGCGGCCACTCCATGGCCGGCTGACACGCGCCGCTGCCAATGGGTGGGGGGGGGGCGGTGGAGGGGCCGAGGGAGGGGCGGGAGGGGGAAGCGGGGCCGGTATACGGCGAGAATCTTCGTTCTCTTGCCCTCTCGGTTCATCCTTTCGGGAGGATGACCGTTTCTCCCTCACTTCTGGTTCTTCCGACCGTACTGTCAGTTTTTGTAACTGGTTCACCACCTCCCTCAGGAGCTCTTCCGACCGTACTGTCAGTTTTTGTAGTGATTGTGCAAGTCGGGAGTCTGAGTCATCCTTCTGCGCAGCTGGCGCTGTTGGTGGGGGATGCGGCGGTTCCTGATCGTCTCCCGGCTTCCCTCATCCTCAGAGGAGGAAGGCTCAGTGTCTATTACCGATACTGACCGGGGCTGAGATTCCCTCGGGCGGCAATCGGCACTCCCTTGTTTAGGATCGCATTGTCCTGTTTCTGGGTTGCTAGGTGAATTATTTAAAAGCTCAGTAGCTGACGCTTTCATAGGGGCAACAACCCCTCTAGCGGTTTTCGTGGTTTCCGAGTCAAAAATACGTGTGGACTCAGGAATAGTAGTCTCAGTGCCCAACATTGCGGAGGCGGCATTGGCCACTTTTTTCTCTGCTATCATTTGTAGAAGGTGATTCATTACTTCTCGCCAAGTCTGTCCCAAAGCTTTTGTGGTACGACTCCCCTTAATCGTCTCGTCCCACAACTTATCTCCCAGTTCACGCCACTCTGTGGCACTGAACATAGTCTCAGGAGTCTTAAAACATCCTCTCTCTTTTCCCCAGTGACAGAGCTCTTGGAGCTTTCGTGTGCTCACACTGGCCTCTCGCTTTGCGAGAATTTCCATTAACAGTGTGATTGCCGCTTCGTGATCCATAGTAAGTAGAAGCGGTCTTACCCGTGCAGGTCCAGACTGGTGCACGAAGTTTGGATCCGGCTCTCTGCCCAAATTCTTGCAGATGCCTCCTGCTCCGCTCCTCCCGTCTCCGTCTGCTCTGCCGATTCTGTGAGCAGATTTGAGAAGCCCTCCGTCTGTTCTCGACTCTGGTTCAGTTATAGCAGATTTGAGGGTCCCTGTTCGGGCGCCAAATGTTGGGAAGAACGGCCGGAGTCAAGAATCATACTCAATGTGAGTTAAACATCTTGCTCGTTTATTGTTCAGATGTCTTGACATTTATACAAGACTGACTTGTCCACGCGCCTTATACAATACTCTAATTGGTACAATACCCAGGTTCACGCGACACTATCTTATCCTCTATTGGCTGTGCAAGCTTCTTCACGAGGTGTCCAGCAGTTACTTATCTCATTCTTCGGCATCCAGGAGTTGTTTGTCAGGCTCTTCTTATCTTCCTTTTTCCCAGCGTACAAGGACACAGCGTCCTTGTCTGCTCCAGCAGTTTGTAAACTTATGCTTCGTTCCCACCTAACGGCTGGATTGCTCACGTGCCCTTGCCCATCCAAGAAATCCTCAACAAAGTGGTATGCCACAATTGACATTGCTAATGCGTTTTTCTCCATTCCTTTGCAGCGGAGTGCAGGCAGCACTTTGCTTTCACTTAGAGGGGTGTCCAGTACACTTGGAATCAACTGCCCCGGGGTGGAAACACAGCCCCACCATTTGCCATGGACTGATCCAGGCTGCGCTGGTGTCCTGGTTTCAGCTGGGATAGAGTTAACTGTCTTCCTAGTAGCTGGTACAGTGCTGTGTTTTGAGTTCAGTATGTGAAGAATGTTGATAACACTGATGTTTTCAGTTGTTGCTCAGTAGTGTTTAGACTAGAGTCAAGGATTTTTCAGCTTCTCGTGCCCAGCCAGGGCACAAGAAGTTGGCACAGGACACAACTAGGGCACCTGACCCAAAGTGGCCAACAGTGTATTCCATACCATGTGACATCCCATCTAGTTTAGGAACTGGGAAGTGGGGGGGGCAGGGAATCACCGCTCGGGGACTGGCTGGGTGTCGGTCGGCGGGTGGTGAGCAATTGCCCTGTGCATCATTTGTACATTTCAATCCTTTTATTACTACTGTTGTCGTTTTATTAGTGTTATCATTATTAGTCTCTTCTTTTCTGTTCTATTAAACCCTTCTTATCTCAACCCAGGAGTTTTACTTCTTTTCCCGATTTTCTCCCCCATCCCACTGGATGGGGGGGGAGTGAGTGAGCGGCTGCGTGGTGCTTAGTTGCTGGCTGGGGTTAAACCATGACAACTGGAAAAAGGTGAAGCTCCAGAACACCTGCAATACATTGATGACATCATCGTATGGGGCAACACAGCAGAAGAAGTCTTTGAGAAAGGGAAGAAAATAATCCAAATCCTTCTGAAGGCTGGTTTTGCCATAAAAGAAAGTAAGGTCAAGGGACCTGCACAGGAGATCCAATTCTTAGGAGTAAAATGGCAAGATGGACATCGTCAGATCCCAATGGACGTGATCAACAAAAGAGCAGCTATGTCCCCACTGACTAATAAAAAGGAAACACAGGCTTTCTTAGGTGTTGTGGGCTTTTGGAGAATGCATATTCCAAATCACAGTCTGATTGTAAGCCCTCTCTATCAAGTGACCCAGAAGAAGAATGATTTTAAATGGGGCCCTGAGCAACAACAAGCCTTTGAACAAATTAAATGGGAGATTGTTCATGCAGTAGCTCTTGGGCCAGTCCGGGCAGGACAAGATGTTAAAAATGTGCTCTATACTGCAGCTGGGGAGAATGGCCCTACCTGGAGCCTCTGGCAGAAAGCACCTGGGGAGACCTGAGGCCGACCCCTGGGGTTTTGGAGTCGAGGATATCGAGGATCCGAGGCTCGCTATACTCCAACTGAAAAAGAGAGATTGGCAGCATATGAAGGAGTTCAAGCTGCCTCAGAAGTGGTTGGTACTGAAACACAGCTCCTCTTAGCACCCCGACTGCCAGTGCTGGGCTGGATGTTCAAAGGGAGGGTCTCCTCTACACATCATGCAACTGATGCTACATGGACTAAGTGGGCTGCACTGATCACACAACGGGCTTGCATAGGAAACCCCAGTTGCCCAGGAATTTTAGAAGTGATCACGGACTGGCCAGAAGGCAAAGATTTTGGAATGTCGCCAGAGGAGGAGGTGACACAGGCTGAAGAGGCCCCGCTGTATAATAAACTGCCAGAAAATGAGAGGCAATATGCCCTGTTCACTGATGGATCCTGTCTCATTGTGGGAAAGCATTGCAGGTGGAAGGCTTCTTTATGGAATCCTATAAGACAAGTCACAGAAACTGCTGAAGGAGAAGGTGAATCAAGTCAGTTTGCAGAGGTGAAAGCCATTCAGCTAGCATTAGACATTGCTGAAAAGGAGAAGTGGCCAGTGCTCGCTCTCTATACTGATTCATGGATGGTGGCAAATGCCCTGTGGGGGTGGCTACAGTAATGGAAGCATAGCAACTGGCAGTGCAGAGGTAAACCCATTTGGGCTGCCGCACTGTAGCCGGGATGCAATATCTTGCCAGAGAACCTGGCTGTAAAAGTATGTCATGTAGATGCTCACATACCCAAGAGTTGGGTCACTGAAGAACATCAAAATAACCAACAGGTGGATCAGGCTGCCAAGATTGAAGTAGCCCAGGCAGACCTGGACTGGTAACATAAGGGTGAGCTATTTATGGCTCAGTGGGCCCATGATACCTCAGGCCATCAGGGAAGAGATGCAACATATAGACGGGCTCGTGATCGAGGGGTGGACCTGACCCTGGACACTATCGCGCAGGTTATCCATGAATGTGAAACCTGTGCTGCAATTAATCAAGCCAAGCGGTTAAAGCCCCTGTGGTATGGAGGGTGATGGCTGAAATATAAACAGTGGGAGGCCTGGCAGATTGACTATATCACACTCCCATGAACTTGCCAAGGCAAGTGCCATGTGCTTACAATGGTGGAAACAGCCACTGGATGGCTGGAAACATATTCTGTGCCCCATGCCACTGCCCAGAACGCTATCCTGGGCCTTTAAGAGCAAGCTTTATGGTGACATGGCACCCTAGAAAGAATCGAGTCAGATAATGGGACTCACTTCCGAAACAACCTCATAGACACCTGGGCCAAAGAACATGGCATTGAGTGGGTATATCACATCCCCTATCATGCACCGGCCTCCGGAAAAATCGTATGGTACAATGGACTGTTAAAGACTACATTGAGAGCAATGGGGGGTGGAACTTTCAAACATTGGGATACACATTTAGCAAAAGCCACCTGGTTGGTTAATACTAGATGATCTGCCAATCGGACTGGCCCCGCCCAACCAAGACTTCCACATACTGTAGAAGGCGATAAAGTCCCTGTAGTGCGCATGAGGAGTATGTTAGGAAAGACGGTCTGGGTTAGTCCTCCCTCAAGCAGAGACAAACCCATCCAAAGGATTGCTTTTGCTCAAGGACCTGGGTATACTTGATGGGTGATGCAGAAGGATAGGGAAGTTCGATGTGTACCTCAAGGGGATTTGATTTTGGGAGAGAATAGCCAGTCAATTAGGCTGTATGATGTTAACTGCTAAATAACCTGCCAATGTCTGTCATTACATCTATAGTGTCTATATGCCATATCAAGGGTATTACAGTAAGAACTACCCAAATGACTGCGGGATAGACTTTGAAACCGAGCCAAGTGCAACAGTGGTAGAACTTGAACTGGCACCCAGCGATTTCCTCAAGATCAACACCTTCAACCTGCAGACCAGGGGTGTGGGTTGCACTAAATGTACCAGCTGCAAGCTCCAGAGGCAGCATGCAACAATCCAACACCTCACACCATCCTGTCCTGAAGGACTGTTACAACAGATGGAGCCCCAAAGTCATGGACTAAATAAAATTGTTGGACACATTAGAGGGATGGCCCATAGACTAAGGGAATGCTATTTGTGTGTGGGAGTGTCCATATACATGTATATGTATATTTCAAATACAAGGAAATTGGTGGTGATTAATTGGGAAATGTAGGACCTGGGCATGATGTAGATGGTATAGAATAAGGGGTGGATAATGTCCTGGGTTCAGCTGGGATAGAATTAATTTTCACAGGAACCTGGGAGGGGGGCACAGCTGGAACAACTGACCTGAAGTAGCCAAGGAGCTATTCCATACCATGTGACATCATGCTCAGTATATAAATGGGGAGCGGGTGGGGGGTGCCTTCTCAGCTTTTGGTGGGGGAAGTGGTGGAACATTGGGTTCCGGGTGGTGAGCAGTTGCACTGTGCATCACTCGTTTTGTATATTCTTCTATTAGTACCATTGTTGTAACTTCTCTTTTTGTGTTGTTCTAGTAAGTTGTCCTTATCTCCATCCACAAGGTTCTGTGGTTTTTTTTTTCTTTTCTCCTTTCTGATTCTCCTCCCCATCCCGCTGGAGGGGGGCGGGAGGAGTGAGCGAGCAGCTGCATGGTCTTTTGTTACCGGCTGGGCTGAAACCACGACAATCTCCTGTACTAATTCTTCCAACCTATAATCTGCCTCTGATGAGTTGCCCCATCTGTTTTTTGTGGGTTTTTTTGTCCCAAAGCTACATACTTGATAAAAATAGTCTTGTATGGCTATTGGATAACTACTAAGATACAAAGTTTCTATTCTTCTCTTATAGTTTCTCTGATTGTAGGAATAGATTATGCTGAAATAAACAAAAGTTCTCATTCAAAATCATTATATAGTATGAATGAGAAAAAAAAATTCTCCTCTTTCTTACAAGTCTAGTTCTGAGGGTGGTGAGTAACAAAACACAAAGAAGTGCAAAGCATTTGTGGTAGGTTGACCCTGGCTGTGGATGCCAGGTGCCTACCAAAGCCACTCTGTCACTCCCCTCCTCAGCTGGACAGGGGAGAGAAAATATAACAAAAGGCTCTCAGGTCGAGATAAGGACAGGGAGAGATCACTCAGCCAATTGCTGTCATGGGAAAAACAGACTTGACTTGGGGAAAATTAACTTAATTTATTGCCAATCAAGCCAGAGTAGCATAATGATAAATAAAACCAATTCTTAAAACACCTTCCCCTCACCCCTCTCTTCTTCCCAGGCACAGCTTCACTCCTAGATTCTCTACCTATCCCCCCACAGCGGCGCAGGGGGACGGTGAATGGGGGTTATGGTCAGTTTGCCACACGTTGTCTCTGCTGCTCCATCCTACTCAGGGGCAGGACTCCTCGCACTCTTCCCCTGCTTCAGCGTGGGGTCCATCTCATGGGAGACAGTCCTCCATGAACTGTTCCAGTGTGGGTCCCCTGTGGGGTCACAAGTCCTGCCAAAAAATCTGCTCCAGCATGGGCACCTCTCTCCATGGGGCCACAGGTCCTGCCAGGAGCCTGCTCCAGCACGGGCTTCCCACGGGGTCACAGCCTCCTTCGGGCATCCGCCTGCTCTGGCATGGGGTCCTCCACAGGCTGCAGGTGGATATCTGCTCCACTGTGGACCTCCATGGGCTGCAGGGGGACAGCCTGCCTCACCAGGGTCTTCACCACGGGCTGCAGGGGAATCTCTGCTCCGGTGCTGTCACGACCCGGGCTGGACAGACCAGGGA
The DNA here is from genome assembly GCF_947461875.1 of Haliaeetus albicilla. Taxonomy (NCBI): domain Eukaryota; kingdom Metazoa; phylum Chordata; class Aves; order Accipitriformes; family Accipitridae; genus Haliaeetus; species Haliaeetus albicilla. The sequence continues at coordinate 38,411,345 of NC_091515.1, forward strand.
GGGATCGAGGTGAAGTTGGAATTCCCTCAGTCTAATTAAGGTGAAATGACACTAAATGATCAGTTAAACATTTTATTCATGACAGAAGCAAACTGAACTTGGGAGGCATAACAGCAGGTGGTGGGGTTTCTCACAACAGGAATTGGCATGGAACTACCTCAGTGAACCATGTAACCCGTGGTAACCACATACATTAGTTCAGGGAATAAGGAGATCCTTCCTGTTGAGTCACGAGGTTAAGAGCAGGCCCCCTTGCTTTCTGGACTCCTTCTCAGAGAAGAGCCTATGGGCAGTTAGATCCACTCTAGGCCCAGACACGGTGAACGGGTTTATGTCTAAAGGGATGAGGTGTAGGGATTATAGAAAAGGAAAGAGAGACCAAGACAGAGAGAGTAAAAGGAAGATAAAAGAGAAAGTTTTCACCGTTCCTGCATCCAGCATTGGTTCAGTCAGCCTAGGGTTCCAGTGGGCATGTGCGCGTGGGTCTTCAGTTTGTGTCCTTTTATCATCTCCTTGCCCCTCCTTCAGTTGGGCACTCGAACTCATTAGGCTAATTAAGTGTCATGCGCAGTTTGTGAACCTTTGGGAAATGGGTCGGTGGGCTTGGGGGTCATTTGGGGAGTAACTTCTCCCTCCCTGCAGGCATGACCATTGTTTGATCTTTGACCATATGTGGTGAGCTGCCCTGCTCAGCATATGAGAACAGCATATCAGAACACGGAGCTGTGCACCCTCTGGCATGCCCTCCCCTTCCTGTTGCTGATGTCCTGTGCTGATTGGCTGCTTTTCACCTGTGCTTCCTTGCTATGCAGGGTTCGTTGTTAAGCAGAACTTGCCCCACCACAATGTTTGAGACATTAACTCTTTCATTTTTTCACAGGCGCCTTCTCCCTCTTCTTTTTCACTGACTTTGGTGTCTGCAGGGTTGTTTCTCCTACATGTTCTCACTCCTCTCTCTGGCTGCAGTTTCTGTCCCGCAGCAATTTTTTCCCTTCTTAAACATGTTATCACAGAGGTGCTACTACTGTTGCTGATTGTCTCGGCCTTGGCCAGCGGCGGGTCTGTCTTGGAGCCAGCTGGCATTGGCTCTATCGGACATAGGGGAAGCTTCTAGCAGCTACTTACAGAAGCCACCCCTGTAGCCCCCTGCTACCAAAACCTTGCCACGCATTTGACACTATCCTGCACGGTATCCTTGTCTCTAAATTGGAGAGACATGGATTTGATGGATGGACTACTCGGTGGATAAGGAATTGGCTCGATGGTCACACTCAAAGAGTTGCGGTCAATGGCTCGATGTCCGAGTGGAGACCAGTGATGAGTGGCATTCCTCAGGGTTAGTATTGGGACTGGCGCTGTTTAACATCTTTCTTTGTTGGTGACATGGACAGTGTGATTGAGTGCACCCTCAGCAAGTTTGCTGATGACACCAAGCTGTGTGGTGCGGTCAACATGCTGGAGGGAAGGGATGCCATCCAGAGGGACCTTGACAGGCTTGAGAGGTGGGCCTGTGCCAACCCCATGAAGTTCAACAAGGCCAAGTGCAAGGTCCTGCACCTGGGTGGGGCAATCCTAAGCACAGATACAGGCTGGGCAATGAGTGGATTGAGAGCAGCCCAGAGGAGAAGGACTTGGGGGTGTTGGTTGATGAGAAGCTCAACATGACCCAGCAATGTGCACTTGCAGCCCAGAAAGCCAACCATAACCTGGGCTGCATCAAAAGAAGCATGACCAGCAGGTCAAGGGAGGTGATTCTCCCCCTCTACTCCACTCTCATGAGACCCCACCCGGAGTACTGCATTCAGCTCTGGGGCCCCCAACATAAGAAGGCCATGGACCTGTTGGAGCAGGTCCAGAGGAGGGCCGCAAAGATGATCAGAGGGCTGGAGCACCTCTCCTCTGAGGACAGGCTGAGAGAGTTGGGGTTATTCAGCCTGGAGAAGAGAAGGCTCTGGGGACACCTTATAGCAGCCTTCCAGTACTTAAAGGAGGCCTACAAGAAAGCTGGAGAGGGACTTTTTACAAGGGCATGCAGTGATAGGACAAGGGGTAATGGCTTTAAACTGAAAGAGGGTAGATTTAGATTAGATAATAGGAAAAAATTCTTTACTGTGAGGGTGGTGAGGCACTGGAACAGGTTGCCCAGAGAGGTTGTGGCTGCCCCCTCCCTGGAAGTGTTCAAGGCCAGGTTAGATGGGTCTTTGAGCAACCTGGTCTAGTGGAAGGTGTCCCTGCCCATGGCACGGGTGTTGGAACTAGATGATGTTTAAGGTCCCTTCCAACCCAAACCATTCTATGGTTTGAAGAATTTCTGACAGTCTGTAAAACTTTCTCCTTTCCAGGATTACATTTTATAGAATTAATAGGGCACCCCTTATGATTTGAAATGGGTCATACCGATAGACTGCAAGAAATTACTTAAAACCTACCAGCGTGTAAATACTAAAAATAACGCTTTGTTGTCGGGGGATGCAACGAGTCTACGGAATTCCTGACAGTTCGAGAACAGTGCGACCTTGAGCAGCTTGTAGTATATCCTTGAAGAGTCTGGAAAGATCCGAGAAGACCAGTACAAAAACAAGATAGTGATAAGAAGAACCGTCCTAACGAACTCACCAATCATGAATTGTTAGTTACTAACCAAACCAATCATATACTAACACATACTCTAAAGAAGGGTATAAAAAGGTGTGTTAGAACAATAAAGTAGCCATTTTGCAGGATCTATTACTTGTCGTGTCCGTCTCTACTGCGACAAATGGTGACCCCGATGCGTCTGAGCGAACAGATCATTTAAAGGCGATAAATCCAGCACTAGCAAGAAGTATACCGGCGGCAACGAGAGCTGCGAAAGAGTATACCGGCAGTGAGACAAGCTGCGGAGACGGAGCCCAGTGAAGCTGAGAGCAGTGGAATCTGCCTGGTCCGGACCTGAGCCTAGACACCTAATAAGGTGAGCCACCGGGGACAAAACTGTTAGAATGGGGCAGGAATTAACAAAAGAAAAGGAGACGATTTTGTCTACCTGGAAAGCCCTATTAAAAAGAAAAGGGGTTAAAACCCCAGAACAAAGCCTGAAAAGGATTTTAATATGGTGTAAGATGCAAGGCTTTCAAGCCACAACAGTTACTGCATTCAGTGTGGGTGCATGGCAAGCAGTGGGATGGAAAATGTTTGGTGAGATCTCTAAAGGACAGAAAGAGCTGTGTAAGTTGGCGATCGTATGGCATCTATTACGCGAGACCCTGAAGGAATGGAAAGCAGAATGTGATGCAAAAGATCAGCAAAAGAAAGATGAGGACTCAGAAAATATTAGCAATGAAAAAGTTTCTGCTCAAGTAACAGCTGCAGCCAATGCTGCAATCTCAGCAGTTGCAGGCAGAAAACCCCTCACAGGCAAAATCAGATCATACCCTTATTCACCTCCTCCTCCTACGCCATTAATTACTTTACCGGGCAATGAGGGGCCCTCCTCACCTACTGGTGTGGCAGCGGAAGGGGTGACTCCATCAGCCCCCCCCGAGGAGAAAAATGTGGCGATTAACACCGAGCCAGAAAGTGCGGGCCGTACTGAATGTGAGGGCCGAACGGAAAGTGAGAGCCAAAATGAAACTGAGGCAGAAAAATCTCTAATTGACGCTATGCGATCTCTGCAGCTCGCAGATAAAACCATACCGAAAGAACCCCTGCCATGGACTCTCCCTCCATCCACAATAACTGTAGTCCTGAGATCCCCTGATCAATTCTGGGAGGGAGTTAGAAGATATGCTGCCGACTCTGGCAACTGGGATCTAGTAGAACGCCTCAGCCCGTGCTCTCTAACACCAGCATTTCTAAAGCCTCTAGATAATGCAGCAGAGGCTCCTGTTACATTTCCTGTTTTCAAAGCTGCTGCAGGCACAAACCGGCATGATGAGCACAATCCAATCGGCTGGAAAGTAGTGCAGGATTTGCAGAATAAAGTACAAAAATTTGGAATCAATTCTCCTGAGGTGATGCAACTTATTCATATAATCAGCACAGATCTGCTGTGTCCATATGACATTATGCATCTCGTGCAAGTGCTGTTTCAGCCCATACAATTGCAAGTGTTTCAATCTACTTGGAGGCAGATGGCACACGCAGCAGCACAGCATAATTTACAACTGCCACAGGGTGACCCGAGATTAGGCCTTGGAGAGGATGCTTTGCTTGGTGAAGGGCAGTATAGTAACCCTCAGCTGCAGGCTACATGGCCTCCGATTGTTCTTGAACAGGCACAAAATATAGGCCTTATGGCATTAAAGCGAACCATGGACACGGCAGCTCTGAAGCAAAAATACATCGCTATCCACCAAGGCCCCAGAGAACCCTTTTTACAGTTTGTAGAAAAAATATCTGCTGCCCTGGAAAAACAGGTAGAAGATGAGGGCTTAAGGCAAATGCTACGCAAACAGTTAGCAAAAGATAATGCTAATGAGGACTGTCAAAAGATAATAGAGGCTTTACCAGGAGATCCTTCTGTTCCTGACATGGTAGCTGCATGTTCTAAAGTTGGGACACTGGAACACACGGCGGCTGTCCTCTCGGCAGCGCATGTGGCCGCCCTAGCTAATGCTATGAAAAATTCTGGAAAATGCTTTGGGTGTGGCAGTGAAGGGCACATCAATGTAACTTCTCCACACAAAACATCATCAGGTAAACAACCGGTGCACCACTCACCGGAGATTATTTGCAAGAAATGCGGAAAATTAGGACATTTTGCAAAACAATGTCGTTCCAAATTTCATGCTAATGGGCAGCCGCTACAGGGAAACAACAAAACGAGCGCGAGAGGGCGCGCGAGGACAACAAGTCCCCTCCCGACAGCCGGCCACCTCCCCTCTGTGAACAATTGTCAGCCGCAACAGCTGGCTCAGCAGGGCTGGATGTATCCACCGCCGACACAGTAACTCTAGTCACGAACGACATCGTTAAGGTCCCTTTTAATGCAAGGGGTCCTATCGGACGAGGACTGAGTGCATTGCTATTGGGAAGATCAAGTAGCACGTTAAATGGAATAATTGTACGTGTGGGAGTTATTGATGCTGATTTTACAGGTCAAATTTGCGCGATGGTTTCGACCCCCTACCCACCAGTAACAATCCCTAAAGGTACTCGTATTGCTCAATTTGTTCCTTTTTCGAGTTCTATTTCAAAAGCAGAACAGCGACTGCGATGCGATGGAGGCTTCAGCTCTACGGGACCCCCTCAGTTCTGCTCGTCTCAGACTGTCTCATCATCCCGACCACATATGACGTGCACGCTGTCAAATCACGGAAGATCTCCGACTACAGTAAGGCTTGCAGAGCTCCTGGACACCGGAGCCGATGTGACTATTATTGCCGATTATCTGTGGCCGTCCACCTGGCCCACAGAGGAGGCTGGTATGGGAGTAGTGGGGCTGGGAGGCTCTGCGCGAGCAAAGACGGCAGACACACCAGTTCTGATTACCAATCCTGAGGGACAACAAGCAGTCATTAAACCATATGTGACGGCAGCTCCCCTCAATTTATGGGGGAGGGATTGCTTGTCGCAGTGGGGGGTGAGAATTACCACGGATTTTTAACGAGGGCCACTGTGCTGCAGGGTGTTAGACAACCCATGCTTGTTTTAACCTGGTTAACAAATAACCCTGTGTGGGTGGATCAGTGGCCCCTGCCAATTGAAAAATTAAAGGCCCTGCGAGAATTGGTAGCAGAACAACTAGCTGCCGGACACATTGAACTATCTCACAGTCCATGGAATACTCCAGTGTTTGTGATAAAAAAGAAATCAGGTAAATGGCGATTTTTGCATGACCTGCGGCAAGTCAATGCTGTCATGGCCACGATGGGGGCTCTGCAACCAGGCATGCCTTCACTTGCCATGATCCCTCAAGATTGGGAAATCATTGTCATGGACCTTAAGGGTTGTTTTTTTTTACAATTCCATTAGCTTCCCAAGATAAAGAAAAATTTGCATTTTCTGTGCCTTCTATCAAACTTGCAGAACCAGCAAAAAGATATCAATGGAGAGTTCTGCCGCAGGGCATGAAAAATTCACCAACCATTTGTCAATGGTTTGTTGCACAAGCTCTGTCACCTGTAAGGGAAAAATTCCCTACTAGTTATTGTTATCACTATATGGATGACATTCTGTTAGCATCAGACAACAAGGAGCAGTTGAATGACATGAAAAATTTGGCCATGAATTCGCTACAACAATATGGGTTAGTTATTGCCCCTGAAAAAGTGCAAAAAATAGCACCCTGGAAATATTTGGGAATGACAATTACAAGCAAGCAGGTTGTGCACCAACCTGTGAAACTCAACCTTGCGGTTAAGACACTCAATGATGTACAGAAATTAATGGGATCCTTGAACTGGATCAGGCCCTATCTTGGACTGACCAATTCGCAGTTACAACCTTTATTGGACTTATTAAAACATTCCGATGATCCAACAGAACCCAGAATATTAAATAAGGAAGCGTTAAATGTAATTCACACGGTGGAACAATGTATATACAAGAAATTTGTTTCTCGAATTGATCTGTCTCAATTGGTACAATTCTTTGTACTAATTGACAAAACTGTGCCATTTGGTGCCTTGGTGCAGTGGAATTCTGAGTGGGATGACCCATTACATATTTTAGAATGGATGTTTTTGTCATTCCGACCACAAAAAACTGCTTCTGGCTTGTTTGAACTTATTGCTGATGTAATCATAAAAAACAGAAAACGATGTGTAGAACTAACAGGACGTGATCCAGCTACGATTGTTTTACCTGTTCAAAATTGGTATTTTGAATGGTGTCTGGCAAACAATTACGAGCTGCAAGCAGCCATGGCGGGTTTTCAACGGCAGATCTCGTATCATCTACCGTCATACCCGCTACTGAAATTTGCTCAAGAAATACCATTTGGTCAGAAATATTTAAGCCAGCCAGAACCTGTGAAAGGCCCCACTGTCTTTACAGATGGTTCTGGAAAAAACAGGTAAAGCAGCAGTAGTATGGTATGAAAACAACAACTGGAACAGCAAAGTAGTATATCAAAATGGTTCTCCACAAGTAGTAGAGCCGCGTGCACATGGCACGTTGAAGCGGCTGCTTCAAAAAACAAAAAGGGGGAATGATTGGGGAGCCACCACAGGCATGTTTAGATAAAGCAGTTTATGTTCTTAACTCTCTCCGTTATGGGGATAATTCTTCCCTACCTCCTCTTTCTCAACACTTCTTTCTTTTCAACACAGAATTTACAAAAGGGTATCAAAGTACATGTTAAAGATTTAGTTAACTGGTCAGTGGAAATGGACCATGTGAGCTATTAACCTGGGGGCAAGGTTATGCTTGTGTTTCCACAGATACAGGCCCACAATGGACTCCCGCTCGATTTGTGCGACCGTCATCATCTGGAACATCCCAGAGGGTGCGGCAATATAAATACCACCTCAACCAAAAACTAAGTGTAGGTCACCTTGGCCAATATAACAGGTCAAGATTCTCTGTGCATTGCAACCGCATCACAAAGCCCATGAACCAATAGACAGGATGGCTATGACTTGTGCAGCGCGCCTGGCCAGCGAGCGCATGTGTCATAGGTTGCAACTGAGGCGGATTTTGGCACCTGTTGGCCACGTGTGCTGAAATCCGTTCCTCTGCAAATGTATAAATACCGGGATTTTCCGAAGAGCATCGGGCTGGTGTACGGCAAGGCCATCGTTGCCTCTGTGGGGACGCCCACGGAAAGCTGGCACCTACCGATTGCTGGGCTGAGTTCGCGGAGCAAGACAGCACAAGAATATACAGATGGTTCATCTACCTCACAGTCCTCGGATGGACGTACTCATGGATACCGCCGCAAACCAAAGAACAAGCAATCCCTTTTTCATAGGTTTAATAGGGGGTCCCACTGACATCAACAAAGTTTAAGAACTTATTGATGGAGACCCCTGTGCAGCAGGTCATGGACTCAATGGATGGGAATGCCTGGTTTCCACAGATCGGGCATTCACCCTCATTGCCACCCCAGGAATCACAAACTCTGGGGTCCCTGAATACAGACTGGTGTAGTATTATCTGATTTACTGCTAGACATTGATAGTGTCAGACATGCTACGCTACAAAATAGAGCTGTAATTGATTTCTTGCTTTTAGCACAAGGACATGGTTGTGATGAGTTTGAAGGGATGTGTTGTATGAATTTATCCGATCACTCAGAATCCATTTTCAGTAGTATTCAACAATTAAAGAAGGGAGTCAGGAAGCTGACAGAAAGCGATGAATTAGATTGGCTGACGAAAATGTTCGAGGGTTGGGGATTGTCTGGATGGTTGATATCTCTGCTCAAGACTGTGGGGGTAGTGATCTTGGTTGTGATAACTATGCTCCTGATGTTGCCCTGTCTTTTCAGCCTTCTGCAAAGGGCCCTGCAGAGGGCAGCCGGGACAATATTTTTAGCACAAATACAAAAAGGGGGAATTGTCGGGGGATGCAACGAGTCTACCGGAATTCCTGACAGTTCGAGAACAGGGCGACCTTGAGCAGCTTGTAGTATATCCTTGAAGAGTCTGGAAAGATCCGAGAAGACCTGTACAAAAACAAGATAGTGATAAGAAGAACCGTCCTAACGAACTCACCAATCATGAATTGTTAGTTACTAACCAAACCAATCATATACTAACACATACTCTAAAGAAGGGTATAAAAAGGTGTGTTAGAACAATAAAGTAGCCATTTTGCATGATCTATTACTTGTCGTGTCCGTCTCTACTGCGACACTTTGAGTATTTTGTTATTTTGTGAAGACTCACGTGAGAGGCTGGCTTGTTCTAGCTACTAGCCTCAGCCTTTACACACCTCCCTTTTTGCGTTGCACCCAAGGAAGAAAAAATATTGCACCCAAACTGTCTGTAGGGTCTCAAAGAAATCAGATTTTCTTCTTTCCGTTTCCCTGCTTTGCTTTTCTCTGGACAAGGCCCTTTCCAACACACCAGCAGAGTAGGGGGCATGTTTTCTACCCACTATCCACAAAAGTGCCCCAGCCCATCTGCAAGGACCGTGAGCTGGACCTGTACTCTTCTCGCCCACCCTCAAGACAGGGTCAGCATCGCGCTACCGCCCACCCCCAGATCAAATCTGTCCTGCTGAGATGAGCAGGGGGAGGTAGTCACCCAATGCTCCTTGGCATGCCTGAGTGCTTGGAATGATCCCACAAATCCAGCTATCCACAGAGTAGGAAAAGCCATGTTTGCTCAGGCTCTCAGTTGTGTAGTGCTTTTCTTTGCTCGAGCAGGAAAAAGCATGAAAGTAATATAATTTTTTGGTATCCTGGTTACAGACCTAAGTCTCGATAGTTGGTATTTGGTGTGCTTTGTATACTGCTTTCTAAAGCCAAGTCATTTCTTAAGACAAGCTGATCTTTTCCCAGAGAACTTAAAGAAAGCAAGAATATTTTAAATACAGTTCTTTTCATTTGAATTGGAGCATTTTTAAAAGTTCCTTTTTTATTTCTGCAGGTTTTTGTCTCTGCTAAAAGTCGGGTTAGTCCTTTTGGGTCTCAGCTAATACTGTTCTGATTTTTTGAAATCAAACTGGAGATAAACTTGATGTATGTGGGGAAAGCGCGGGTTTCTGAAGAGCAAATTTTGTGATGCAGCTATGCATTTTAACAAAAAATGTCTATACTGCTAAATTTCTGCATTGATAGAGCTTTTTGTTTTCATGCAGAATATTTAGGGGTTGAAGTATTTCACCAGTTATTCCACTCAGTGTTGAGGCTCAGTGCCTGAGATGTAACCAAAGCAGCCACTGTGTATTAGCAATATTGTGCAACTGTTTTTGAGAAGGGAAATAAAAACCAGCACACTCAGTTTGAAACTGCAGGAGAACTAAATGTCAGCATAAGAGAGAGAAATCAGAATTTAACCAGGACAATAAGAACTTAATCTGTTATTATCGCCCAAAGCACTAATGAGTTTTAGTCATATCTACAAATTCAGGGTTTCTTATCATCATGCCTGATCGTGAATCCCTGCTTCGAGGGAAAACTTGTTACTACTAAGTTATAAGGTACAAGGCTTTGGAGTAAGTTGTTAACCACTTAAGAGTTCTTGTAGTGGTCAAGGAGTTTCACAAGAAGCTCCACAAAACAGTGGGGATACTTAAGTGTGGCAGTACATTTTCAGAGAAAGATTCAAAGATATGTATGTGACACCATATCTTTAGTATGGAATAGCAGTAAATGTTCTTTAAAAAGCTTTAGGTTAGTAAAAATCCACTATACCTTCTATTTGTCTTGAACTGCTCATTTATTTTCAGTTCTGATTCACATTTTCTACAGCATCTGAGTTCAAACTAACTGTATATGTAATATATGTTCATCATTTCTAATTTGAAAGAAGATTCTTTAGAGAGTTGTTTGATGCTGGTTTTGCATTTACCTCACAGGGCAGGGGTAAATTCAAGTTCCCTTTTCCTTCTTCAGCTTGCATATACATGAAAGGACAGCCACAATCTGGTTCTAGTTGTGGGAAGGAATTCTTTACATGGAAGTTTAATTAGGAATAATGAGATTAAATTAAGAGAAGGAAATTTTAGGATGAATGTCAGGAAAACCTCCTTGACAGCAAGACATTTTAAACTGTGAAATAGTCTCCTAAAGGAAATGATGAAAACTCCAGTACTTAGGACATTTAAAGGTGACTGGGCAAAGCAGTGGAAACTATCATGTAGGGAAAAAGCAAGCCATGCAGACAAAAAGGCATTAGGTACGAGCTAATGCTTATGTTCTACATTTACGTTTTGTTGTGTGGACCTGCAGTAGCACAATGCTGCAAGTTGACATCAACCCAGAGTTATGACAATCCATAACAGCATGAGTATGCAAGCTCTTCACAGCTGCTGGGGAACCACTGCACAGCTGGGGTTAGTGGGAGTGCAAAGATGTCCGTCAGGCTACTTCTAGCATTTCTTGTTTGCCGTAAGTGAACACATCTCTCTCAACACTGGTAGAGCTGCACTTCCATAAAAGCACATATCTCCTGCAGTCTCTTTCCACTACTGTAAAATGATGAAAAATTAATGTTATACTACATCTGTTCCTCACAAGGGCATTATTTGGGCTTCCAGGAATCTATGTAATGTCAAGGTACTTTGCCTGAAGTCAACTCTCTTCTGTGGGGATTACAGGTAGTGAAAGTTAACTTCAAGAAATGTGTAAGTATACAAAAGCTTAGTAAAACTGATGAAACAGCTGGTGTCATTGCCTCTGAATCTGGCTCCTAAATGAACTTTCTGGGTTTCCCAAGAGCACTTTGGCTCAACAACAAAAATATTGTGCCCCACTTCTCCTGAAATGGAATTGGTGTGGTACTGAAAATACAAGGACAGAGCACAGAATCTGAGACATCTGTGCAGGAACATTTCTCTTTAGGGGAAAAGATAGAACTGGTCTGATACTGTAAGCATGTTGTGAGCCTTCCCATTTTGTTTCCAAACTCCTAGTAAAAGCACAGAAATACAGGAGTCGACCCAGCACTTCAAAGTAAACCAGCATTTGTGCTATATACTATGAAAATCACTGCTGTTCCTCTGTGAACTGTTAAACCTTCATGGGTTGTTGGTGAGAGTGTATGGTTATTTTTTTCTCCCTGATGTACTCTGCAGTATGTCAGTGGTTATCTAAATATGACCCCTAGTGTTCAACTTGGATGGCAATAATTTAAGAAAATTAAAGCCCTTGCTAGACTTCCCTTAAGAAGAGGGCCATCTTTTCTGGTTATCCCAATATCCTATCAAAAAAAAACCCAAATCCTAAATTATTCTTGTTTGTAGAGTACAAATTGTTGAAGATATACTGTTTTCAAGGCATAAAACACTTAAGAATCGCATCCAGATTTTAGAGATAAGTGTTACAGGTAGGGAATAATCTATATTGAAAAATTTTATTGCAACATTATCCCATTTGCAGAAAAAGAAAATATTAAGTAATTAAGTTGCTAATGGTAGAGCATCAGTGGAAGTTGTCATACACTGCTATGCATTACGTTACAAGGACAGTGATGAAGACTATGGTACGATGGCTGATACAAGAAATGGTGAGATAGGACTTTTTATTTTTGTTTCATTCCCGATGCTGCCACTGATTTTCTGGTATGCTTGTCAGTAAGTCATTTAATCTCTCTGTTCTTCTGTTTCCTTCTTGACAAAGTGTGCAGACACATTTTTTTCTTTGAGGGTTATGAGGTTTAACAATTGTCTGTAAAGTTGTGTGAAATTTTGGATAAAAAGCAAAATAAAATTGAGTTGGCACTTGCCATTTTTAAACTATGGGACAGGGAAGAAAGAGAATCTATGTATATTTTATTAGGTATAAGCAATTAGAGGGACGGTCTGGGACTGCAGTCTGCAGAAGTGTGCAAGACCATTAGGTAACACTGCAAGTTGCGTGATGTGAAGGAGGGGGAAGGTGCAGTGCTTTATCATCCAGGCTGCAGATATCTAATACCAGTTTTTGAGAAAGGATGGACACAGTTAAACTACTGCTTTGGATATGTTCCTTTCTTCCTGATTTGATACTTGCTATATTGCCACATGTTTTTTAAAAGGACAAACAGTAATATTACCAATATTTGATAAAAGTTGAAATTTCACTTAAGTCGGGTTTGGTTAAAAGGGTAAAGATTGTAGAAAATAGGGGTTTGAAGCTCACAATAGCTATAGAAACTTAGGAACATACAAAATGTGCGGTATGCAATCATAAAAAGAATAAGTATTGTCTAAGATCGGTTAACCATAGAAACTTTGACAGATTTGTTAGATGATTGTAGTGTTTTGTCATAATGAACTAAGAGAGAGATCGTTATGGACCTTAGTTCTGTGGTTTAGAAACCCCACTTTGATCAAGAGACCAGTTAGTGGAATTAGGTAAGATTAACCAATGAACGTTATAGTATAAGAATATTGATAAGGTGATGTGACTGAGGGCCAATCACTAGAAATGTTAAATTTAAGAATTAACATTGAATGTACTTTTATGTAAATCTAATACATGATGGCAAAATCGTACTGCGCAGAATCACATAAGAGAGGTCAACTATCGGACAAGGTGAGGAAGACTATGGAAGACCACCAGAGGGCTTCTGAAGACCACCAGAGACTTCACCACACCTGCGTAGAAGGACATTTACATATGCTAATGATTTATCAGACAGTTGATGATTATGTATGGCATTTCCCAGAAATCTAGTGAATATGTATAACAGGTGTGTATTTAACCTGCATGATCAAACCAGACAGGTGCACACGCTAGGTGGAGCGATCCCCTGTGTGCCCAGCGCTGCAATAAAGGAGTGCCTGCTTCTTAACTTCTCATTGCTGTTAAGGAGTTTTATTCCGGATTTCGGCAACAGTAACAATATGGACCAAAACAGTGGTCACTGAAAGCTTAGAGAATCAGCAGTGACAAGCTGGTTTGCAATGCTGTCCTTTACTGATTGTTTTAAAGTATGTCAGACTGCGGATACAAACAAATTTATCACATCATGGTGTAAAGCAATATGTATGACATGTATTGTGTAAACACATAATACAGGGCCTCCTGCTTCCTGATTGTGTTTGTTAGCTCTGTGCACACAAGCATCTTGCAAACTTAACTACTTTGCCTCTTGTTCAGATATGGAATAGCTCCAACGGACTTATTTCTGCTCTCATCTAAATGCCTTAAGCATTAATGTGTATCTCTGATGTGCTCTCAAAGCCCTGTGGTTTATTTGCTTGAGGAGTGCTATCACCAGAAAAATCGCTGCCAATTCAGCTCTGCCCTACAGATCTTGTATACAGTATGCTGCTTCTTGCTATGTAAATGTTTCTTTGTGCCTGTTCAAATTTGGCCTCCCTGGTAAGAAAGTATGCATCTCCTGGAGGCAGATGTGTGGATTGTCCAGCTCATAGTTCACAAACAAGTTTCACCATGTCTACTGCACACAGGTGACTCATGGGGGGGGGGGGTTACAAAAGTGACCCAGCCTTGCATTGCCTTGAGGCCTTGTCTCTCTGCAGAGACTACTCACAGGGAGCTGTGTAGACAGCTTAGCCATGGGTTGTCTGATAAACCCTAAACTAAACAGGGCGGTGGCTCTGCCATTCAAAGAACCAAAACCTGAACTGAGCCTTGAAATCCCTTAACAAATAGCATGCCCTGAGTTTCAATCCAACCACTATTCAGATGCCTGAGGAAGCAAGGTAAAAAAACCAAAACCTGGAGGGTTTCAGCTTCAGTTTCAAATGACAACCTTGTGTATTCAATCAATCAAAGACCAACAAAGGAAAGATAAGGGGAAACTCCACTCAGATATACCTCATCCACTCAGGCATAGTCGTACACACCATTCCACAAGTCAGGGGATAAAAACTCAGATTCAGGTTGGAAATGGGGGAGTCACTTCTCCAACTATACAGTTGGCTTGTGAAGGAGACCCTTCCCCCCCTTGATGGGGACGCCGGTCGAGGTAACTTCCCTGGGATTGAGACCCCTTACCTGGAGGGGTAAGTGAATATTGTTTATGCTTTAAGTTTGTAAACGCATGTGTGCTTGTGGTTGTCTGTGAATTGCTTGTGGTTGTAAGAATGTACTACTCTTGCCTTAAAAAATTGCAATAGTGCATTCCTCCATTGTATCTGTAAAACCTGCAATAGTGACGTGTTAAGTCTGTAAGTGAAGTTCAAATAAATCTTTTGCTTGAACCTTGCAGTTAAATCTGTGAGTGAATGCGGGAGCATAATCATGGACTCAATGACAGATCAATATGATCATAGTTGAAGACCCTTTACTAGAGCATCAGGCATCATTTTATACATTGGTTACATCTGTACATGCGCTTAGCTGTTTTACTATTGGTTACACACATTATTCACGCACTGTCCACACGCCTAGTTACACTTAATGATTGGTTATATCAACACTGTACACATGCATAAACATAAGACATAATTGGTTATACTAACTAAAACATGAGAAACTTGTCTCAGTCTAATTGGTCAAGATAAACTGCCGAATTGAGGTTCTTTGTGCCAAGTTCCCTTTATAGTGGAATGCGCACCTGTGTTCTTCTAATTGGCATCTTTCTTTTTTTGTCTTCTTGTTTATTCTGTTCAAGGCCTTCTAAAGGCGTCTGGAATGCTCTTGTGACTGTTGGCTAAATATGTGTCCACAAGTGAAGTTCAAGTAGTTTGCTTGAACCTTGCAGTTAAGTCCTTTTCCGTCACAGCAGATATCAGATATTATTTTTAATTTCAGTGCCATATTCCTCTTAATGCTTTTGAGCCTAAAAATGGAGTGCTACCACTTTCCATTGCTTCTTAGTTGCCCATGGCAATGAGACAGGAACCAGGTCCAGACTGTTACTTTGAAAACAGACTGCCCCCGAAAGCTGGTAGATGTTGTAAAGGCATTCTTCTTTACTCACCTTTACAACTTTTTCCTTGATCAGTCCTGCCACAAGTGGGGAGGAAACACAGGAGCATGCACATGCCTTGCATATCAGGGTGAACCAGTTTGTGCTTACAGCCATAGTGAGCACAGTGTTCAGGGCTGAAGTTTCTTTTTCCAGTTAACATAACCACTGTCCTTTCTGTCCAAGGATAAAACTCATTCCAGGTGTACATAGTGTGGGATTTGTTTGCCTCCTTAGGGTGTGCAGCTCAAGAAACACATCTCTCAAACTGCACCCACTGGAACCATTGCTTGTGGCACCAGAACCAGAGCAGGGACCTGTCACCAAGGACACCATTTGTGGTAGCGTCCTCTGCAAGGCAACACTCTGTTGCAGGACCAGAACTGAGAGGACTGCAAGGAAGAAAATCCACCCTGATGATCTCTCCTGACCTGACAAAGTGCTAATACAGCCAGTGTTGGCACCCCAGTGTGAGTGTGAGTCAGAAAGAGAAGACCAAGAAGAGGCAAGATGTGGCTTTGGGGGAAGGCATAGTCCCACAGACAACAGGGAGGGCATTGCCACCAATAGGACACCCAAGGTTCTCTATGGAGAATGACACTAAGTGAAGGAGCATCATCTGCACCAGTACCAGTTCCAAGGCCAAAATCTGTCCTTATGGAGCCATGGGATTCTGTCCGGGAACCATGACTCAGATCAAGCACTTTCAGGGAAATGCAGTCAGCTGCAGAAACACAAAATTATTTGGTCAGTACAGATCCTGGCACTTCGCTGTTGAAGGGAAACCTGCCATTGGCTTCAAATGGAGCAGGAAAAGGCCCCTCCTGTCTATCTCTTGCTTTGGACAAGGATGATGAAAAACGCTCAAAGCAGCAGCAAAATTAACACATTTGGAGGATATCAGTGGAATCTGCAGTTCTGTGCACTGGCTCCCAGGCAGGCTGGAAGGCAGCCAGCTGGGGTTTTCTGCATGCCGAACATTCCCAAACATTGTGGAAAAATCTTCCTATCCTTCCTTTCCCAAAGCTACTTGTTTTCCAAACAGTTATTGCATGTTGGCAACACAGTTCTGACTGCTAGGGTGTGGGTAGCCCCATTTGTGCTGCTGCTCTGCAAGGTGAAAGGAAATCTATTTTCATTCCGGAGGATAAAAATGGCAGAGCTTCAGCTTTCACCTTCTCTCAGTCCAGAACTTTTATTGCTGATGAGTGTTAAACACACTGCAGGTGTATCTGCAACTATTGCTGTGCCTTTCCAAAAGGTCCTAGCTCAGGTTTTTTCTGGTAAAAGTGCTGGGTTTTTCTCTTTTCTAATTTGCTATCAAGTTTAGAGTTTGGGAAAGTTTTGAACACACCTGTGCTGCTCTTTCCTCATGTGCTGCTTACTTCTTACTTGTCTGTGTCTTTGACCAAGTGCTGAGCTGTTCTGAGGTTCTAGTCTCACCGTGTCACAGACAGTACGGTCATAGCATCCGCATTGTGCTTACCCTTGCTAATGCCTGATAATGACAATAGTTGTGAAAAATGTTACAGTAAAGACAGGTCATGTAATGTCTTATGGAAGCACTGCAAAGTCATGTTCTCTCTGTCTTGTCAAATGACTGGAAGTGCCTCTAGCATTTACCTAAAATTTTGGTTCCCCCATCATGTGTCTGGTGCAAATCTGGTCACATAACATCTGCATCATTGGAGAGGACGTAATACTGTCTGTGGGCCGTCTGAACAATTCGTCTGCCCACAGCAACCTCCCTGTCTGTGCCTGAGGATCCCCAGCAAAGAGGGCAGTGGAGGGCAGGTTGCAGAGTAGAGGTGTTTTGGCAGCTAGCCCAGTCACTGCCTCTATCTTGAGATGTATGTCTCATATGTGCCTTTTTTAGAGACTCGCACTAGGCCCATAAGAAATAGCATGGAGGCAGAATAGCCATTATATTGTGACATTCTGCCCTTGCTGAAAAACAAAAGTGATTGCTCCAGACAGACTGCTGCTGGTACTTGAACTACCTCAGGTATTTATGCAGGAATAATATAATAAAATCAGAAAGCCTGTTTGTTGTTGTACTGGTGAAAGAGCCAAGATATGACTGTGCTTTGGACCCAGTATAATATCCACTTTCACAAGAAAAAACAGTGACCATAAACACCAACAAATAGAAAGGCTCAGTTCATGCATTAATTTTTGAGGACTAGAGATAAAAATTCTGCTATAGACTGACCAATTTAATGTTTAGAGACGGACAGAACACAAAAAACTCTATTTAAGATATATGCGAACTTCTTTTAAAAAGGATTGCTTTGGGGTTATTTTGTTTGTTTGCTTTGATGCTGTATTGCTTTCACACTTTTAGAGGTTGTAATACAACTTCTAAAATCTGCACTTTGGCTCTGGAATTAGAAGAAGGGAAAGATCATTTGGATAGATTAATTTCTTATTTCAAGTTTGATTAAAAGGCTCCTCTGATGTAAATTCAGCTGTGCTGCCTTATACCAGAAGAATATTTGGCCTAACCACTTAGTATAACATCACAGATGGCATATTATCTATGATTTAACAGTAGCTTGCAATTCCATTATGGTGTGAATCACACTTCATTAAATAAGACATAAAACCTACATTTTTCTCAAGTTCCAGAAAAATGAACAGATTAATTCAGAAAATAATGGCTACAAAGCTGACATGGTTATGCTCAGCATTAATAATAATAAAAAGGATTTGTGCAGTCCCCTAAGCAGAGCTTCTGTATGTCTTTCTGCTAGAGATTGATGGTGCAGATAAAACTTAACGTCACAGAGCAGGATTTCATTGAGTGATACAAATGAGAAAGACATGTTATTAGAGCAGCATTGCATTCAGTCAGAAGGTCAAGTTCAGTGTAATGTTTTCCATTAAACAAGACTAGAAGTTGTATTATCCCAAACCTGTACATTTCACAATGAAAAACTCCATTGCCATACATTACCCCATATCTCATTATAATGTACAGTCTGGCAACAGGCCAAATGCAGATCTTAGGAGTCTGAGGACTTAGTGGTAAAAGCATCTTCTGAGATGGTGTCTGAGCCCAGCTGGTATCTTGAGAGGTAAAAGTGTCAGAGACTAACACAACATAACTCCATGGAGGGACTGCAGAAAACAGGGGCCAGGCAGCAAGAATTTAAATGCAGATTGGGACCCACTCCCATAGTCTTTTCCTGTCTTTCATTTGAATCTAACATGCAACCTTGTTACTAATTTCCCCCTCTTCCACAGCGTAAGTATGGCAACACATTAAAGACAAGGAAAAGAATTAGGAAAATGTAGGAAAGTAGCTCAGGTGGTTGGTGAAACTCCAAGGCAACCATGTCTCCCAAAAGGTCACAACATGAGATAAGCAGTTGTAGCAGAAACTCAGCCTCTTCACCTGGAGGAATAAGAGGTTACTGCTGTGCCCAGCGACTGCTGTCCCTGTCCCAGCAGTGGTTATACTAACAATAATTATAGAATCATGGAATCATAGAATCATTTAGGTTGGAAAAGACCCTTAAGATCATCGAGTCCAACCATAAATCTAACACTGCCAAGTCCACCACTAAACCATGTCCCTAAGCACCACATCTACACATCTTTTACATACCACCAGGGATGGTGACTCAACCACTTCCCTGGGCAGCCTGTTCCAGTGCTTGACAACCCTTTCAGTAAAGAAATTTTACCTAATATACTATCTAAACCTCCCCTGGCACAACTTGAGGCCTTTTCCTCTTGAGGCCATTTCCTCTTGTCCTATCACTTGCTACTTGGGAAAAGACACGGACACCCATTTCACTACAACCTCCTTTCAGATAGTTGTAGAGAGCAATAAGGTGTCCCCTCAGCCTCCTTTTCTCCAGACTAAACAACCCCAGTTCCCTCAGCCGCTCCTCATAAGACTTGTGCTCCAGGCCCCTCACCAACTTGGTTGCCCTTCTCTGGACACGCTCCAGCACCTCAATGTCTTTCCTGTAGTGACAGGCCCAAAACTGAACACAGTATTCGAGGTGCAGACTCACCAGTGCCAAGAACAGGGGAACAATCACTTCCCTAGTCCTTCCGGCCACACTATTTCTGATGCAGGCCAGGATGCCGTTGGCCTTCTTGGCCACCTGGGCACACTGCTGGCTCATATTCAGATGGCTGTCAACCAGCACCCCCAGGTCCTTTTCCGCCAGGCAGCTTTCCAGCCGCTCTTCCCCAAGCCTGTAGCACTGCATGGGGTTGTTGTGATCCAAGTGCAGGACCCGGCACTTTAGCCTTGTTGAACCTCATACAATTGGCCTCGGCCCATCCAGCCAGCCTGTCCAGATCCCCCTGTAGACCCTTCCTACCCTCGAGCAGATCAACCCTCCCTCCCAACTTGGTGTCATCCGCAAACTTGCTGAGGGTGCACTCGATCCCCTCGTCCAGATCACTGATAGAGATATTGAACAGAACTGGCCCCAGTACTGAGCCCTGGGGAACACCGCTTGTGACCTGCCACCAACTGGATTTAACTCCATTTACCACAGCTTTTTGGGCCCTGTTTTGGGTCTGGCTGAGATGGAGTTAATTCTCCCCATAGCAGCCCTTGTAGCGCTGTGCTCTGCATCAGTAGCTAGAAAGGTGTCGATAACACACCAGTGTTTTGGCTACTGCTGAGCAGCGCTGGCACAGCATCAAGGCTGTCTCTCCAACATTTTTGCCCTCCCCTCAATGGCAGGCTGGGGCAGGGCAAGATCTTGGGAGGGGACATAGCCAGGACAGCTGACCCAAACTAACCAAACAGATATTCCATACCATATGACGTCAGCTCAGCAATAAAAGCTAAGTAAAGGGAGGATGAAGTGGGGCATTCATTATTTACGTTTGTCTTCCAGAGCAACCACTATGCATACTGAAGCCCTGCTTCCCAGGAAGTGGCCAGACATTGCTTGCTGATGGGAAGTAGAGAATAAAATCTTTTGTTTTCCTTTGCTTTCGCGTGCGACTTTTGCTTTCACTTTATTAAACTGTCCCTATCTTGACCCAGGAGTCTTTTGTTATATCTTCTCTCCCCTGTCCAGTTGAGGACAGAGAGTGATAGAGCGGCTTTGGTGGGCACCTGGCACCCAGCTAGGGTCAACCCACCACAGTCCTTTTTGGTGCCCAACGTGGGGCAAGACTATGGCAGTTTTGCATTAAGCATGCTATAGCTACAGTAGTTATCAAGTGGCAAGCTCCTGTGCGGGTCACGGAATTTGTTGGCTGCATTGCTTATCTCTTTATTTTGCTGAGCTTGGAAACATGTTAATACAAATAATGTCCATGAGTTTTGTCCTGGCATTGATGGCCTTGCTGTGCTGGGGGAGCTATCTTGTGGAGGAGATGAGGGAATACATTTCCCTCTCCCTACCTGGCATTGATGTGAATGGTTTTATTATGCAGGCTCCTGAGGTCCTTGTTCACCCTTATGTGAGCTGTTCAATACTAATAATTAATACTGGTGGCATATTATGGGTTTTGTGGAATCTGGTCTCATCCTGGTGTAAGAGAAGACAAGTTTTGGGTGAGGCAATACTGAAATGTGCCCTCAAGTGGCCAGTCCCTGGGTGGCAGGTGTAGCGTTCGCTGCATATCAAGGTGCCACAATTAGATCACTGGTCAACCCCAGACCAGGGAAAGAGACAGATAACACACACAGTGTGAGTGCCAACTTCCGCCTTTTATTGCGCAGTCAATTCCTTTTATACTAACAAGGGTAGGTGGGATTACAGACACATCATAAGGCTGCGACTAACCCTCTAACTTTCTGTGACATCGCGAGATCTTCCGAACGCCGAACCCTACATCTCCCCCCTCCCTATGACGAGTTGGCTTCTATTGTTATGAACAATTCCACACAAAGAAACAACTATGTAAAGTACTATGAGTATAAACATATCTCTACAACTAAGTTGAAACACTCTATCTTAAACACCCGTAAATGTCCCATTTACCCTGCAGAGCAAAAAGCTCCTTTACAGAAATTCGCACAGGAGGTAGATTGAAAGTTATACAGATACATCATGAGGCTTGGAAAGAATTACTTCTATTACTCTATAAAGTTTATCGTTGGTGCGCTGATGTTAAGGCTTAATGTCTGAGGCACCTGGATTCCTGGCTGCGAGCTCTGACAGCCGGATCCCATAAAGGCACGTATTGATGGACTCGGAGAGGGACGTCATCCAGATACACATCAGGGTCCCCCAGTTGGCTTTGCATCCACTGCCAGAAATTTGTAGCGGATACCCAAGGTGTCACAAGCCAGGAAAGGATGACAGCGATCTGTAAGGAAAAAACTCAAACACTACGAGGTTAGGGCAGGACGAATCATACGACTAGGAACCCATTTCAGTAGCCCTTCAGGTGTCTGTACACAGGCATACCCTCGCCCGAGACAACGCAACTCAAACGGCCCTTCCCATTGGCGTGTCTGAAAGTCACGCACGCGGACCAACGGGTAAGGACCTTTCTCTTCCATGTTCGTAAAATGTCGTTGCGCCGCCGTCTCTTCCAAGTCCCCTCGAACTGTCTGATTTAATGAAGTTAACGCAGTTAACAGAAGACGCTGTGTACGGAGAGCAGGTGTGTTTTCCTGTAACCAGGAGGGCTCCTTCTGCTCCCCCTCCATAAGCCGATCGAGTAAGGCCTTTAAAGTTCGATGTGCTCATTCTACAATGGCCTGGCCGGTGCTATATGAGGGATGCCATGTTTACTTAACAAGCTGAACAAGGTAAAATTATTACAATAACTAAAATCACAATAACTACAATAATGCCCATAATTCTTTGAGCCAACCCATTACCCCTAATGACCCAAACCATGAGGACTATGAGGAAGATGAACCATCCATACATTCTTGTGTCATCTTGCTCCGCGAACTCAGCCCAGCAATCGGTAGGTGCCAGCTTTCCGTGGGCATCCCCACGGAGGCAACGATGGCCTCACTGTACACCAGCCCGATGCTCTTCGGAAAATCCCAGTATCTATACATTTGCAGAGGAACGGGTTTTAGCACACGTGGCCAGCGGGTGCCAAAAGTCTGCCTCGGTTGCAATCTATGACGCATGCGCTCGCTGGCCAGGCGCGCTGCACGAGTCATAGCCATCTTGTCTATTGGTTCGTGGGCTTTATGATGCGGTTGCGGTGCACAGAGAATCTTGACCTGTTATGTTAGCCAAGGTGACCTATACATTAGTTTTTGACTGAGGTGGTATTCATATTGCCACACCATCTATGATGCTCCAGATGATGATGATCGTGCAAATTCAACAGGAGTCCGTCGTGGGCCTGTATCTGTGGAAACACAATCAACCTCGTTCCCAGGTTATTAATGGAAATAGACCTTACCCCTAATTTTGGCTTTAGCTAACTTTTACGTTTACCCCACACTGTCTTCCCGTAATCACACTATGTTTAATCAAATTATGCTTAAGACTCTTCTTACCTAATGCAAGTTCTATATACAGTAAAGCATGCTGTCCTAAGTCTTCTACAAGCGATAAATCATATACTTCCTTATAATGCCTTAACCAAAAACCTCTCTGAAGGACTCAATGTCCGCTAGTCCTCTAAAGTGTAATACTCTATTAGTCAGAATCTGTCGGATCAGTGGCTCCAGCACCCGCCGGTGCCGTGCCAGTTGCCGTTGGGACGATTCCGGGTCCAGCATCAGTGCGAAGCCATGGCTTGACCCACTTAGCTGGGATCCAGCGAAGGCCTCGATCTATAAGCAGACACATATACCCTCTCCCAGTAAGTTTTACTTCTGCCAGTCCGCAACATTTCCCGGACTCTGGGTCCTTATACATTACCATGATTCCTGTACTTTGTTGTGTCCTTTCCGCCTGTAAAAGAGCATGATGCACTACCATTGGTGGGTCTTTGTGATCACCTGTCAATCTAAGATAATTTAGCACAAATAAGGCTTTGGCCAATTGTTCCTCTGGAAGTAAGCCCTGGGTTCCCCCCTTTTGTTTTTGCAGCATGCTCTTTAGGGTCTGGTTGGCCCGTTCAACAATAGCCTGTCCTGTGGGAAGATGTGGAATACCCGTACCATCGTGAATTCCCCACAAATTACAAAATCGAGCAAATCGTGTAGAACCATAAGCCGGGCCGTTGTCCGTCTTATTTTCTTTAGGCACACCCAGCACTGCAAAAGAAGCGTGAAGATGTCGTTCAATATGTAAGGCCTTCTCTCCAGTTTGTGCTGTGGCCCACATAGCAGCAGAATAGGTATCAATACACACATGCACATAACGCTTTGCACCAAACCACCTGACATGGGTGACATCCATTTGCCACAACTGCAATGGCAAAAGACCTCGTGGGTTAACCCCACAGCCCAAGCCCAGCCCTTCCTTTTGACAATCAGGGCATGCTTTAACGATACCTTGGGCATCAGTGAGTGGTAAGTCAAATTGCTTTGCTAACATCCTAGTGGGTTGGTGCAAGAACTCATGTGATTGCCGTGCTTGTTGAAAGCAATTCCCTGGAGGAGGCTCCCATGCCGCTGCAACCAATTGGTCAGCTCTGTCATTTCCCTCTGACAAACCTGGTAGTTTTTGATGACTTCTTATATGCGTTATAAAATACTCTACACTCCGAGAGTTCAAGCAGCATAGTAATGACAAAAACAACATTCCCAATCTTTTGTTTGTGACCTCCTTTACCATTGCTCTTTCCATCCTTTGTACCACCCCAACTACATAAAGAGAATTGGATACGATATTCAGTGGCTCCTTAGCCCAATGCTGCAGTGCCCAAATCACCGCTTTTAATTCTAACATCTGTAAAGAATCCCCAGGTTCTCCCTTTTCAACATGCTCACACCACTGATCGTTAGCATCTTTCCATGTACAGGCAGCCGTACCTGTCTTTTTCCCAGCATCAGTAAACACTGTTACCCCGTGTACAGGTGTTTCTGACCTCCATGGTTTTTGCTCAAAGGTTTGCTGTTCCAACAGTGACCACAACTTATGCTTTGGATATTGATTACTTATCGTACCTCCAAACCCCGCTAATGACACTTGTAACACTACAGAATGCCGAATTCCCCATTCCAAATACCATTTTACCAGAGGTATTAGCAACATTTCTGGTTCCGTCCCTGCAATCTCTACAATCCTCGTTCTTCCCCTAATGATCAGTTGTGCAAATAACTCCAATCGGGTTACAATAGATTTGTCCGGTCGCATGGCTAAGAAGACCCATTCCAAAATTCTCAAGGGATCTGAGCGCTTTGTGTCCCACTGACAAATTACCACATAAGGGTGTTGTCTCTGAGAGTCCCCTGTATTAACGATCATCAATATTATAGGTAAATCCTCATTGCATCTGGATGCAAAGCTAGATGCAATTTTCTTTGATATATATTCTAAGGCTTTTTGCTGTTCTCCTGTCATTTCCCGTTTCTCATCTGCACATGCACTCATACCCAGGAGTTCTACCAAAGGGGCCATATCGTCATTAGTGATACCGCAAAGATTCCGCACCCACTGGATATCTCCCACAAGCTTCTGGACATCATGCACCGTTGAAATTTCTGATGTTATTTGAACCTTCTGAGGTTTAACATTGCTAGCATCTATGTGCCACCCCAAATACTTCCAAGGTGCTGCCTTTTGCACCTTTTCAGGAGCAATTATTACTCCGCGATGGCTTAAGATGTCCTGCAATTGAGTTAAAATTTCATCCTGTGGCAAGTTCCTTCCCGCTATCAAAATGTCATCCATATAATGATAAATGATTAACTGAGGAAACTGCTTTCTTACAGGCTCTAATGCCCAGGCCACATACACCTGACACATCGTGGGGGAATTGCGCATTCCTTGCAGTAACACGACCCAATGGTATCTCTTATAGGGCTCTGCCTTGTTAATCGATGGTACCGAAAAGGCGAACCGTTCAGCATCATCTGGGTGCAAGGGAATGGTGAAAAAAACAATCCTTTAGATCTATAATTAACAAATCCCATTCTTCTGGAAGCATAACTGGAGATGGCAAACATGGCTGCAGGGCTCCCATACTGTGCATCACTGCATTCACAGCTTTAAGGTCATGTAACAGTCTCCATTTCCCACTTTTCTTGGGAATGGTAAATATTGGTGTATTCCATGGACTAGTAGAAGGAACAACATGTCCCGCTCTCAATTACTCCTCAACTAACTCTTGTATTTTTAGCAGCCTTTCAGAATTTAGCGGCCACTGATCAATCCAAACAGGCTCATCTGTTTTCCAGCTAATTTTTAGGATTGGCTGCCCCTCAGTGACCACTCCTAAAAAGGATGGGTCACTGACATTGCCTTCATTTGGCTCAATAAATCACAGCCTATGAGGCCAAGCAATTCAGTTGGGGTAGTCATGACATACGGCCGCGTCGTAACGTGTTCACTGTCGGGGAACACAAATGTAATCGGTAGCTGACTTACTAAGGTGGTTTGTGTGCCCCCTATCCCTGCAATACCAAAATTTGGATTGATCAATGGCCACGATGGAGGCCAAATATATCGTGAAATAATCGTAACATCAGCTCCTGTATCGATTGTCATCGGTTTCTTGATGATAACTCTGTCAGGCCCTTCCAATTGCACTACCTTTTCTGGTTTACCTTTTGTTATGTCCATGGCAAGGTATACCTGCGGTTCCCCTGTGGAGCCGAATCCACCATCTCCATGTTGTACTTCACCTGGGTTTGGAACACATGACCTGAATGGAACTAATTGTGCTATTCTGGTACCTTTAGGAATAGAAACAGGAGGGATTAAAACATGAATCATAATTTTCACAGTCCCACAATAATCTGCATCAATAAGCCCTGGGACTACTAGAATTCCTTTTAGAGCTGTTGAAGATCGTCCCATTAAAAATGCACTAAGCCCAAACCCCAATGGTCCCTTTATGTTGCTATCCACCAAGTGGACTCCTGCATCCACCAACGTAATGTCAACTGCGGTTTCCATGTCCACTCTGGAGCTTCCTGCAGTGGCGGATCTGGCAGTTGCGAGGCTGCCTGAGGGCTGGCAGCCCAAACCCCTTGCATTTGTGTTGTCGCGCGAGGGGCCTTCGCGCTCGGTGTAAAGATTCCCTTCTTCCTGCATTGGGTGGTATGGTTACCTTTCTTACAACTGTTGCACCGTCTTTTTGTTAGCAAAAACTCTACATTGGCTCTTAATGTGTCCAAGTTTGCCACAATTAAAACACTTGACCGAGGGTTTCTTACTGGCTTTATCAATAAGCAGATTCCGTACTGACTCACAGCAGTCCTTAATTTCTCAAGGACTTTCCAGTGAAACGCCTCCCATCTTTTTTGTCCATTATTTTGTACAACAACTGGGAATGCTTGGAGCATAGTCCCTTCCACACTGGCATTTTTTATTACTCCCCTCCAATGTCTCTCCCTCTCGTCTGCAGCCGCTATTACAGGCGGCTCCGCGTCTATCGCGGGCGCGGATGGCTTCGGCTTCGGGAGGCGGGATGGATTAAAGGGCGGTGGCGGGGGCGCGGGTGCGGACGGTGCTGCCCGGGGGCCGGCGGAGGCGGGGGCGCTGGCGGTGGCCGCTCCATGGCCGGCCGACACACGCCGCGGCGGGCGGGCGGACGGGGAGAAAGCGGGGCTGGCATACGGCCAAAATCTTCGTTCTCTTGCCTTCTCGGCTCACCCTTTCGGGAGGATGAATATCTCCCCCTCACTTCTGGTTCTTCTGACCGTACTGTCAGTTTTTGTAACTGGTTCACCACCTCCGAGTCTGTCGGCTCCGGACCTGCCGGGCGACAATCGGCCCCCCTAATTCCTCCGCTTCTCGCGGAGTAACAGGTAGGGGGATATCTTCGGAGCCAGCGACCTGGCTGGGTATAGGCAAAGGCTGTGTTTGTGCAGGCGTCTCAGCATTAGCAGAAATGGATGCTCGGGGGGGGTATAGATAGCTGTGTAGAGAATGTCCCCCTAACTGCAGCGGCATAGGCTGACGCGGCAGCCATGGAGGCAGCAGAAGGGGTCACCGCCGCGCAGACAGCGGCGGCTGCCTGCCGTTCCGCCCTCATTGCCTGCAGCATGTCTCGAATTACCTTCCAGTGCGCTGCGTATTTGTTTGCCTCCTTTGCCTTATTCCTCCCGCCGCTAATAGCGTCCCACAGCACCTTGCCTGTATTATCCCAGGTCGCTTCTTCAAATGCGACATTTATACTCGGAATAAGTTCTCTCTTCCAAGCCCATAAAAGCAACCCCTTTATCACAGAATTATCGCATTTCAGTCCTCTCTCAGAGAGAAAATATCGAAGGAGCTTTAGGACTGCTTCCTGCTCTTTGTCCAACCCCATCTCCTTCTCTGACTGCTCACCTGATCAGGGCGAGATTCAAGCTTCTATTCACTTGCGCGCGCCTCCTCCTCTTCTTGGCTCAGCTGAAGCTCATGTCATTCTTCCCAGCTTAGCTGAAGCTCATGCCATCCTGCCGGGGCAGCAGGAATAGTTTCAGCCGGCTTCTCCACTCCCTCGTCGGTTCAGCTGCACCAGAAATTCTCATAGAGACGATAAAGTGCTAATCTGAGGGTCCCTGTTCAGGCGCCAATTGTTGCGGAGGATCCACAGGGGACATCACACACAGACCAATGTGATCAAGTGAAGCCCATTTACTACAACTTTTAGCACAGTTATATACCTTATGCGCTTGTGCACGCACCTTATACAATACTCTAATTGGTACAATACCCCGTTTCACGCGGCGCTATCTTATCCTCTATTGGTTGCTCAAGCTTCTTCACGAGGTGTCCAGCAGTTACTTATCTCATTCTTCGGCATCCAGGAGTTGTTTGTCAGGCTCTTCTTATCTTCCTTTTTCCCAGTGTATAAGGACACAGCGTCCTTGTCCGCTTCAGCACTTTGTATGCTTATGCTTCATTCCCAGCTAACAGCTGGATTGCTCACATGCCCTCGCCCAGCCAAGAAATCCTCAACAGTAGACAGCTGTTCAGTGCCCTCTGTCTCCAAGGCAGCTATACCAAAAGCCCATCGATACCCCTTCGGGTCCTTAAAATGCCCTCTCCTGAGGTAGTCTATGCCAAGGATACACGGAGCCTCTGGACCAGTCACAATGGGGTGTTTCTGCCATTCATTTCCAGTTAGGCTTACTTCAGCTTCCAATACAGTTAACTCTTGGGATCCCCCTGTCACACCAGAAATACAAATGGGTTCTGCCCCTTTATAACTTGATGGCATTAGAGTGCACTGTGCGCCGGTGTCTACTAGAGCCTTATACTCCTGTGGGTCTGACATGCCAGTCCATCAAATCCACACAGTCCAATAAACCCAGTTATCCCTTTCATCCACCTGGCTGGAGGCAGCGCCCCTGTCCCGATCCAATGTCGGGGAAGGTTTTGATATGATCCCAAGAGCGAGATTAAGACACAAACGAGGTCAAATGCCGTATAGTCAAAAGAGCTTTTATTATCAAAAGTATCAAAAGTGGAAAATGGTGGCAATACGATAGAATGGAAGATAAGGTAGAAATTAAGCAAGCAGTCAGGATAGGATTGCTAGGATAGTCACCACCACGGATCCAGTGGCGTCCCGTTGGTCCTCAATCTTCAATTCTTTGGTGGTGAAAAAGGCCACTACAGCTTGTCTCTACGGGTTTTTATAGGGCATATTTCGATGATGTCATGTGCTGCAGGTTTCGTCTATCACAGGACCTTCGCATGGTCGACACCAGAAACCAGTATCTTATCAGCTCCAGCCCCATTTCCTCCCCTGGATGCCTCAATGGCCTGGTAATCGTCCTTATGGACAGAGGAGTGTCCTGCTTAAACAGGCCATCTTAGAGACAAAGGGCTCGACATAAGCAGTTCACAGTTCCTTGAGATGACAGCCCAGTCACTCACACCTAACAATCTTTGAGGCAAATGGATCAAGATAACAATTCAGTCTCTTACAGCCCCTCTAATTCTGGACAGAGTGTCCAGTACTCACTTCTCGTAAAATTGACTCAGAAGTCCCTTCAAGAGGATCAGAAATAAGATCAGCCCTTCTACTCTGTTTGGAAACTGGAGCAGCATTTTTCCTGGAAGAATCCCCTTTTGTGGTGGTTTTTCCTTGCAGCTCACGTACCCATGCATCTAGGACCAAGGTAGGTTTTCCATCCCATTTCCTCATGTCCTCTCCGTGGTCACATAGGTAAAACCACAGGGCACTTCGCGGTGTGTACCTTCTATGTTCTCTCTCTTGGGCAGAGGAACATTCACTCCTAACAGCTGAGACATTGGTCCTTACAGGTAAGGAGTGGGACATATACTCTTTGATTTCTGGACATCCTGGGACAGCTTCTCCACAGCTGCAATGCAGGCTTGTAGGGCGGAGGAGAGATTTTCTTCGTATTGCTGGATTTGGTGAGCCACTTCATCCACTGCCGGTGCCTCTTCATCTTTCCAGGTCATTATCACCAGTGTGTTGGCATAGGACGAATGTGCGCTCCATACAACCTTTTGCCACATGGGTCGTATGCATTGGACTTCGTCTGGATCTTTGGGTAATTGTGGGTTGTCCGGGTCATAATAAATAATCTCTAGCATGGCTAATTCTCTCAGATATTGGATACCTCTCTCCATGGTAGTCCACTTGCTTGATTGATATATCATATCATCCTTAAAAGGGTACCTTTCCTTCACCCTTGACAGGAGTCACCTCCAGAGGCTGAGGGCTGGTGTCCCTTTTCCAATTGCCTTGTCAATGCCACCTTCCCTGGCAAGCGATCCCAGCTGCTTGGCTTCCCTACCTTCTAATTCCAGGCTACTAGCCCCATTGTCTCAGCATCAGAGCAGCCAGGTGATAATGTGCTCACCTGGACAACAGCTGAAATCTTTTCGCATATCCCGTAGCTTACTCAGGGTTAGGGATCGGGTGATTACCTTTGGTTCTGCCTCTTCCTCCTGTTCCCATAATGACCCTGGTTCATCTTCATCCTGTTGCAAATATTTTGATAAAGAAATTAAAATCTAATTATATAAAAGAGTTTGGTTTGATTAAGAAGTAGAAAATTCTGAAGCATAGGTATGGGAGTGTTAAGTTTGAAATGTAGTCATAGGAACTTTAGAAAATGTACTATGTGTAACTATAAGAATTCAAGTATTGTCTAAAATCAGTTAATCACAGAAACTTTGACAGAGATTTGTTAATTTGTAGTGTTTTGTTTTAGGAAACTAAGGAAACTGCTATGGACACCAGTTTGCTGCTTGGAAACCCCTTACCCTTCCCACCTCGATCTAATTATCGAGGATTCTAATCAGTAGAGTTAAGTGAAATTAACCAATGATTGTTTTAACATAAGAATATTAATAAGATGGTGTGACTGAAGGACCAATTATTAGAAAGGTTAAATTTAAGAATAGACATAGTATGCATTTTTATGTAAATTAATATAGATAATGGTGGGAATCGTACTGCGCAGAATCACCTAAGAGAGGTCAAGAAGCGGACAAGTGAGGAAGACTATGGAAGACCACCAGAGGGCTTCTGAAGACCACCAGAGACCTTCACTGCGCCTGCGTGAAGATACATTTACATATGCTAATGACTTCCCGGAAAGCTAATGATTATGTATAACATTTTCCAGAAATTTAGTGAATATGTATAACAGGTGTGTATTTAACCTGCACAGTTAGACTAGCCAGGTGCACACGATAGGTGGAGCGATCCCCCGTGTGCCCAGCGCTGCAATAAGCGAAGTGCCTGCTTCTTAAATTCTCATTGCTGTTAAGGAGTTTTATTCCAGATTTCGGCAACAATCCTTTGCTAAGCGAACTGATTTTTTTGTATATTTCTTCTTCGGTATGGGGGCAACTGATACTGGTGCAGGTTGGTTTGCTGGTTCAGCTGCAGTGCTGGTCGCCGGGGTTGGAGGTGCCGCAGTACCTGTCGCCTTGTTGTTAGATCCAGAGACCTTCTCTTCCCCTTGAGTGTACTGAGCGGTGTTGATCAGGGCTCGATAGGCATGGGCCAGGCCCCAGCATGTTGCAGTGATTTGTGTCTCCCTGGAATTGCCAGGGTGACAGCATACCTTTTCCAAATATTTTACTAGTTCTTCTGGATTCTGCACTTGTTCAGGGGTAAAGTTCCAAAACAGTGGAGGTGCCCACCACCCTAGGCATTTGCCCATACTACCCCACACACCCTGCCACTCATAATTATCCAGCCTTGGGGCAGACCTCTGGGTGATCTTCTTAAATAGTTGTTTAACCCTAAATAAGACCTGAACCACATTCAGGAACATCCTAGCAGTAGGACCATACTGTTTTCAACATTCCAAGGGTATTCACATTTTTTAAAATTCTCAAATGCCATTGTAATTTGCCTGGAGGAGAAGGGAAAGGGGAGGAAAGGTATCTCACCCATAGATTGGCTCTCTGAGGAGGAAAGGTAAAGGGTGTAATTATTAATAGTTTCCCACAGATGACTCCCAAAGTGTAGAGGTGATGACAATGCTGAGTGTGAATGCTTGTAACAAATTCATTTTAACATGCTCTGAGCAGGTCTGTCATTATCTCAACCCTTCGTGCCCCATGTTGGGTGCCAAAATGGACTGTCGTGGTTTAACCCCAGCCAGCAACTAAGCACCATGCAGCTGCTCACTCACTCCTCCCCACCCAGTGGGATGGGGGAGGGAATCGGAAGGAAAAAGATAAAACTCATGGGTTGAGATAAGAACAGTTTAGTAGAACAGAAAGGAAGAAACTAATAATGATAATAATAACAATAATAAAATGACAATAATAATAAAAGAATTGGAATATACAAGTGATGCAGCATGCAATTGCTTGAGACAAGGGGAGTCAAAAGAATCTCAGTAGACATAATAAAGGGGGATGAAAGATGATGTTTAGTGCTTACATTGTTGAAATTAGCTGAGGTAGAGACAGTCCTTGATAAGAAGAGCTGGTCCCAAGAACCAGCCAATGAGGTAGAGACAGTTCCTGATAAGAAGCAGGAGCAGGCCCCAAGAGACAGCTAAGACTGGTCTTGTGGCTTGGGTGAATGCCAAGAAATCACTGAGCCTGCGCAAGGAAAGAGGTTACTAGCGGTGACGAAGAGGAGTCATCTATCTTCATCTCTGCGACCACCAGACGACCACCATAAAGAGGCACTGCGCAGGCGCAGTTGGGAGGAGACTATGGAAATGACCTGTCGGAGCTAATTTTAATATGAAGCAGGGATAGGTCATGCATATGTATAAGCATATTGTGAATATGTAATACCTGACTGTATAAACTTGAGGTGAACTGCCGAGTCGGGCGCGCACAACTTTGGTGGGACTACCCCCCGTGCTGCCCAGTGCTGAATGAACATACCTACTTTACAATCTCACCGATTGTGGAGTCTGTTTTCCACACATCATGCTCACCACTACCACTCGCCGACCGATGCCCAGTTAGTCCCCGAGCGGCGATCCCCCCAACCCTACTCCCCCCAGTTTATATACTAGACGTGACGTCACATGGTATGGAATACCCCGTTGGCCACTTTGGGTCAGCTGCCCTGGCTGTGTCCCCTCCCAACTTCTTATGCCCCTCCAGCCTTCTTGCTGGCTGGGCATGAGAAGCTGAGAAATCCTTGACTTTAGTCTAAACACTACTGAGCAACAACTGAAAACATCAGTGATATCAACATTCTTCTGTATTGGTTTTATGTGGCAAGGTTTTGGTAGCGGGGGGGGTTACAGGGGTGGCTCCTGTAAGAAGCTGCTGGAAGCTTCCCCTGTGTTCGAGAGAGAGCGAGCCCATACCAGCTGGCTCTAAGACGGACCTGCCGCCGGCCAAGGCCGAGCCAATCAGTGATAGTGGTAACGCCTCTGTGATAACATTTTTAAGAAGGAAAAAAAAAGTTGGGACGCGGAAAACAGCCACCGGAGAGAGGAGTGAGAACATGTAAGAGAAACAAGCCTGCGGACACCAAGGTCAGTGCAGAAGGAGGGGGAGGAGATGCTCCAGGCGCCGGAGCGAAGATTCCCCTGCAGCCCGTGGTGAAGACCCTGGTGAGGCAGGCTGTCCCCCTGCAGTCCAGGGAGGTCCATGGTGGGGCAGATATCCACCTGCAGCCCGTGGAGGACCCCACGCCAGAGCAGGTGGGTTCCCGAAGGAGGCTGTGACCCCGTGGGAACCCTGCGCTGGAGCAGGTTCCTGGCAGGACCTGCAGATCTGTGGAGAGAGGAGCCCACGGAGCAGGGTTTCTGGCAGGACTTGTGACCCCGTGGGGGACCCACGCTGGAGCAATGTGCTCCTGAAGGACTGCACACCGTGGAAAGGACCCATGCTGGAGCAGTTCGTGAAGAACTGCAGCCCGTGGGAATGGCCCACGTTGGAGAAAGTTCGTGGAGGACTGTCTCCCGTGGGTGGGACCCCACGTTGGAGCAGGGGAAGAGTGTGATGAGCCCTCACCCTGAGGAGGTGAAGCGGCAGAAAATAACATGTGATGACCGTAAACCCCATCCCTGTCCCCCTTGTGCCGCTGGGGGGGGCTTGGTGGAGAAATCCGGGAGTGAAGTTGTGCCCGGGAAGAAGGGAGGGGTGGAGGGAAGGTGTTCTGAGATTTCATTTTATTTCTCATTTACCTTACTCTGGCTGATTTGTAATAAAAAGTGAGCTAATTTTCCCTAAGCTGAGTCTGTTTTGCCCGTGATGGTAATTAGTGAATGATCTCTCCTGTCCTTATCTCGACCCGCAAGTTTTTTGTTATATTTTTCTCTCCCCTGTCCAGCTGAGGATGCGGGAGTGATAGAACGGCTTTGGTGGGCACCTGGCGTCCAGCCAGGGTCAACCCATCACATCTTCTCACACCTAGCTCAGAAACATAGCACTATACCAGCCACTAGGAAGACAATCAACTCTATCCCAGCTGAAACCAGGACACCTGACTGCAGCCATCTGGAGAGAAAGATCTAACTTGCCACACACAAGCCATTGCACATACTGTCTCTATGTTACTTAGTAAGGTACATTTGTTTCATTCAAAATTTTAAATAATGCAGGACATAAGTCTGTCTGTCTGTGAAAACCATAATAGGGTTGAGAGCATGGATGAGATGGAAGTTCCCTAAGCAGATGTCATCCGCTGCCCCATAAAGCTCAGGCCAAGAATTAGGCTAATTGGCACATAAATCTCTGGGCCTGAGCCGTGCAGTGAATTGTTCTGTTGGTCTCAGAAGTTCAGAGGTCCTCAGTAAGTATATAGCTAGGCACTGGGGAACACCAGGCAGAGGGAAATAAACGTAGGTTAGGTGAGTAAGGAATTAAGGCAAATTTAGGCAGGGTGAGCGTGGCCAAAGTTCCCTGCACTTACAAAAAGTGAACATGGCTGTTGTCTGTACTAGTGATGGAATTAAACTGACAATCTGTTGTTTTGAGTAAGTTGCTGCTATTTGTAATGATGCTAGCAACACTGCCACTGCGGTACCAGATATTTGACTCATCATTTAGATTATGAGCAACTTGCTTTTTGAGCCATTTATTCAAGTGGGCAGAAAGCCAGCTGCTTTGATAGGCATGCTGTAGTCTCTGACTCCTAGATCAGCGTATCACTGTATGAGCATATAGCTGGAATATGACGAGCACAATCTGCTTTAAATTAGCCCAAATTACAGATTACTTTCAATTAAATTTTAACATGCATCTCGGAAAAGGTTGCTTCTCCACAGCACCTTGTTTGGTACAGGGCTCTTACAGTAGGCACAGACTACATATTTAGGTAAAGAGAAAAATGAATAATTGGGTACAGCTGTACATTTTGTCTCTGAAATGATGAAATGTGGGCCCTTTCCAACCTTAAAGCTCTATTGGGTTATGCGTTCTCTTGTTTTGTTACTGTTGATGCTGGGATGGGCTTGGTATTCACAACAGCGTAGGTTGCCGTAAATGCCAAGGCTGCAAGCTGATTATGGTGTTGGAGCTGTTGAACAGTTGCCAAAAAAACTATGTGTTTACAACTGTTGCACACCTGTTATAAGGTTTGGGACTGACTAGACAAACTGTTCATTCCTTTCACTCACATGTTACTCAAACTAAGTAGGAG
The DNA here is from genome assembly GCF_947461875.1 of Haliaeetus albicilla. NCBI lineage: Eukaryota > Metazoa > Chordata > Aves > Accipitriformes > Accipitridae > Haliaeetus > Haliaeetus albicilla. The sequence continues at coordinate 38,446,861 of NC_091515.1, forward strand.
TTTATTCTACACATGCTCCTAATGTTTTCAAGGGGCTACTCAAGGAGTAACTGCTATTCAGGATGAGTAACACCCATACAGTTTGGTTTTCTATGCTCAATGGTATTTTGCAACTTTAGTCATAATAAAGGAATTTCTTCTATTAAAATTATGCAGACACTTTGTAGCCAGTTTTAGCATGACTTCACTGTGTGGGTATTAAAGAATTCAAAATTAATGCAACAATATCCAAAATTCTCCACTAATACCTTGACTATATAAGAAATCTGCTCATCTCACATTACAAAACTAGAAATTTTTAGAATATTCCCCAAGGATGTTTGAAAGTTTCATCTTTAGAGAGTCTTACAATGTATGTTTTGTGAGTTATTTTATTCAGCTGCTTCTTGTACCAGTTTTGACAGATATATGATGAAATTTGTGCTTCTGCCCAGAATGCAAAATAAGTCCCAGTTCTGAGACTGGCTTTCTCTCACTCCTTTAAGTTTTTCTCTTCATGATTGCTGTTATAGTACTATAACATAACTTTAATGTGTATCTATCATACATCATAAGGAAGGTCTCAAACCAATTATAATTACATTACTGGTCTGCTTCAAGAGAAATTGAACGTGTTCTACTATTAGAGGTTGTTTCATATTTTCCTCTGCTCTCAAAATTTGTCTCATTGATTCTTTCTATTATGTTCCTGGACAGTTCATAAAATGGTACCACTGCAAATTTCATGGTATTTAAGAGGTGCCACAAAAGGAAAATACATGAGCTCTGACAGGGAGGGCAGTTGTTTTGTTGTTGAACTAAAAGCAGAGCCACAGAACTTTCTTACTTCTTCCAAATAGCCCTTTAGCAGATGATCAATTTCACAGAATTTAATATCGTTGTGTAAAATAAACCCATGCTACACATTTTTAAATGAATTAACTTGACCTAAAAGATACTATAAACTGACCTGCTGTTGACTTAACTGCAGGAAATCAGATTTAAAAAGCAACATTAACAAAAAAGTTAATAAGCAAAATAGAAGTTAGAAAACTGCAGCACTTACATTTACAGACTCAAATTAGTTTCTAGTTCTAGCAGGCAGGCTCAAGGTGTAAAAATGCAAAATTTCTGATGATAATTGATATGAAGGCATACTATTCTATTCTTGTATAACTTCTCTTCCTTTTGCTGAAGAGATATACAATGGTAAAACATTCTGGCTCATTCAAAGTACCAAGGCCATACATTAGTTCTTCTTGTATATATTGTTGCCACAGAATAGGTTATATATGGAGTCTTTTACATATCTATTTTGATCCTTGTAGATAAACCCTGAGGTAATTCATACCGAAATGACTGCAAAGACAAGGCACCCAAAACAGGTGCACATCAAAATCTTAAAACACAAAGTTGAAAATACTATAACTTACTTGGAAAGTTCTTTCTACTATGGCAAGAACACAATGTTCTATTCTGGGAGATGGCTGTTTCCCCAAAGCATTCTTGTTTGCCTAATGCACTTGCTGAAGCATAGGACATTATCTGCCTACGCATGAAATGCAGGAGCCATGTTATTTCTCCAATTTGCATTATTCATCCAGTAAGAGAAAGCTTTTCTTGTCAAGAGGAAGCTTGTCGGGCTGATTTGCTCCGCCTATTATTAATAAATAACTGAAACATCATTTTAGTCATCTAAACATAGAACAATGCATTTTATTTGTTTAAAAGCCAGAGCCAAGTGAATAACCAAAAGTTAATTTGGTAAAAAATATACAGCAAGTTCTACAGAGGGGCAAGTTCGTTACAACATGCTTTCACCTGCAGAAAGGCAAGTGGAAAAAAAGAAGAAATTAAGAAGGAAAACAGAGTTCTAGCAGTTTAGGGCACTGAATAACTACTTTTGGAAAATATCCTTTGTCGAAAGAGCAGGGCATGAAAGGCAAACAGGAGAAGGCCAGGATCAAGTCAGGACAGGAACAGAGCCAGGCAATCAACTGTAGAATGGGCTCTCAATGATTCATTGTTACACCCCCTAATGTTGGAATCTAGCAGCAACTGATTCCCCAGTAGTTCAATAGATCTTATAGGACTGTGAAATTTGGCACTGATGGGCTTAACATGCAAAGTATTATTTCCACATTTTGCAGAAACAGAAATCAGTGATATATCTCAGCCTGCCACAGAAACTAACTGCACAGAGATTAAATGCTTTTCTTTTTGGTGTGCTATATTTGAACACTGTTTTACTATTCTGCTTTACCTAATTAATTCAGAGTTAGAGCTTGAAGGTATGGGAAGAAACCTTCCAAAACACAAAATGCAACTCTTCTCCAACATTATTTAACTGTGGCTTTGCTGGCAGTCAAGAAAGACTAGCAGGGCTTTTGTCCCTTCACTTTTACCTATTCATGTAGTGCAACTTCCCCAGCACAGCTGCACCAGTCACATCTGTAGCACAAACTTCTTGAAGTGTAGGAAGAACAAGACTGTTTCTATCAGTGGTGACACTGACTTGTGCTGCTTTGGAGAGTTCATGGAACTCTAGCCTAAATCTCTCTCCTCCAATTTCCCTTCTGTAGTGTTGAAAAAAATTTCTGTAAAACTAGATGGAGTTTGAGCAACAGAGAAGATCCAGGGGCTGCTGATGTATTAGGAACCAATAGGGAAACACCTGTGAAATGCCTCAAAGGAATTAGGGCATGTTCCTCTAAAAAGGTGACAAGGTCAATAGCCCAGCTGAAGTGCTTCTATACAAATGCATGCAGCATAGGTAACAAGTAGGAAGAGCTGCTAGCTACTGTGCAGTTGGAAAGCTATGACCTAATCGCTATCGCTGAAACATGGTGGGATAAATTGCATGACTGGAGGACTGAAATTGATGGCTATAAACTGTTCAAAAGAGATAGATAGGCAAAAAAGGAGGGGCAGGGGGGTTGCCCTCTATGTAAAAGAATGCATTGACTGCACAGAGCTGTCTGAAAACCAGTGATGGACAGGTTGAGAGCTTATGGGTAAAAAGTAGGGGCCACGCCAACAAAGGAAACCTTGTAGTTGGTGTTTACTATGGGGCCCCTGACCAAGGGAAGCCTGTAGAGGAAGCATCACGCTTGCAGGCTCTGATCCTGCTGGGGGGGACTTCAGTCACCTGACATCTGCTGGAAAGGCAGTAGAGCAAGCTGTAAATAGTCCAGGAGACTCGTGGAGTGTGTTGAGGATAACTTTTTAATCCAGGTGATAGACAGTCCAACCAGAGGAGAAGCATTACAGGACCTGTTGCTCATCAACAGGGAAGAACTAATTAGGGATTTCAAGGTTGGTGGCAGCTTGAGCTGCAGTGATCATGCTCTGATGGAATTCAGAATCTTGAGGGATATGGGCAAATAGAGTTGGGATGCTGAATGTTAGGAGAGCAAACTTTCAGTTCTTTAAGGAATTAGTGAATGGGACACCATGGGAAATTGCCCTCGGAGACAAAGGAGCTGAACAGAGGTGGCAGTTCTTTGTCACAACCAGTGCTGCACAAACCAGGGAGGGGTCATGCTGAGTTCGGAATTCCCTTGGGCTAAATTAAGGTGAAATGACACCAAATGATCAGTTGAACGTTTTATTCATGGCAGAAGCAAACTGAACTTGGAAGGCGTAACAGTAGGTGGCGTGGTTTCTTACAACAAGACTTTGCATGAAACTACATCAGTAAACCATATAACACGTGCTAACCATACATATCAATTCAGGGAAGAAAATAAGGAGAGCCCTCCCGTTGAGTCACGAGGTTCAGAGTGGACCCCCTTGCTTTCTAGACTCCTTCTCAGAGAAGGGCCTAGGGGCAGCTAGATCCACTTCTAGTCCCAAACTTGGTCAACGGTTTTATGTCTAAAGGGATGAAGTGTAGGGGTTATGGAAGAGAGAGAAAGAGAGAAGAGAGAGAGAGAGGAGAGAGAAAAGAGAAAGGTTTCACCAGCCCTGGATCCAGCATTGGTCCAGTCAGTCTAAAGGTCCAGTTCCGGAGGGCTTGCACACATGGAGCTTCAATTTGTGCCCTTTTATCATCTCCTTGCCCCTCCTTTGGGTGGGCACTCAAACTCATTAGGCTAATTAGGTGTCACGCGCAGTTTGTGTTTTCAGAACCTTTGGGAAATGGATCAGTGGGCTTGGGGGTCATTTGAGGAGTAACTTCTCCCTCCCTGCAGGTGTTACTGATTTGTTATTGATTTGTTATTAGCTAGAATTAATCATACTCAATTTTAATAGGAATATAGAATTATAAGAAATATTTTAGCAAAAATTATATATTTTACACATTTAACCAACAACCAACAGCTGTTGTGAAATCCTCTGTATAGCCCTGTAACAGGGCCAGAGGAATTGGTTAAAATCATCTAGTAGGAACATTCAGAACTTAGATAACAAGCTTAAGATTTAAGATAATTTGGATATAGTGTTTATTTGTAGGAGTATATTATAACCTAGAAGAATGTATAAGATGTCAGAATTTCAAAATTAATGGGAACTGAGAAGAGTCAAATGAAGCAACTTGTAGTTATCTGCCAAGAAACAGTTAGTTACCTGCCAAGGGCCAAACTGCGCAGAATCACCTAAAGAAGGTCAAGAAGCGGACAAGTGAGGAAGACTATGAGTTTTTCTGAGTTTTTCGGCAACACAGGCATGACCATTGTTTGATCTTTGGCCATGCATGGCGAGCTGCCCTGCTCAGCGTATCAGAACACAGAATTGCTCATCCTCTGGCATGCCCTCCGAGTGCTGTTGCTGACCGACTTCTCATCTGCAGTTTGTTGTTATGCAGTGGTCGTTGTTATACAGAGCTTGCCCCACCACAATGTTTGAGACATTAACTCTTTCAGTCTCTCACATCACTCCATGGCTCAAACATTGTCTATAAAATCTTCATGGATTCTCCATAGTCCTCTTCTAGGGTGGTGATTTAGACGTAAAGAAAGGGGAGAGAGAGAAAAGGAGAGAGAGAGAACATGTACAAAGCTTCGAACAGTACAAAACTTCAAACAGTATGAAACTTTGAACCGTACAACAGTATAAAACTTTAAACAATGCTATAGGATTACTGTAATGCTTCAAGATCTTCTTCGGCCGTCGTGATTCTTTCATAGCGGACAGAAGAGGGAGAGAAGAGAGGGAAGAGATGGCACGGGTAATCATACAGCGAACAATAGCTATGCCAATCGCTAAAAACAGGAAACCAATAACTACTGTTAGTCCTATTTTCATTAACTATGCCCCCTCATCTTGTGAGTCCCAGGGCTTGTAGGATGGATTGTAACCAAGAGCTCGGGTCCAGCCATCAAACCAGTCTTTTGGCTGCATCGCTTAGAAAAGCTCTCTGGTCTGCTTCTTCCACACTTCTTCTAAGGAGGTAGTTGCATTGTGTATGGTGAAGCAGCATTCAACATATTGGTAAGATTTAACATTCCACAGACTCCACGTTCTTTGAGCAAGATCATATCCAGGGCTAGGCAATTCTGAAGTGTCATCTTCAATACCTGTTGGACCTGTAAGTTTAATTCTCTAAAGGCATATCACATCCAGTTACTTAAAAGATGTACCTGCCAAGTAATATTTTCTAGAACAAACTGGTGCTATTTTAAGGTTACGTAAGGGCCAAAAATATTTTCAAACATTAAAGCAACTATTTGTCCATCAGTATAATAATCAGGAATCTCAGCTCTACTAATTGCCCATTCAGGGCAGGCTTTTGGATTCTCTTCAGCCTCTCTACACAATCGCCGGGGAGATGCTGTAAAATTAAAGACACGAGATGGGCACAAAGAAGGGATACCCAATCCACACCTCAAGCTGGCATGATACTCCAATGTTAAATAAGAGTAAAATTTTCCATTGGACCATCCCCAAGCTAATCCCGAAGGAGCTGGATATATGCTAGTTTTACAGGTATATTGATCCATATAATTCACAGCATATATAATAGGCCTGGTGTTTAAGGGTGTCCCTTGTGAGGGATAGTGAATAAAAGGTATTCCACACCGTTCTTGGTTACTAGGACTTTCACTGATGGAAGAAGTGATGTTACAAGCTTCATTGCTATTTTGCCATCCTTTTGAAGAATATCCCCAGCACGTATACATATCTCGAATTCGGGTTATGAGACTACTGATAAACCAGGTTTCAGGGGGATACCTTGGTCCTGAATCACAAGTGATCATCTTAGAAAAATTAAAAAGGGGGCTTTCGACTTCCCTGACAGATGGATCAAACTTGGGCTCTGTAAAAACCCATCCCACTTTGGCCCCTAACCAAGCCCACATCAAGTTACTTCTATCTCAAAAGGTTATATAGGTCTTATTCGGGAGTAGGATACACCATTCTGCATCCCATTGAACAGAATAGTTTGCTTCATAGAAATCAGGTTTGGCCAATGGATCAAACAGAGGGTCCCATGGATAAAGACTACAGGAGTATGTCCTGGTGTATTTGTGTATTGGGTTTGCGTGGCAAGGTTTTGTTAGTGGGGGGGGGGCTACAGGGGTGGCTTCTGTGAGAAGCTGCTCAAAGCTTCCCCTATGTCCAAGAGACCCAATGCCAGCCGGCTCCAAGATGGACCTGCTGCTGGCCAAGGCCAAGCCAGTCAGTGACAGTGGTAGCACCTCTGTGATAACATATTTAAGAAGAGGAAAAAAGTTGCTGTGGAACAGAAATGGCAGCTGGAGAGAGGAGTGAGAACATGTGAGAGAAACAACCCTGTGGACACCAAGGTCAGTGAAGAAGGAGGGGGAGGAGGTGCTCCAGGCACCGGAGCAGATTCCCCTGTAGCCTGTGGTGAAGACCATGGTGAGGCAGGCTGTCCCCCTGCAGCCCATGGAGGTCCACGGTGGAGCAGGTATCCACCTGCAGCCCATGGAGGACCCCACGCCGGAGCAGGTGGGTGCCCGAAGGAGGCTGTGACCCCGTGGGAAGCCCGTGCTGGAGCAGGCTCCTGGCAGGACCTGTGGACCCGTGGAGAGAGGAGCCCATGTTGGAGCAGGTTTTCTGGCAGGACTTGTGACCCTGCAGGGGACCCATGCTGGAGCAGTGCGCTCCTGAAGGACTGCACGCCATGGAAAGGACCCGTGCTGGAGCAGCAGAGACAACGTGTGATGAACTGACCACAACCCCCATTCCCTGTCCCCCTGCACCACTCGGGGGGAGGAGGTAGAGAATCCGGGAGTGAAGCTGTGCCCGGGAAGAAGGGAGGGGTGGGGGGAAGGTGTTTTAAGATTTGGTTTTATTTTCTCATTACCCTACTCTGATTTGATTGGTTGTAAATTAAGTTAATTTTCCCCAAGTTGAGTCTGTTTTGCCCATGATGGTAATTGGTTGAGTGATCTTTCCCTGTCCTTATCTCGACCCGCAAGTTTTTTGTTATATTTTTCTCTCCCCTGTCCAGCTGAGGATGGGGGAGTGATAGAACGGCTTTGGTGGGCACCTGGCGTCCAGCCAGGGTCAACCCATCACAATTTGTCAAAAGTGGCATTTCCAGCAGGTATGTTCCCTTTGGAGCTAGTAAATAAAGGATTCGATCCACCTATCGGAGAAGGAATAGAGACATTAAATGGTGGTCTGGTAGCATTACACGCCACTGCTAAAGATAGCGTCACATTTCTGGCCTGTTTTGGAGGCTTACTCCAAATGCTATATATATTAGATCTTATCATTGGCTGTTGTTGAAAATACACCCAGTTATTCTTAACAGTCCATTTTTTTTTCCAAGATCGTTACAGAGGTATCATTAGTCATATTAAAGATAAACAACAGATTTACGGGTGACATAAAAAACCTCAAGCTTTCCTTGGCTGATCTAGGTAGGGCAATACACAGACCTTTATCTTGGTAGCCCCACATCCTAACAAAACCTCGAACTAACTCCCAAGCCAGATTTGGGGCATTTTGGCTTATGGTTCCTATAATGCATAGGGAGAGACAGAGGGCATATGACCAAATCCACAATCGCCGGTGTTGAGTAAAATTGACAATCATGGTTTGGTTACGCATCTCTCTGTATCACATGGATCAGACTGCAATATTCTAAACTGCAGGTTTCCAAAACAGCATTCCGGGTATCGACAGAGGTAAAATACAAAGATTACAAAACACAATAATACAGCAGTAATACAAATTCCCAGAAGTAGCATCAGCTTCGACTTCTAAGGTAGAGGATGTTCCCAGTAGTTAGACCTGTTAAAAGAACAAAGGAAGAGATCCCGATTCTTTCAAATCGGTAGTCAAAAGGATGGGACAATCCATCTGGTATTAATCTTGTGTTCCTTTCCATGGGTATCAGCAGCTACCCATGAATAGGTGTTAAAGCGGAGTTTGAAGGGTCAGAGGCACCTCCCCTACTGTTGCGAGGTCCACCAGAACAGGTCGTCCTGGATAGTATAAGGATTTTACCAGATACTTTGATTCCCTTTCCCCCAGAGTAGGGAGGGGGGTTTGGGGCAAAATGTGGTAAGCCTGGGACATCCATTTACTCCCCAGTGACTGTTCATCTTCGCTACAGCATCGGGGAGCTGTGCGGGCCTGTGGTGGTGCATTTCTTCCCCCTCTCCAGACTGATTTGCAAACTCGGGAAGTCTCACTAGGCCTTAGCATAAGTGTAATGAGTCTGTTACCGAAAAAGTTGGTCAAAGAAACTCTCTAAGACTTGATTTTGGAGTTTTAGAAAGCAGGCATTCTTTATTGCAGCGCTGGGTGCACGGGGGATCGCTCCACTTATCATGCACACTGTTACCTACAGCAAGCAAAATTTATATTGTTCCAGTCATACATATTCATATTATCATTTACATAGTGTCCACCCTTTGGTCACGTGCAGTGTGGGTCATCTCTTTTTCCTAGTTAACTGGTCTTGGCAAGTTTTAATTACAAAAACTCAGCAGAACTCAAAGCTTATCATCAGGGCCCAAGGCACATCAGGCCCGAGGCCTCCTGTCTGTTGGCGCCTCCAACACATACCATTGACAAAGCTCAAGGTTTTTCTTATCTAATTAGTACATACCAAAATTTTGAAGTTTTCAAGCAAGCAAAAGTTCATTAGTACAGCGATACAGTAAAATTTTCCTTCTCCTGCCTTTGATCAAATCGGGCAGTTAAGCGACCCTTGACTGTGCCAGGAACTCTTACACAGCTAAGACAGGGAGATATGCTGTGCATCTGAAGGACTCCTGCTGCCAGTGGAAGCAGGGGACAGGAGTAGAGATAGCCAGTTCTCATAACGACCTGCAGCCAGTTGTCTCATAACAACCTTGAGACATTACAATCCTCCCCTGACAATCTTGGAGCATCCCATATCTCTGTTTTAAGTTATTCTCAGACAGTCTTGGAATTTTCCAGCACAGCTGGGATTCCAGCAATTTGTTGATGACAAAAGTCAATCATCTCCCAAACCTATAAACAGTGGTACTAAGTGAGGCCCTTTGAGCTCTCCTGGACCGCAGCATGCTGTAACCAGCATCTCCCTCTGAGTGGGATGCCTCTCAGAGCTCACAAACTTTCCTGTTTGCAAAAATCGGAGGTCTGTTGCCAAAAGCTGACATGACCTGGGCTGATTCTCTTCGCTCCTTGAGGCTCGACCCTTCGCCCATTGAGAAAGATGCTGAAGCATTCGACATGAATATTTTCACTGACCTCAAGGGGAATTTTTAACAGGTATACCTCTTTTTCTCTCTCTTTTACTCTCTTATGTATATCTCTTAGTGTCTTTATGCACACACATGTACTAATCGGTATAGTCTATTATATCATAGCAAGTATATTATAAGTTAATACCTTCAAATTTATACTTAAATTTCGGTCATGAATTTTATTCAACTGTGAATGAATTTTAGGCTGCTATTATCCTCATAATCCCTTTAGATATAAACCATTGACCAAGTCTGGGACTAGGAGTCGATCCAGCTGCAGGAGTTTAGAAAGCAAGAGGGTCCTCTCTGAACCTCGTGACTCAATGGGAGGGACTTGCCTACTTTTCCACATTCCCGATCTTTGCACAAATCACAAGAAATTAATTCTAACTCGATTTTTCTTTGTAATATTTCCTTTTACCCTATTATGTTTCAGTCTCTCTCTATATAAGTTTAGTCTGATTCTAAATTTTCCTGAGTGCATTTCATCCATGTACTAAGCAATAGAGTGAACCTTGCCATCAAATTCTGTGAAGTTGCACTTCTATATAAATTTCTATTAAATCATTTTTCTATTGCTAATGCAATTGGAGGTGATTCTTTAAGTGATCTGAACTCTTTTCTCTCTCATTCACCCCCCCCCCCCCCGACAGGGCCATCTGGAATTGTGGGGCCTAAGGACACATTTTAGCAACCAGTTTGTCCTCTCCACTGTCGCATTAGCTTGAGGATAGTAGGGGGAGTGAAATACCCACTGCATTCCTTCGCCCTTTGCCCATTCCTGCACTACCCCTGCAGTAAAGTGGCTGCTGTTGTCTGATTGGATTGACTCCGGTTTAGGCAGATAACTAAACCATAGCTTCACTCCTTTCACTGTGTTGTCCCCAGTTGCTGTCGTAACAGCTGCCGCTTGTGTAAGTCCCAATCGTTTCTCTGCATCCTTAAAGCTATGTGAATAGAATCTGATAGACCAAGTTGGGCCTTCAGGTCCATGCTGCCACATATGTACTGATAGCCCATGGATTGCAAAACCCCATTCAATGCATAGTGGGTCTGTTGGATTAATTGGCCCTGAGGCCCAGTATACCCCAGCACTGAAAATTAGCAATTTTAAGGCTTCTTTGTGGACTGGGGTCCAATCCCAAGAGACCCTTTTGCGTGTTGGATCGTACAGGGATTGGGCTATGATAGAGAAGTCGGGGATGTGTTTCCTCCAAAACACCAACAGGCCTAAGGCATGTTGGAATTCTTTATTGTTTGCAGGCATTTTCACTAGTTCAAGAGTGATCAAAGTTTCAGGGGGAATGCATGCTGTCCCACCCCTCCACCAGATACCCAAGAACTTCACTTCAGAAGATGGGAATTCTATCTTTTCGTTTGGAATTTGGAGTCCCAATTGTCATAGTTTAACCAAGAACATATCTTTTATATCAGTGGTGGCTAGGATCTGGTGGGCTCGTTCTTGTATTGTTGCGATCAGCTCGGCCATGTTAGGCACTGCAGCTGTTAAGGGACCTGTATTAGCATTCAAGCACCGATAATTGATTGTTAACTGCCATTTTCCATTTGGTTTGCGGACTGGCCACACTGGAGAATTGTAAGGCGAGTAGGTTGGGACAATTATTCCCTGTTCCCATACCTCAGTTATTACAGGGGCAATCCCCTCTCTCGCCCCTAAGGGCAAGGCATAGGGTTTCACATTGACTATTTTTAAAGGTGGGAGTGCAGGTGCTGACTGCAAAAGCCTCATCGAAGCCGCAGGGAGTCAGAACTTCCATTCCCTCCCCTTGGAGTCTATCCATGCTCTCCCTTTCAATAAGTCGAGCCCCAAAATGTTTGTTGGTAGCGGTCCCAAGATCATTATAGTTTCTGTCGCAGTCTCATCTCCTGGCAACCAGCACTTGACCCGGGCAGTTGCTTGGGGCCGAGAGTTTCCAAAAACATCTGTTACTCAAATTTGTTTCTTGTCAGCAACTAGGCCATTATGGTTGGCGACATCTGTTCGGAGTGCCGACACCTGAGCACCTGTATCTACCAAAAATGTGACTGGGGTCTTAAAGGGGCCTAGGGGAAAGGTAATTAACAGGTCCCCTTTATCGCTTTCTGTGAGCCTTCTCAAATGGACCCACTGGCCGTCCCCTGGCTCACTTGTTGGGGATGGCAGAGGGGAATTTCCTGACTTGGGGACGTCCAAATCAATCAAATCAGCCTCCCGAGGAGCAGACAGGGCCATGTCCCTGGCTTCCCGGGATGGGGGAGAAAGGTCTTTAATGTTTGAGGGAGATAGGGCCCCTTTTATTTTGTCCCAGCCTTTCACCAGACCTTCCAGGTTGGGAGTGGGCAACCCGTCCATTACCTCCCTGAGGAATTGTGGCAGTACACTCCCCCCCTCCAACCCAGCCAGAAACAAAACTTCTCCAGACAGGGAGAAGAGGAAAAAAAAACAACAAAACTTACCCTGGAGGCCGCAGGTTGAAAATTGAACTAGCCAATCGAGACGTGCCCGGTACACTGAGGTGACCTTCTTGGCCAACAGGGATTAAATGACCACAGATCAGATTCAACAAGGGTATAAATGGGGTCCTGCCGGAGGCCACGTTGGAATCATTCCTCCTCAGAGCAGCGGGTCTGCAGTCGGGGACTCCCCCTTGGGTCAGGGCACCGCCGGAGGTAACTCCTCAAGGGAGAGTCCTCATATTTTAGGTGAGTGATATGGTCATTTTGAGTCATCATTTTTAAATCTCAAGGATTCTTAAGTTGCCTGTGTAGTACTAATTCCCCTTACACCATTGAGCCTGTAGTTCACTACTGTTACTTGTGTTCTAACTTTTTACTGAAGAATAAATTTGAGCTTTAGCACCTGTTGGATTTGAGTGTGCGTGCATCCGTAACAGGAATCCCTTTGAGATACCTTCTGTCGACAGTGTATATCTTTTATTGTCAGGAGGCCGTGTCGGCCTCATTGGGGGGGGGGTGAGAATTATACAAGGGCTTAGCTTTTATTTCCCCATTCCCTTCCACCCTCCTAAGGTCTGCTTTGGATTTTGTCTCTCCCTGAGTGGTGAACCTCATCCGTCTCCCATAATTAATCAATTCCTGTGCTACTTCTCCCCATGTCATCTCTGGGCAGCCTCCCCTTCTTCAGGGTTGGGGTGCTCTCAAGCAATCTTGTAATTGCACCTCATACAATTTCAAGGCATCGGGCAGTCCCCTTATAAGAGGATGTAACCTTTTGGGGTCTGCCACATATTGCATGGGAGAGGGCTGTTGCGGAACCAGGAATCGATCATGTATCAGCTGGAGACACACAGCTTTTTGTACACTCTAAAATGTGACCCACTGTAGGCATTTTAATCAAGAAGGGTTCTCCCCTCTCCACAGCGTCCAATCCACCTGCCCAATATGCTACTCTTTGGGTCAGGGACCACGGCTCTCTATTGTCATTTGTAGTTAGGAAAACCCCCGGACCCCAATATCCCCTTGCCTCGTCCTCACTTAGGAGGATACAGTCACTCCTGGTAAGGGTACTCTCCACACATACTCAGTTTCTGTTTCTCGGGGCCCCCAGGAATATTTTTCCTGAATTTTGGCCAAATCAGTGGGGGAATAGGGGACAATGCGGGTGGTAACTTGTTGGGCTCCTCCTTGACCACCATCCACAGTCTCAGTCTTAATCAAGGGCCTCCTCATGGCTTCCCCTGTCTCTGGAGAAAATATTTCCCTTATATGGCCTAGGTCTTCAAAAGGGTACGATTTTGATTCCTTTTCCGCATCAGAGTCTGCACCCACATTTTCTACAGAGATCTGGGAGCGGGTCTCATCTAATTGCTCCCTTAATACCCTTTCCTGCTCCAGAGCCTCCGTCAAAGCGGTATGTAGTCTCTGGTTAGTCACTTGCTTGGTGGTGAGTTGGTTGGAGAGGCTCCTTATCTCATTTTTCAATTGCTCCTGCAAAGCCTTCACCAAGTCTTGAATTTTATTGTCTTCCCTTCTGCTTGTTAGGCCACGCATTTGTCCTGTTGTGCTGCCACCAAAATGGCTCCTAAAACCGCACAAACCAACGCCTGCCTTTTTACTTGCTTCAACCTTCGTTCTTTAGCCAAAACAAAAATTCTGTCCACTACAGCTTGCGGATCATGCCAATTGTTATGGGCCCAAGTCATACCAGGGGGAGAGGGCCAGGCATTGTAGCCCTCTAATCTCTCCAGGAGAGGGGTACAGTCTACAGTCTGACCTCCCAGGGAGGCCGTAATGAGATCACATCCTCTTTATTAAGTCCTCTGAGGACTATCTCCCCTTGTGTATGACTCCTCTTAGAGAGGGGCTACAGGAAGGACCTGGTCCCAATGATCACTTTAGGAACACCAAGGGAATCCTGCCGACTATGCCAAAAAATATCATGACCCGTGCTGGACAGACCAGGGAGGGGTCCTGGTGAATTCGGAATTCCCTCGGGCTAAATTAAGGTGAAATGACACCACACGATCAGTTAAACATTTTATTCATGGCAGAAGCAGCCTGAACTGGGAAGGTGTTAACAGTAGTTGGCAGTGGTTTCTCTCAACAGGAATTGGCATGAAACTACCTCAATAAACCCTGTAACCCAGGGTAACCATATAAATCAATTCAGGGAAGAAAATAAGGAGATCCCTCCCTTTGAGTCATGAGGTTCAGAGCAGACTCCCTTGCTTTCTAGACTCCTCAGAGAAGAGCCTAGGGGTATTCAGCCTGCTGGGCTTGCCACCTTTTGCAAGCAGCTCTTGGTGTGCCACACAGTGAAGCAAGCCCATGCAGGCATCAGATGTTCCCCTGTTTCCCATAACAGGCAACAGTGGAAGCCCCTGAGAGCTGGCCATGACTTGTGGGTATCCCTTCTTCATTGCTGCCCCAATTTTCTTTTCTCTCATGTTTCTTAGTGTCCTTTCCTTAGGAACAAATAGATTTCTTTAATAAGCACTGATTTTTAGGGAATCTGTTGTAGCCTTCTCAAAGGGGCTGAAGCCCTGACTTATAGAAGCATTGATAAGCCCTAACTCATCCTCACTGTCCAAGGTATGTTGGTCTTTTAGAAAGGAAGTTACAGTCTAAATTTAGCTGAGGTCAACAGGAAAAAAAAATCTGAAGAACCTGCTTAAATGGTGCAAACTCATTTTCCAAACTGTGTGAAATCTTACTGACATGTCGGGGGAAAAATGAAACCACTGAGATGAGACTCTGAATGTGAAACATTCATCCTGAATGTTACATTTAATTCAGAAAGTTGCAAACACTTGGAGATGAGAGTTTCAAGTGGAAACACCTTTCTTCCTGCCCTGAAAACATTTCTGGTGGACTGGTAAACTTGACACATGCACGTATCTAGTTTATGTTCACATATGCATGTGCACACACACATACAATACACACACACACACACACACACACACACACACCCCCCACTTGTTCAAAGAATTATCCAACAGCCTTTCATTTCAGACAGGTAATATCTAATTGAATACAGAGTATTCAATTGGGACATGCTCACATTCTGTTGGAATGAGGAATGAAGTGGGTTTTTTTTCTGTCTTTATGAATTGCTTTTTGATGAGGAGGTTTTTCTCCAGTGGGGGTTGTCACATCCCAATTTCTTAGGATGATGACTCAGGTTTGCTGATTCCCAGGTCAGGATTAAGGTGAAATGACACCAGGGATCCTTTAACTCACAAAACTCAACTTTTATTTGCTCACCACAAGAATTGGCATGCTCACCACAAGAATTGGTATGCTCACAACAAAAATTGGCATGAAAGTATGTCAGTAAACTGTGTAACATGTGCTAACCATATATCACCAAACATATACTACAGGCCTTGCTTATTTGGGGATCAGTTCAGGGAAGACAATAAGGAGAGACCTCCCATTGAGTCACGAGGTTCAGAGTGGACCCCCTTGCTTTTTAGACTCCCTCTCAGAGAAGAGCCTAGGGGCAGCTGGATCCACTCCTAGTCCCAGACTTGGTCAATGGTTTATGTCTAAAGGGATGAGGTGTAGGGATTACGGAAAAGGAAAAAGAAAGGGAGAAACAGGACAGAGAGAAAAAAAGGAAGAGAGAAAGATTTCACGGGTCCTGGGTCCAGCATTGGTTCGGTCAGCCAAGGGGTCCAGTCAGCCAAGGGGTCCAGTTCCAGTGGGCTTGTGCGCCCATGGGGCTTCAGTTTGTGTAAGCAGAACTTGCCCCACCACAATGTTTGAGACGTTAACTCTTTCAGTCTCTCACAGGGGTGTGCGCACAGCTCATAACACCTAGCACAAGTGTAAACCTGAAAAATACTATTGAATGTCTTATAACTTGCTGTCAGTGCTGAGGTATTCCATAAAGACAAATATTGTGATTAAATCTCATTTGAATAGCATTTGTACATCAATCAGGGCTGCTGTTTCTATCAAGCAACTGTAGGGTTCGACGTTCGGAAGATCTCGCGATGTCACGGAAAGGTAGAGGATTAGTCGCAGCCTTATGATGTGTCTGTAATCCCGCCTACCCTTGTTAGTATAAAAGGAATTGACTGCGCAATAAAAGGCGGAAGTTGGCGCTCACACTGTGTGTGTTATCTGTCTCTTTCCCTGGTCTGGGGGGTGATCAGTGATCTAATCGTGGCACCTTGATATGCGGCGAACGCTACAAGCAACCACAAAGGTCAATCAGCAATGCATGGAAATTGCACAATTATCATAGAAATCTTCATGAGCTCTTGCCAGAGATAATGAAATACCATGATCTTTTCCTACCACATGTACCATATTATTTGGAGAGATGCTGAGATTTTGCAAAGTTGTAAGCATGTCCAATGCCAATGCATGCATGAGATAGCCTAGCTCTGCCTTTGAGTATGGCACCCTCCTGCACGTTCAGCAACCCTGGGACTAAGCGTTTCAAAGAGTGCTTTCCAAGCTCCCTGTATTCTCCTCCAAAGCTTCCAGTTAGGGATCGTTCATTAGGGAAATATATAAATAATTTTTCCATACCAAATCTTTAAAAACAACTGTAGGTGGTATTTTTGCTTCAGCTGTGGATTGGGGCTCCCATGCTCTTGTAATTTGGAGTCCCCTGAGCACTGTCTGGCTGAACGATTCAGTTTTTTAGAAGTCATGTCAATGAATACTCCACGATGATTTAAAAATATGATAGAAAGGTAGCTGTGAATGGTTTTATCTGTGATTCTCACAAGTCTTGGAGACCTGTGTACATTTCCACACTCCTAATCACTTTCTTAAATGCAGTTTGTTGTCTTCGTCCTGTGTCTGGTGAACTTTGAGGAGAAGATAGGTAACAGCATCAGAAACCGTGCTTGGCAGCAAATACTGCTTACATGAAAATAACTCTTCTTCCTCATCATAAATATCTTCCTTTCTCTCAGGTTTTTCCTACTATGCTTTCCAGTGGGCACTAAACACTCAATGCGTCCTCCCCACAACAAAGTCACACCACATACTGGGCCACGTAAGGAGGAGCATGGCCAGCACACCACAGGAAGTTATTACCTCCCTGTCCGTGTCCCTGGGTGAGGCCACACCTGAGGTGCTGTGCAGGGGATTTAGCCTCCTGTTCAAGAGGGATGTGCGGAACCTGGCAAAGGTTCAGCAGAGACCCTCTGAAATGTTCAGGTCCTAAGGCACACGGAGAGGCTGAGGGAGCCAGGCTTGCCCAGTTTGTAAGGAGGAGGCTAATGTACAGTCTAAGAGTTGCCTGCAGCCGTGCAAGGGGTGACTGCCAAGGTGGTGGGGCTGAGATTGTCTCGGTAGCAGCAGCCAGTGAGACAAGGCTGCAGCATTGCAGCTTGGGAGGCTCAGACTGGGCACCCTCTTTGCTAGGGGGTGGCACAGCACTGGCATGGGTGGCCCACAGAGCAGTCTCCATCCTTGGAGGTTTCAAGGCTTGGCTAGGCAAAGACCCAGCAACCTGTTGGAGAGCTGGAGAAGATCCTGCTTCGAGCGGGAGGTCAGAGGAGAGATCTCCAGGGTGCCATCCCAGCCAACACTTCTGTGATTCTCTGATATTTGAACCTATGAGCCATGTCACTGAGCTTCAGACCTTAAATACACAAAATATTTCCCCATCTCATTTAAAAGCTAACAAACACACGTGTTTTCCGCTTGTTGCTCTACAGTCCTCAGTGCAGGAGGTGTATGGCTGACTGATCCTTCTGCCCCTCCCCAGGACTGTGTGCTCACATAGATGTCTGTGATAGAGAGGCTTCCTAGGGGTGAGGTTTGCTGTTCCTGCAAAGCTCACCCTCTCTCTGATCTGCCAGGTGGTAGTTGTGGAGTTGGATTTTAACACTTAGAATGCAGCTGAATACAAATCACGGATACAAAGTAGGTACGATTTTTGCTTCAGAGTAATAATGTATCTATCATCTGCAGTGCCTTGATGGGATGTCTTGGCAGCAGAATTCAAGTTTTTACTTTTGCTTTTCCAGTCTGAGAGTTCATGTGGTTGTGAGACAAGGGCAACAGGCCTGAATTCCTCAAGCAGGATCGAATCTTTCATGTGTACTAGTGAAGAGGCTCTTCCATCTTAGCTTCTATTTTTGCTGTCCTTCTTGTTTGCCAGTGTTTCCAGTCTATCTCCTCTTTATCATAATTTTTTTTCTTGATAATTGTTAATAAATAGAAATGTTTCAAATTAGAGCCAAGTAATCTATTGACTTCCATCCTTTCCAGTAGAAGTAAATTCAAATCCAGTATTTTTTCTCTAGGACTGTCATGGTTTAACCCCAGCCAGCAACTAAGCACCACGCAGCCGCTCACTCACTCCCCCACCACCCAGTGGGATGGGGAAGAAAATCGGGAAAAAGAAGTAAAACTCGTGGGTTGAGATAAGAACAGTTTAATAGAACAGAAAAGAAGAAACTAATAATGATAATGATAACACTAATAAAATGACAACAGTAGTAATAAAAGGATCGGAATGTACAAATGATGCGCAGGGCAATTGCTCACCACCCGCCGACCAACACCCAGCCAGTCCCCGAGCAGCGATTCCCCGCCCCCACTTCCCAGTTCCTATACTAGATGGGACGTCACATGGTATGGAATACACCGTTGGCCACTTTGGGTCAGGTGCCCTGGTTGTGTCCTGTGCCAACTTCTTGTGCCCCTCCAGCTTTCTCTCTGGCTGGGCATGAGAAGCTGAAAAATCCTTGACTATAGTCTAAACACTACTGAGCAACAACTGAAAACATCAGTGTTATCAACATTCTTCGCATACTGAACTCAAAACATAGCACCATACCAGCTACTAAGATGACAATTAACTCTATCCCAGCTGAAACCAGGACAAGGACTTAACTTTAAAACCTACAGTACCTCACAATGGAAGGTAGCAATAACCCATCATGATTAAAACCTTGCAAAGATTTTTTTCTATGCATAATGCATGTGAACTTTTGCAACTCTATCTGCATTTAAGCACCTAACTATCATCACAAATTTTAGCCAATTCTGCAGGAAACTCCAGAAGAAAGAAAAAAATCCTTTACTCATGCTTGATCTCAGCCATTTCTCTTTCCTTTTTGATCCTTGTTATTAGCTCTGACACAAAGTGTTAGAAAATTTTAGACTTCTGCTTAGAACTTGCACCTTTCTCGGAAAAATTATCCCATCACCTTTCACGAGCTGACACGTGGATTCACAGCATCAGGCTTTTGCTACAAAATTTACTGCAATATCACATTGCAAAGTAAGACATATCCCAGATGTGACCATGAGGACACCTCAGATTTAACCTTATTTTTACCCTAAGTTACTTTTTACTCATCAGACAATTTTATCTCCAGCTTCTGATTACACTTCTTGCCCACAGCCACCTTCAGAGCAGGAATTGGCACATTGGTTTTGCAGGGATGTGATTGAAATGAGACACCTGCAGTTTCTGCATAGTGTCTACTTTCAAGATGGAATTTCAATATATGCAAAGAATACTGCCTCAGTTGAGAGGTAAGGAAAAAACTCCCTGTCTTTTAAGTGCATGGCTATTTTAGCTCTGACTGCTGTCATTAAAAGGACCTGACAAATGTGCCTTTAAAAATGTGGAGATTATTTTTTAACTATAAATAGATGCTTTGAGAAATCAATATAAACCTCAAAGAGATTTTAGCAGTTGCAGACACATGTAATATGCTTGCCCTGTGGTAGATGTAAGCCACCTTGCACTTAGAGCAAGAGGTAAGAATGTGCAGCTGGGTGATGGATAACCACTGATGAGCCGCATGTTCAGCTCTTTGCTTCAAATTGTTTGTCTGGGTATCTGGCCTGAGTCTTTCGAATAAAATACAGCTACAGGCTTCCAGTCAAAGATGGCATGAAGGTGGAGGCAAACTGAGATCCATCATGTCAGCCCAGCTGGTGAACTGGTGAGGGTTAACTCCACCAGGCCAAGAGTGTTCAGATCCATGGTCCACTGTGGAGTGATTGCTGGAGGTGACTTATCGATATGACACACACCCCCGTCAAGGCAAGGTGAACCTCCAGGGTGGAATGCAGCGGACACGTAAAGAATCGGTTCCATGGTAGTTCCCTAAGCAACATCATAACTTGCAACTTTAGATGTTAGCAACACCAGGGGAGCTTGGTATGCTAATTCTGAGAAGTAACATGGAGAGTGGAGCAGAGTGGAGACACCGTGGCCAGGCTCTGTGATTGCAGAGATAGGGAACTGGAATGATAGGAACAAGAACGGTTGGTCCCTGCATTGAATCCACTGAAGCAAGGAGGTAAAATAATGGGGGTTCTGTTGACCTAATGCCCTACTTCTGATTTATATCACACATGCCCAGTTCTGGGGTACTGACATGCAACACCATGTCCTTTGGGTGAACTTTACTCATTACAATGCCAAAACACACCTCCATCCCAAAAGTTACCCACCTCCAAAGTGCAACCACCCCCCCACTGAGCATGCGCTCTGAATTTTTTTCTAACATATACCTTTAAAAGCAAAACAAGAGAACTTTATACCAATCAAAGTAAAGGTATATATGACTAGAGTCACTCAAGCTCCACCTAAAAGGAAAAATAGGATTAAAAGACCCCAAAAGAGGAAGACTATTAGGGAAGACATCATCATAGACAAGTTGGGAGGACATTGCTGACTTCTGGGATCAGTCGATGGGCTGAGACTCTCTCCCCCCCCCATACGGATGCCTATTGGGTAATATTTGAACACTTGGTTATACCGAATGCTTTCCCGGGAAACTTAGAAATCTCTATAGAGTTTTTCCATAATTTAGTGTGCTTGTAGTTGTCTATTATCATTTGCACATGCTTTGCAGATGGTGTATTTATCACCAGCAATCCAAAAGAACCTGTACTGTTGCTTTAATAAACTGTGCTGCTCATTAATCTAGCCATGATAGTTCGTTACCGCAACCAAACTCCCTAAGTCTGCTAATCCTAGTGCATTGGACGCAGCTAAGCTGAGAGTGCAGTAAGCTATTACTGCATCCATCATCGTGATAGTTCAGCATATTGAACATGACTGGACTTATAACCTTGAATTGGACATCGCTCAGAAATTAAACCTAGCCACCCCCAGCCCCTCTGACATCTGAGGATAAACTGGAATGCAAGGGGGTTTATTTTCTGCCAAACTTCTTTACCCTTTAACACAGCATCCACCCATCCTTGCAAAACCTACAGGAAAGTCTAGGAGATGCACAAGAGCACTGCTTGTCCCCTGCCCTGTGACATCTCCTCTACAGCAGAGGTGAAATAAATCAACTAGTTACAACCTGAAATGTATTTGTCATCTCTGCTGCAGTTCAGAAACATGTAAAAATTTTCATAAGCATGCATCTGGCAAGGTAATGAGCAGTGTTCTCTCTTGAGCATGAGACACTCCCCAAATAATGACAGCTTAGTTTTATTTCTTTCATGATTTTTTTAAATAACCCCAAAAACATAACACAAAAAAAACCCCACAACCTGCCAAGGAACTAACAATGTTCCTCATTACAAAACCTGAAATGATACAAATCCCCAAAATGCCCATCAAAACAGCCTGCTATTTTTACACAAAATGAAGATGTGCCAAAAACTCCTGAAAGTGCATGAGGGACTTTGCTAATACATGTTGATTTATGTGGAAAGCACTGAAATGGCAGTCTTATAAATGCCTCAGATTGATACCAAGCTTGGCTTGCTGAAGCCCACAAAGGATACTGGGGTTGGAAATCAGGAGCTGCTGACTCCCCTGTCTATTGCTAAACTGCTAGCTCATGTCTTCCTGTTAATGTTGGTAGTACTTTTAGAAATGTGCCATTTTACTCTTTTCATTTACCCATTCAAATATATTTGTTTTTCTCTTGACCTATTGGCTGAACTGTAGTTACTGTTTTCACCTTTTACAGCAAAAGTGACCTACTTCTGGAGATACTGCAGCATTCCTCTTGATGTCTCCTGACTGTAAACTAAGGGCAGGCTACTATAAAAACAGCATCTGCTTCCCTTTCTTTTTATCACTTTTTTTAATCCTTAACTTTTACTAGGCAAATTAGTTTTCTGTGTCTTGTCTGGTGCAGTTTGTATAAAGAGGATGTTTCATGCTTGCAAAGATTTTAATTAAAGGTTAACTCAAATATAAGGGTTTAACAGCCTCTAGAACTCAATTTACAATATGCTGATCTGTCTGACCCAGCTAATCATGCTATGGGCTAATTAGCATAATGAATATCTGTTGGACGGGCACACTGCTGCTGACAGCATGATGAGAGAGACAGGAGCTGCGTCCCTGTGTAGGGAATCTGTTTTGCTTGGCAATGCTTGGAGGAGCACAGCTCTTTCACACAGCTTTACTTGGGTGTACTGATTTTGGCTGGGACAGAGTTAAATTTTCTTCATAGTAGCTTGTATGGGGTTATGTTTTGGATTTGTGCTGGAAACAGTGTTGATAACACAGGGATGTTTTCATTACTGCTGAGCAGTGCTTACACAGAGTCAAGGCCTTTTCTGCTTCTCACC
Source organism: Haliaeetus albicilla (assembly GCF_947461875.1). NCBI lineage: Eukaryota > Metazoa > Chordata > Aves > Accipitriformes > Accipitridae > Haliaeetus > Haliaeetus albicilla. Next base: position 38,469,495 of record NC_091515.1, read on the forward strand.
CCACCCCACCAGCAAGTAGGCTTGGGGGCACACAAGAAGTTGGGAGGGGGGACAGCTGGGACAGCTGAGCCCAACTGACCAAAGGGATATTCCAGACCATACGACATCATGCTCAGCATATAAAGCTGGGGGAAGAAGAAGGAAGGGGGGACGTTCGGAGTGATGGTGTTTGTCTTCCCAAGTAACCATTACGCGTGATGGATCCCTGCTTTCCTGGAGATGGCTGAACACCTACCTGTGGTGGGAAGTGGTGAATGAACTCCTTGTTTTGTTTTGCTTGCGTGCACGGCTTTTGCTTTCCCTATTAAACTGTCTTTATCTCCACTCACGAGTTTTCTCACTTTTACCCTTCCAATTGTGGTGGTGCATTTCTTTCCCCCTCTCTGGGCTGATCTACGAACTGGGGAAGTCTCACTAGGCCTTAGCATAAGTGTAATGAGTCGGGTGGTTAAGCGTCCCTTGACCATACCAGGAACTCTCACATGGCTAAGACAGGGAGTTATGCAGACTGTCTCAAGGACTCCTACTGTCCGGCAAAAACAAAAAAATGAAGGTAGAGATAACTAGTTCTCTTATAACAACCTTGGGACATCCCAGTCCTCCCCTGACAAACTTGGAGCATTCCATATCTGAAACTTAAGTCATTTTCTGACAGCCCTGAAGTCTTCCTTATCTGAATCATAACTCATGTGAAATGGTAGCAGTGCAGCTGGAATCCCAGTAATTTGCTGATGACTAAAGCCAATCATCTCACAAACCTATAAGCAGCGGTACTGAGACCCTTTGAGCTCCCCTGGACCGTAGCAGGCTGTGACCAGCATCTCCCTCTGAGTGGGACGCCTCTCAGCTCACAAACTTTTCTGTTTGTGAAAACTGGAGGTCTGTCGCTGAAAGCCGACAACACTTGGGCTGATACTCTCCGCTCCTTGAGGCTTGACCCTTCGACTGTTGAGAAGGATGCTGAAGAATTTGACGTGAATATTTTCACTGAACTCGAGGGGAATTTTTAACAGGTATGCCTCTTTTCCTGGCTTATATGTATAGCTGTTAGTGCCTTTATGTATTGTATTGGGTTTGTGTGGCAAGGTTTTGGTAGCGGGGGGGTTACAGGGGTGGCTTCTGTGAGAAGCTGCTAGAAGATTCCCCTATGTCCAACAGAGCCAATGCCAGGCAGCTCCAAGACGGACGTGCCGCTGGCCAAGGCCAAGCCAATCAGCGACAGCGGTATCGCCTCTGTGATAACATATTTAAGAAGGGAAAAAAGTTGCTGCGGGACAGAAAATGAATCCTGAGAGAGGAGCGAGAACATGTAAGAGAAACAACCCTGCAGACACCAAGGTCAGTGAAGAAGGAGGGGGAGGAGGTGCTCCAGGCACCGGAGCAGAGATTCTCCTGCAGCCCGTGGTGAAGACCATGGTGAGGCAGGTTGTCCCCCTGCAGCCCATGGAGGTTAATGGTGGAGCAGATATCCACCTGCAGCCCATGGAGGACCCCACGCCGGAGCAGGTGGGTGCCCGAAGGAGGCTGTGACCCCGTGGGAAGCCTGTGCTGGAGCAGGCTCCTGGCAGCACCTGTGGACCCATGGAGAGAGGAGCCCATGTTGGAGCAGGTTTTCTGGCAGGACTTGTGACCCCTCAGGGGACCCACGCTGGAGCAGTCTGTTCCTGAAGGACTGCACCCTGTGGAAGAGAGCCATGCTGGAGCAGTTTGTGAAGAACTGCAGCCCATGGGAAGGACCCACGTTGGAGAAGTTCATGGAGAACTGTCTCCCACGGGAGGGACCCCACGCTGGAGCAGGGGAAGAGTGTGAGGAGTCCTCCCACTGAGGTGGAAGGAGCGGCAGAGACAACGTGATGAACTGACCGCAACCCCCATTCCCCATCCCCCTGTGCCACTGGTGGGGAGGAGGTAGAGAATTCAGGAGTGAAGCTGTGCCCAGGAAGAAGGGAGGGGTGGAGGGAAGGTGTTTTAGGATTTGGTTTTATTTCTTATTACCCTACTCTAGTCCATTGGTAATAAATTAAGTTAATTTTCCCCAAGTCAAGTCTTTTTTGCCCGTGACAGTAATTGGTTGAGTGATCTCTCCCTGTCCTTATCTCGACCCGTGAGCCCTTTGTTATATATTCTCTCCCCTGTCCAGCTGAGGAGGGGGAGTCACTGAGCATCTTTGGTGGGCACCTGGCATCCAGCCACGGTCAACCCACCACATGCATGTGTGTGTATACTAACCTGAATATTCTAGAGCAAGTATATTACAAGTTATTGCTTTTCAAATCTATACTTAAATTACTGTCATGAACTTTGTTAAACTGTGAATGCATCTCAGGCTGCTATTATACTCATAATCCCTTTAGATATAAACCGTTGACCAAGTCTGGGACTAGGAGTCGATCCAGCCTACACCTAGACTCCGACAGGAGTTTAGAAAGCAAGGGGGTCTTCTCTGAACATCGTGACTCAATGGGAGGGTCTCCCTTTACCCTTTTTACATTCCCAATCTCTGTATAAATCACAAGAAATCAATTCTAACTCGATTTTTCTTTGTATATTTCTCTTTTTTAACCTATTGCATTTTCAGTCTCTCTATACCTAATTTTAGCCTGATTCCAACTTAATTTTTGTATGTGCATTTCATCCATGTATTAAGTAATAGAGTAAACCTTGCCACTGAATTCTGTGAAGTTGCACTTTTATATAAATTCCTATTAAATAATTTTTCTTTACTAATACCATTGGAGGTGTTGTGGTTTAACCCCAGCGAGCAACTAAGCACCATGCAGCCACTCACTCACCTCCCTCACAGTGGGGTGGGGGAGAGAATTGGAAGGGCAAAAGCAAGAAAACTCGTGGGTTGAGATGAAGACAGTTTAATAGGTAAAGAAAAAGCTGCGCACGCGAGCAAAGCAAAACAAGGAATTAATTCACCACTTCCCATCAGCAGGCAAGTGTTCAGCCACCTCCAGGAAAGCAGGGCTCCATCACATGTAATGGTTACTTGGGAAGACAAACACCATCACTCCAAACGTCCCCCCCTTCCTTCTTCTTCCCCCAGCTTTATATGCTGAGCATGATGTCATATGGTCTGGAATATCCCTTTGGTCAGTTGGGCTCAGCTGTCCCAGCTGTCCCCCCTCCCAACTTCTTGTGCAACCCCCAGCCTACTTGCTGGTGGGGTGGAGTGAGAAGCAGAAAAGGCCTTGACTGTGTAAGCACTGCTCAGCAGTAATGAAAACATCCCTGCATTATTATCAACACTGTTTCCAGCACAAATCCAAAACATAACCCCATACTAGCTACTATGAAGAAAATTTAACTCTATCCCAGCCACAATCAGCACACATGTTTACATGCAAGCAGTCTTTGCTCTTAAGAGCTGATGGGTTTATATATGGACAGTGCAAACATTCAGCTTCCCTGTGTTGCCTTAACTACAATGGGACACTCAGCTGTAACGTTTCCCAGGTATGTTGTGTGACCAGGTCCTTAGTTCTGGTAACTGCTACAGTCTTCTGGTCATTTACAACACCCATTTTTGTTTTATTGTAAGTCCCTCTTTCCCCCTTTGTTTGTTTGCTAAACCTTATTTTTTTTCTCACATAACTACTTGCTTTGAAATTCAGGCTTTTTTTCTGTGCGTTTCTTTTTTGTTTGTTTTTTTTTTTTACAGCTTGTCATGGTTTAACCCCAGCCAGCAACTAAGCACCACGCAGCCGCTCACTCACTCCCCCACCACCCAGTGGGATGGGGGTGAAAATCGGGAAAAAGAAGCAAAACCCGCGGGTTGAGATAAGAACGGTTTAATAGAACAGAAAAGAAGAAACTAATATTGATAATGATAACACTAATAAAATGACAACAGCAATAATAAAAGGATTGGAATGTACAAATGATGTGCAGGGCAATTGCTCACCACCCGCCAACCAACACCCAGCTAGTCCCCGAGTGCCATCCCCGCCCCCACTCCCCCCAGTTTGTATGCTAGATGTGGCGTCACATGGTATGGAATACCCTGTTGGCCACTTTGGGTCAGGTGCCCTGGTTGTGTCCTGTGCCAACTTCTTGTGCCCCTCCAGCTTTCTCGCTGACTGGGCATGAGAAGCTGAGAAATCCTTGACTTTAGGCTAAACACTACTGAGCAACAACTGAAAACATCAGTGTGTTATCAACATTCTTCGCATACTGAACTCAAAACATAGCACTGTACCAGCTACTAGGAAGACAGCTAACTACATCCCAGCTGAAACCAGGACAAGCTCTAGGTAATTTCTAGTATCTTATTCCAGGCATTGACTGTACTTTCCTTTTTATGTATTTTCATGGCATTTGCTATACTAGGTTTTCAGAAGCTCTGTGCTAAGCTCCTGCCTTGTCAGATGTCCCTGCTGGGAAGACTCCTCTTGGAAACACTCCAGCTCCTTGAAGGAACATGGCTTTGTCCAGCAGGAGTCCACCTGCTCCCCGTGGCCACGCAGCAGGGACAAGTTGTGCTTAAGGATTTGCATACTGAAGCCTTCCTCACACTTCACACCTATAAGAGGTATGGGGAAAAGGAGCACAGGAAAGAAAGGACAAAATGGGAAGATGAAGAAGGACAGTGATATAGAGCAGCTGGAGGCCTGATGAAGCAGAGCTGACAGGTGGTAATGACTGGTAGCATTAGAGCATGAATGAGGGAAGAGGTAAGAAATGAGGGAGCATCTGGAGATGGTCTGATGTCTTTGCAGCAGCTGGGTGTCTGAAGTGATGCTAGTGCTACCAGTGGGCAAGCAGAACCCAAGGGACCATAGCAGAAGCTGCTGGCCATGGGGGGCAGGTGGCCTCAGGGGAGGAGGAAAGTGGCTGATCTATGCAATGCCCTCAGGCAGGAGCCCAAGGCCCCAACAGGGAGGCAGGACAAGGTAGGCAGTCTGGGTGCTTGTTCCCAGACTTTTCACTGCCTTTGGATGTCTTTCCTAAGTTTGCTGGTTTGGTTTTTCTCCTGGTGACGTTTCTGTTCACTGTCTGCACTGGTCTCCAGTAGGATGGTCACCTCACCTCTTCTTGTGGTGCAACAGAAGCTAACAGCTTGTCCCAAGGGTTGTGCAGCAATCTCCAGGCTAGTTCCTGACACTGCCAACTACAGGGACTGGGGAGCCTGTCCTGTGGAAGCATTGTGCTGTGCCTGGCTCCTCTCATAGCCCTCCCTAGGCACCTGCACTGGCCTCTTGGAGAAAGATGGGTTACATAGACCTTTAAGTCAGACCTGGAACAGCTTCTGTCATGGTTTTGTAACTAGGTCATAGGAATTAACCAAGTTATTCCTACCTCAAGAGCTTAACTCCTGACACATCTTTAGAGAAAGACAGGGAGTTTTGATTTAAAACATTGAGGTGAGAGCATTAGCCTAGAAATTTGCTCTATTGGCTAATTACATTTACTGATTTTAAAAAAGGAACCTTTTTTTGACTATGAATTCATCCAGCTTCTGCTTCTAGCCATTTGATCTTGTTAAGTCTCTGTCTGCTGAAGAGCTCTCTGCTAGTAGTAATAGCCTCCATGTGCAGCTACTCCTAGACAGGGAGCAAGTCACCCCTTAACCTTTCCTTGGCTAAATTGACTAGACTGTGCTTCTTTGGTAAATAACTTTTCCTGGACCTCCTTGTTTTCCTCTGAGCTCTTTTCAACATTTCAATGTATCCATCGTGTGGGCTCCCAGCAGAGGTGTGGGATTCCATAATGGCTGTACAAATGCCACGTATAGCTGCAGGATAACACCTCCCTACTTCTTCTGGCCAATAGTCCTGTGTTTATTACTTATTTTGTTAGGCATGCTTGCAGGGCAGGGTCAGTGGGTTAACCTGCTTGACCCTGAACCTTTTTGAATCCTGGCTTTCCAAACTATGACTGTATTTGTGTGTTCTACAGCCTTCACTCCTACATGCATATCTATAGACATAATGCAACACGTTGTTAATAGGAAGTTCTCTTACTGTTATGATACAGATCTGACAGTAGTTATGACCTGATCTATACACCATTCCACCAGTTCTGTCTCATCTTCCAACTTTTCCAACTGTATGTTTATCATCATCTGGAGGAAAATACATCAAATAGCAATGGACTGTGAACAGACTCCTTTGGCCCACCAGAAATGCCTCCATTTATCATCTATCTTTGTAACTTTGAGATCTAACAGCAGGCAGATATCTGAATGTGGATCTGCCAAGCTGATGCACAAAGGTATCTTCTGGCCAAGTTTATACTGGTGGGCAGGGTTTATCCAGTATCTGACTCAAAACTGGACTGAAAACTCTGCTGAAGTAATGCTTGGTAGAGATCCAGGATCTATGTACTTCATAATTCATTTCAGTCTTCAGATTATGGCCAGCCCCCTGTGGCTGATTAACAGTGATTTTTCCGGGAGTTAAACTACAAAGTCAGTCCCATGTATGAAGGCATGCTTAAAAAAAACAACAAAAAAACCCAACAACAACAAAAAAAACAAACCCCACAAAAAGCTCAAACAAACAGAGAAACAAAAACCCCCAAAAGAGCCCTTCCTGGATTTGGTAGCAGCAGAGTAAGAGCAGTGGTGGCTCTTAAGGAAGGCATTTCTAAGGAAGAGATGAGCATAGAAATGCAAGCTTGTTAGGCTGTGTGCAGGACAGAGATGCAAATCAGCTTATGTTTCATTAGGCTGGCTGTTGCCAGCTGTGTGGGTTTTGGTTGGTTGGTTGGTTTTACACCTACTGCTTTGAGCTCCTTGCCCAGCTCCTGGGACTGCTGCAACCCAGGTAGCTGGGGCTAGGAGGGGCAGTTAGTTTTGTCCCCTCTGTCCCCCAGCCCCATGATGTGGGCACAAAGGGCCCGTCCCAGTCCCAAAACACAACAAAACCCAGCTACTTACTGTGGAGTCTTTCCTAAAGGCTGCAAAAAAATACAAATGTCTCATTAAAAAGATATTCCATATCTCAGAGGCAGCATAAATAACCATATGATGTGGCAGTTTCTATAGTGACTACTTGCTTTCATTTGAAAGCTCACTAAGCAGTCAGATAAAACCAGAGCGACTGGCTGAGGTGTTGTGTGATTATTCCCCCCCCTTGCCCGCCCCCCCAAATACTGAATACACAGATTTTTCTACCCTTCAATTGGAAATGCCCCTCCCTGTGAAAGAGCCTTTGTTGCACACTAGAAAGGAGGGTGAAGGCTTGAGAAACAGCTCAACAGTAGTGTGGAGAGCAGAAAATTAGTCAACTGCTAGTTTAACTGGCTTCTGGCTTGTGGTCTGGCATTTGGCTGGCTCCAGCAGGACCCTTGGTGGGACCCTTGCCCACCAGACATGCTCATCCATGCCTCTGAGGCATCGCAGCCATCTCAGACTCTGTCCTTGGAGGTAAATCACAAAGCAGAATAATGTCAAGAAAATCAACAGAAGCACAGTGTTACACTTGGGCTTCCTGAAAAATCTCTGCGCTGTGGAGCACAGTTACAGACCTTGGGAGAGAAATACATGCTGGTAATTTCAAGGAAAAAGAAAAGAAGAGCTGCTTTTTTTTTCCTTGAAGCCTTTTGTTCTCCTCCAGCATCTTTGCCCTACTTTTATTTGATAGGGGTTTAACAGCAATGCTTTTTTGCTTTGTGATATGAGCACTTTATGGCAGTGCACTGCACGAAATCACGTGCTTGATTCTTGCTGTAAGTTTTCAGCTGATTTTTATTAATGCCTTGTTGAGCACTAATTCTTAGAGAACGGAGAATAAGAAACAGGCTCAACAGAAGTTTAATTTTTTCCCCTTGTGGCTGCTCCTCCTATGTTAGTAGTGTCTCCCTTGACATTGTCACTCAGCGCTTCAAGAGCTGCCAGACAATCCCCCATGGCTGACTGACAAGAAGTGAGCATAAGCACTTTAGTCATGGAAAAAAACACAACACCCTGTGTCCAAAGAAATATGACTCACCTGACAGCACAGGCTGCAGTAACATTGAGTTTAACCTCACCCCTAAAGCAATACTGCTCTAAATATGTTCTGGCTAGTTCTGAGTAAATAATTCAGCGGTGTGTGATTTATTTGATTCATTTCAGCTCTCATTCTGCTTACAGAATAGTGATGAGATAATCTTAATTTCCTATTATTGAGTTTCTCAGTAAAAAATCCCCTTTCTTTCTGAACTCTGGATTTATGGCAAACATTTTGCTGTGAGAATTCAGTGCTTAAGACTGGAGGCACATTGACTAGAAGCATCAATCACATCGCATTGCTTTGTTGTGTTTTTGGGTTTCATGCCTTTTCTGGATGGATACAGCTTGTGATCAAAAGCTTGGGAGATATTTCTGTTCAGAGAGGGATGTTTTGGGTATCAAACCGATAAATTTAAAATTTGGTCTCTGCAGGTACCATGGGAATAAAGTTAAATTGCACCAATAATCATGGGAAATGAGCACAAAAGGACAGAGTATATTCCAAGGAATAGTCAGAGAAAAACATGTATATACCTTTGCTAGTGGCACTTTAAAAGATAAGTTGGCACATTGACCGTGAACTGTTTTGAGGTAATTAGTTTATTGTTGCTGAATGATGTTCTGATGCTAAAACTGAGTACAATTATGCTGTGTCTTTGGAAGGACAATCCTGGTCTTGATGTATTAATATTCTAATATAGACAAAAGGTTTGAAAAGGAAAAAGATGCTGCAGGGTGGATTTTTGGCAAGAGAAGCATCATCAAAATTGTTGCTGCTCTTAACATACAATGCACTTCAATAATGCTTTAATTAAAAAAAAGTGTGATATAAAAGTAGATCTTAACTGCCTTTAAATTGATGGGATTGAGTTGTGGATGAGATTATGATTTCAGTAACTCATCTTCAGTCTGATGCATTATTTTGCTTCTGCATCTGTGACAAATCCTGCTGTTCTAGACACACTTCATAAAGAAGCATGATAAATTAATATGGTGTCCACACATAAATATGGAAGGAAGGGTGACAAGCTAGTAAATATGGTGGTTGCAGCAGTGCTCCAGAAATTAGAAGAGCTGATTTTAATATCTGACTCTGCCACAGACTTTCTCTGAGACCTTGAACAAACTGTTCAAGCCTGGTCAACATGAAGCAGTCTGTGATACATGATCTGAGCTGCAATACTGTCCTGGTTTCAGCTGGGATGTAGTTAGCTGTCTTCCTAGTAGCTGGTACAGTGCTATGTTTTGAGTTCAGTATGTGAAGAATGTTGATAACACTGATGTTTTCAGTTGTTGCTCAGTAGTATTTAGACTACAGTCAAGGATTTTTCAGCTTCTCATGCCCAGCCAGGGCACCTGACCCAAACTGGCCAACAGTGTATTCCATACCATGTGACGTCCCATCTAGTTTAGGAACTGGGAAGTGGGGGGCAGGGATTCGCCGCTTGGGGACTGGCTGGGTGTCGGTCGGCGGGTGGTGAGCAATTGCCCTGCGCATCATTTGTACATTTCAATCCTTTTATTACTACTGTTGTCATTTTATTAGTGTTATCATTATCATTATTAGTCTCTTCTTTTCTGTTCTATTAAATCGTTCTTATCTCAACCCAGGAGTTTTACTTCTTTTCCTGATTTTCTCCCCCATCCCACTGGATGGGGGGGGAGTGAGTGAGCGGCTGCGTGGTGCTTAGTTGCTGGCTGGGGTTAAACCACGACAAATACTCTCACTGATATATCAGTCCATAGGGCAGGGTCCAAAGTTATGCTGGCATAAGGTGATTTATACTGGAATGGCTTATTGCCTTCTCAGAGGGGAATATACTTTATAGCTATGAGCAATAGTGTTCATGGCTGGGATTTTCAGTAGTTCTCAGAGTTGACCTAATTTTCTTCTGTGGGATCAGAATAAAGGTAATGTAAGGTGGCTTTGAAAATCTAGCCCTACAATGTCATTTCAACATTACTGCTAGCATTAACAGGTTTAGTTGAAATAGGAACAAAAAATTCCATCCACATAATTTCTGTGACTTCTGTATTGTCATTGTAAAGATGTTTGGAGAATATAAAGAAATAATTTCATACCCAAGTTTGTTGGTTTACTACCTGCCACGGAATGGACATGCTGAAGAAGAAATCAGCCATGTGTGTCGTGGTCGAGACGGACAAACAAGTACGCATTCTTATAGTACAAGCAAAGAAGGTTTTTTTATTACTACAAGCCAGCAAATTTATACCCATTATACTTGTTACCTTGTACATATGTCTGTCCCTTATTGGTCAAAAAGTTGTCAGAAGCTGTTTTTCTCACCCCTCATTGGGTGACTTTTTCAGGTTCCTTATCACAACTGCAAACGGTCAACACATTCCTTAAACTTAGTTTCCCAGGCATGCTTCTCATCCTTTCTTGTTCTCTCACGGGAACACTGTAATCTTGTCAAGGTCAATATCCTCCCCAGGCCCCTCCGTCCAGCCGAGGTCCTCCACAATTCCCCCTTTTTGTTTTTGCGCCAAATATGCCATGTGAATTGTCCACTGCAGGGCCCTTTGCAGCAAGGACAGCACACATAGGAGGATGCTCAATGCAATGATAATAATTGCCAATATTAATAATCCTGGTTTCAATACTCCTTTTAACCACCCTCCAATCCCCCATTGGGAGAACAAGCCATCCAACCCAAAAAAACCCCAACATCTTCTGTCAGCTTCTGCACTTCCTTTCGCAGCTGTTGGATACTCTGGGACACTGACACCGGATGACCTGAAAGGTTCATACAACACATACCATTAAGGTTTTCACAACTGTGGCCATGGGCCAACACTAGAAAATCAATAGCTGCTCTGTTTTATAGTGTAGCATGGCATATAGAATCTATATCTAGCAATAATCCAGAAAGAGCTTGTGATGTAGCATTGCTTTGCGTGCTTAGCCAGCATCCCTCTTGGCCTGTAGCATTTGCAAGTGTTACTCATACGTTCATCTTGGGCTGCGATGGTACCCATATTGCAACCACTACTCTGAGGAGACTGCAGCAGGCGATGACACTTCTAAGTAGGGTTTTACCAGTCGTGCCGGCACACATCGCGGTCCAGTATCTGTGGAGACACAAGCATAACCTCAACCCCAGGTTAATAAGTCACAAGGTGCAGACTATTGACCCGTCTGCAGGTCCCGTATCTGAACCTTAACCCCGGGGTCACACCAGATATACTTGTGTATTGGGTCTGGCTGAGATGGAGTTAATACTCCCCATAGCAGCCCTCATAGCACTGTGCTCTGCATCAGTAGCTAGAAAGGTGTTGATAGCACACCAGTGTTTTGGCTACTGCTGAGCAGTGCTGGCACAGCATCAAGGCTGTCTCTCCAACATTTTTGCCCTCCCCTCAATGGCAGGCTGGGGCAGGGCAAGATCTTGGGAGGGGACATAACCAGGACAGCTGACCTAAACTAACCAAACAGATATTCCATACCATATGACGTCAGCTCAGCAATAAAAGCTAAGTAAAGGGAGACCCAAGGGGGGGCGTTTTTGTCTTCCAGAGCAACCACTACGCGTACTGAAGCCCTGCTTCCCGAGAAGCAGCTAGACATCGCCTGCTGATGGGAAGTAGAGAATAACATAATTTGTTTTTCTTTGCTTTCGCGCACGACCTTTGCTTTCACTTTATTAAACTGTCCTTATCTTGACCCACGAGCCTTTTGTTATATTTTTCTCCCCCCTGTCCAGCTGAGAAGGGGGAGCGATAGAGCAGCTTTGGTGGGCACCTGGCATCCAGCCAGGGTCAACCAGATATACTTGTCAATGACCCAAAATGACGCAGCATTGGTGGTTGTTGAACATCATCAGTGACCTGCAAAAAATTTAAGACATATGTGGCCTTGTTAAGTCGAGCCTCCGGGCCCTCACCCATCATTCCCCCTTTTTGTTTTTGAAGCATATGCTTTAGAGTTCCATGGGCGCGCTCTACAATGCCTTGTCCTGTGGGAGAATGAGGGATACCGGTGACATGGGTAATTCCCCAAAGCTGCAAAAAGGTAGTCACCTTGGTAGAAAGATAGGCTGGACCGTTGTCAATCTTAATCTGCTGAGGTACACCAGCCACAGAAAACGCTCGTTGCCAGTGTCGAATAACATCCCTGGCGGCTTCACCTGTATGAGCGGTGGCAGTAACAACAGAAGAAAAAGTATCAATAGACACATGCACATATTTCAACCACCCAAACTCAGGAATATGTGTCATGTCAGTCTGCCAGATTTGCAAGGCTTGAAGGCCTCTAGGGTTGGTTCCATAATAATGAGGTACATTGTGGCCCTGACAGTCAGGGCATGTGGCGATGATGGCACGAGCCTCAGAGTTCGACAATCGAAATTGCCGCTTTAAGGCCCGATGTCCTTGGTGAAAAAAACGATGAGCTTTGCTAGCCTGTTGTCTCACATTTGGTACTGGACCTATTGCCACCTCTGATACGAGAGCATCTGCACGAGCATTCCCTTCCACAATAAAACTAGGCAAGCTTGTGTGGCTTTTAATATGCATGACATAATATGGGGAGCGGCGTTCCTGAATCTCCATCCATAACAGCTTCAACACCCCAAATAACTTTTCATTTCCCACCTGACCAAGCACAGCCTTATCCAATCTTTGGACCAAACCCGCCACATAAGCTGAATCGGTGACAACGTTTACAGGATCTGGAAAATGTTGAAACACCATCACCATTGCTCGAAGTTCTACAACTTGAGGGGAGCCTTCTTGCTGTTCTATCTTCTGTTGCCATTGCCGGCCATCATGCCACACAATGGCTGCTTTTCCTGTTTTTCCTGAACCATCAGTGAACACCGTGGGACCAATCACCGGCTCTGATTGACTTAGTTGCTTTTGTGCAAAGCGTATTTGACTTCCCATTTTAATTAACGGATGAGAGGGAAGATGATACCCAATTTGCCCAGTATAATTTGCCAAGGCTGCTTGCAATGCGGAGCTATTAGCGAGACACCATTCAAAATAATTGGTTTTAACAGGCACAGTGATACATTCCAGGTCCCTGGCTATCAATTCCATACATCGAACTCGGGTCTTCATGATAATTTGGGCTAAAAGCTCAAAAAGACCTGGGGCAGTTTTGTTTGGTCTGAACGGTAAGAAGGCCCATTCTAACACATGCAATGGATCCGGCCAATCAGAATTCCATTGTGCGATCATGGCAAAAGGTACCAATTTGTCTATTAATACAAAAACCTGAATTGAAACTGTCAGATCAATTCTCCACACATGTCTCTGCACAATTGCTTGCTCTACTTCTGTAATTACTTGTTTTGCCTCAGGGGTTAATGCCCGTGGTGCAGCAATGTCTGTATCACCCTTCAATAAATCCAAAAGTGGCTGTAATTTCGATGATGGCAACCCTAAATAGGATCGAATCCAATTGATCACTCCGGCCAATTTTTGTACATCATTTAAAGTTTTTATCTCCAATTGTAACTGAATGGGTTGTGGTGCGACCGTCTGATTTAATACTTTCATACCCAAATACAGCCACGGCTGTTGGCGCTGTACCTTTTCAGGTGCAATAACTAGGCCTAATCGCTGTAGTGAATCACGTGCTGTGACTTCCATTTCGCTTAACATCTGTTGAGATGGAGCGGCTAACAAAATGTCATCCATATAATGATAAGAATAACATGTTGGGAATGCAGCACGAACTGGACTTAAGGCCTTTGCCACAAACCACTGACAAATGGTGGGAGAATTTTTCATTCCCTGAGGCAAAACTTTCCAATGATACCTTTTCGCCGGTTCACTGTTGTTCACTGAGGGTACAGTGAAAGCAAACTTCTCCGTATCAGGTGCGGCTAAAGAGATGGTGAAAAAACAATCTTTTAAGTCCATTACAATAATTTCCCATTGCATTGGAATCATAGTTGGAGAAGGTAACCCTGGCTGCAATGCCCCCATGGTTGCTATTACCTCATTAATCTTTCGTAAATCATGCAATAGCCTCCATTTTCCAGATTTCTTTTTGATCACAAACACTGGTGTGTTCCATGGGCTATGAGAGGCCTCAATATGTCCTGCGGCCAATTGTTCTGCAACTAAAGATTTCAAGGCGAGGAGTTTTTCTTGATTGAGGGGCCACTGATCCACCCACACTGGTTTATCTGTTAACCAGGTCAGTGCCAGTGTCGGGCGCTCCACGCCCTGCAGCACAGTCGCCCCTATGAAAAATCTGTGGTAAGATGCACCCCCCCATTGATCCAACACATCTCGACCCCATAAATTAAGTGGCAAAGTGGTGACATATGACCTCACAGTGGCTTTCTGTCCCTCTGGGTTGCTTATTAGCACAGGTTTTGCTGCAATAAAACTATTTGAAACTCCACCTACACCCAACACTCCTTCCGCATTTACAACCAATGGCCACGAGGAGGGCCAGGTACGCTGCGCTATGATGGTCATATCAGCCCCAGAGTCCAGCAAACCTATCAATTTTATCTGGGATGAGGATGCATTTGCCATAGTGAGGGTACAGGTCATTTCTGGCCTGCTTTCCGTAATGCGTTGCGACCAAAATACCTGCGGCTTTCCAGTGGACGCAAAGCCTTGAGTACCACGAGTTACCTGTTCTGTCGCAGGCACGCAGCTCATAAATGGTACGAGTTGAGCAATTCGTGTGCCTCCTTTTATAGTGACTGGAGGGGTTGCAGTAGATACCATTGCACATATTTGTCCGTGATAATCAGCATCAATAACTCCCACATGCACACTTAACCCTTGCAAAGTACTACTTGATCGTCCTGTTAGTAAGGCACTTAATCCTTTACCAATCGGTCCCCAGGCTTCCAGGGGCACTTTATGCACTCCTTGGGTAGATAAAGTTACTGTGTGGGCGGTGCATACATCCATCCCGGCTGCTCCTTGGGTTTGTCCCCATAACTTGTCACAAAGGCTTGTGGTGTCTGCGCTGGCTGTTGTACCAGAAAGGGGTTGCTGGAGTGGTAGGGCATTTGTGTCTGCACGCGCCCCTTCGCGCTCTTTCTGCCGTTTCCCGACTGGAGGGGTTGACCGTTAGCATGAAATTTAGATTTACATTGCTTTGCAAAGTGTCCCAGCTTTCCGCACTTAAGACATGTAGCTGCTCCCACGGCCACCTGCCCGGCTCCTCCTTTTCTATTTTTAGTGGGACAGTTAGCCTTGACATGTCCAGTCTGCCTGCAGCAGTAACGTTTCTGATTAGACATACACATTGCAGACATAGCTGTAGCTAATGCAGACATTTTGTGTTCAACAGAGCCCACCTTCCCGCAAGCCGTAATCATAGCTTCTAGGGTTGGATCCCCAGGGAGCGTCTCAATCACCTTTTGACAATCTGTGTTAGCATTGTCACGGGCTAACTGTTTTACCAGCATTTCTCGTATATGTGCATCAAATACCTGCTGCTCTATAGCCCCCATCAATTTCTCTACAAACGACAGAAATGGCTCTTTAGCCCCCTGTTTAATCATGGTATATCTTGCCTTAGGCTCCGCCAGCTCCGCCATTCGGAGCAAAGCTTCTACACCAATAGTCTTTACTTGCTCCAATACAAGCGGATGCCATTGAGCCTGATGTTGAGGATTATTAAATTGACCAGTCCCAGTCAGAACATCAGCTCTGTTACCATAACGTGGATGGGTTTGTGAAAGCTGCAAATTGTGTACTGCTTGCACCTCTGCTCTCTGAGTCCAGATACTACGAAAAATGGTGCATTGCACAGGTTGGAAAATAATTTGAGCAATTTGAGCAACATCATAAGGTGTCATTTCTTCCATAGTTAATAGGCGTATTAATTGCATAACTGCGGGGGAGTTGAGACCATATTGCGCAGTTGCCTTTTGTAAATCCTGTATAACTTTCCACGAATATGGTCTATGTTCATCCATAATTCCTTGTCCTGGATCACCCCATACCACGGGGAAAGCCATTGCCCCAGTCCCCCTTAAATTCGTTTCACCGGAGTTGCCTGCTGTTACAGGAACGTTAATTTGCTCGGATAGGTCCCAATTTCCTTCTTGCAGAGCTCGAGCTTTCACCTGCTGCCAGAATTTCAGGGGGTTGTGGGGACTGACAGTAATTCGAGCTGGCGGAAGGACCCAGGGCTGTCCTCAGCAACGTGAGCCTCCCTGTAATTGTCCCTTTTTCGGTGTTCCCGCAGACCCCCCAAGTTCAGGATTCCCCATATTATTGTCCATGGGATCATCCCAATCCTCTGATGTTTCGGCTGGCAGAGGGGGGTACAGGCATGAGGTCCCCTGTTCCCCTCCCTGGGCTCGGAGGAGGGGGGGGGGAGGTGGGGCTATTCATCCCTTCTCGATCCTCTGAATCAGGCGGCAAGGGGGAGGCGGACGGGTTAACCGGCGCCTCTGCCGTTTCAGCGGGGCATACGTCACTACCAGGAAGCAAGTCCTGGGGCCGCTTATATGTTCTATCTTTAATAGTCCGAGGATGTCCTGAGGGCCGCTCATCATCAGAGTCATCAACGAAAGGGTTCTTTTGTCGGCCCCGTGGCTTTGGCCACCCTGCACGCTTGCCAGAGGACTGGGCAACAGACCCCACGTCCTCTGTGGGAGAGGACTGTCCTCCCCCCACGATAGGGACGTCTGGCTCCTTCATCCTATCCCTTTGTTCTTTAATGTCTTTGACGGTTTCAAGGAGCAGGCACCACGTCTCCAGGAGGCTGGCTGCCTCCTTAGACCCTCGGGACGCACTGTCAAACAGCTTGTCCCCGAGTCCTTGCCACACAGGCACACTAAATGCAGTCACTGTATCAGCTTTATATCCGTGTTGCTTGCCCCATAAGAGCATTTTCCACAACATCAACTCTTCTACTTTAAGTCCTCTCTTTTGCAATATTACTTTCCACATATTTACAGTTCCGGCATCCTCTTTACTGAGGGTCCCGCCCATGTTCCCGGCAGCTCACCTGTTTATCTCCAGGTGCCAAGTATCGGTCCGGACTAGCAGCTCTTCCCGCCGCTCTCAAGCTATGCCGGGCTCCGTCTCCACTGCTCTCCTCGCAGTCACAAGCATTATTTACAGCATCACTTCGGGGTCACCAATTGTCGCGGTCGAGACGGACAAACGACAAGTACGCATTCTTATAGTACAAGCAAAGAAGGTTTTTTTATTACTACAAGCCAGCAAATTTATACCCATTATACTTGTTACCTTGTACATATGTCTGTCCCTTATTGGTCAAAAAGTTGTCAGAAGCTGTTTTTCTCACCCCTCATTGGGTGACTTTTTCAGGTTCCTTATCACAACTGCAAACGGTCAACACATTCCTTAAACTTAGTTTCCCAGGCATGCTTCTCATCCTTTCTTGTTCTCTCACGGGAACACTGTAATCTTGTCAAGGTCAATATCCTCCCCAGGCCCCTCGGTCCAGCCGAAGTCCTCCACATATGTGATTTATTGAAACATTTATCACCTCAGCTGAGTTTATTTGAGCACATGGGCTGGACAGGAGCTTGGAGAGACCTTGCTTTTTTTTCCAAGATGCACAGGCAGGCTTTTGTGTGAAACAGCATGTTTGTTCCAGAAATCACCTTTCTGATATGAATCAAGTCTTCCCAGGAGACAAAAGCAGTGATGGACTTTACTTCTGTGACTCATTTGACTGCTCTGTAACCCTGTGCTCTCCACTACATGGGAGCAAGCTGCTACTTCAGCATTTTCTATGCCTATAGGGAGCTGGGTTTCCTGGCTTGTTTCCTCCCTGGCCTCACACCAAGTCCCTCCCTGCACAGCATAGTGCCCTGTCATCCACCAGTGCTCAGGCAAGTAGTGGATTGGACTAGGTTTTCTCTTGCTATTTGAGCCTGGCTATGCTAATGACAAATGCATCTACACATTTCTAATGTGTAGGGGAGGAGCATTGGTGACTAAGCCCTCACATCTCCCTAGGTCTAGGGTCTGCTTTGTTCCACCCCAGATAATGCCTCATCCATTGCATTTTCACATCTTGCATACTTCATTTTTCAAGTACAAGCGCTTGTTTTCAATGAAATCTCACTTGTTTCCATGTTGCAGAACTGAGTTTTGAATCGTTAACAAGATTGAGTCATAAGCTCAAATCAGAAGAGGAAAAAATGATAACAGAACTTCAGCTTACTAAATGCACCTTTGCACATTGCCCTGTGCAAATACATCACTTCATAATGGTAATAAGGTTCCAGTGACCTTACAGGCTGGTTAGATGTGATGCAAAACAGGCAGTGCTTGCTTCAGGCAAGGGCAGGAGAAGGTTGTATACATGGTCTCCACTGATGTATATCTGGCAGGGGGGAGGAGGGTTCATTAAAAGAGTACTTTACCCAGCTGAAGGTGAGCATTGGGGCCCCTCAGATAATTGCTGTGCCATGTTGTATGTCACGAGGAGGAGCCAGGAGCATGAGGGTCATCAAATGATAAAGTGATAAAAGACAGGAGGCACACTCATTGCTATGAAAGCTCCCACCTCAGCAAAATCTTATTTGTTGCAGAGAATAGCCTGAACCAAAATCTGAGATGTGAGTGCTTGTGAGTACAGAGGAAATACTTAAAGGGGGCTTAAAAGAAAGATGGGGACAGACTTTTTAGTAGGGCCTGTAGCAATAGGACAAAGGGTAATGGTTTTAAACTAAAGGAGGGTAAATTCTGTCATGACACGGGCTGTACAGACCACGGAGTCATACTGAATTCGGAATTCCCTCAGGCTAAATTAAGATGAAACGACACCAAATGATCAGTTAAACATTTTATTCATGGCAGAAGCAAACTGAACTTGGGAGGCATAACAGCAGGTGGCAGGGTTTCTCACAACAGGAATTGGCATGGAAAAAGCAGATCTACCCCCCAGATTTTTGTCAAAGCAGATCTACCCCCAGTTAATATCATGCCTAGTAGCTTGCAATGTCAGCTCATGGAGTCGCTGATAAAATCCTAAAGGGCATGGTTTTAGTGCTCTCTTACTGAAAACTGTAGTTAAAAATTCGTCAAGTAAGAGGACATAGGTACTTGAGCAAAACTTATCACTGACAATGAAAGACACACAAAAAAAGCTAACAAGTCAAGGCCAGATTTCTCAACCGATATCTGAGCACCATCACTAAGCACCTAAGAATTAATTCAGCTTAAAAACTCAAGTAGTCTGGTATGCACATTTACAGGCAACATATAAATATGATTCTACAGCTGAGACACTGATAGCTGGAATAGCTATTGAGTGGAGTCATTGATCAGCAGTCCTGGCTAACCGGGGAGGTCCCAGTTGACTGGAGGTTAGCAAATGTGACGCCCATCTACAAGAAGGGCTGAAAGGAAGATCCAGGGAACTACAGACCTGTCAGCCTGACCTCAGTGCCGGGGAAGGTTATGGAGCAGCTCATCTTGGGCGCCATCACAAGGCACGTACAGGACAACCAGGGGATCAGGCCTGGTCAGCATGGGTTTATGAAAGGCAGGTCCTCCTTAACTAACCTGATCTCCTTCTATGACAAGGTGACCCACCTAGTGGATGAGGGAAAGGCTGTGGATGTTGTTTACCTGGACTTTAGTAAAGCCTTTGACACCGTTTCCCACAGCATTCTCCTGGAGAAACTGGCTGCTCGTGGCTTGGACTGGTGTGTTCTTTGCTGGGTAAAAAACTGGCTGGATGGCAGAGCCCAAAGAGTTGTGGTGAATGGAGTTAAATCCAGTTGGTGGCCGGTCACAAGTGGCGTTCCCCAGGGCTCAGTATTGGGGCCAGTTCTGTTCAATATCTTTATCAGTGATCTGGACGAGGGGATCGAGTGCACCCTCAGTAAGTTTGCGGATGACACCAAGTTGGGTGGGAGTGTTGATCTGCTTGAGGGTAGAAAGGCTCTACAGAGGGATCTGGACAGGCTGGCTGGATGGGCCGAGGCCAATTGTATGAGGTTCAACAAGGCTAAGTGCTGGACCACAGTGCCTGTTGCCGCGGTTTGGGTAGCTGCAGTGCCTGTCATCTTGTTAGATCCAGAGACCTTCTCTTCCCCTTGAGGGTACTGAGTGGTGTTGAACAGGGCTCGATAGGCATAGGCCAGGCCCCAGCACGTTGCAGCAATTTGTATCTCTCTAGAGTTGCCAGGGTGACAGCATTCCTTCTCCAAATATTTTACTAGTTCTTCCGGATTCTGCACTTGTTCAGGGGTGAATTTCCAAAACACTGGAGGTGCCCACTGTTCTAGGTACTTGCCCATACTACCCCACACACCCTGCCACACATAATTATCCAGCCTCGGGGCAGACCTCTGGGTGATCTTCTTAAATAGCTGTTTAACCTTAAACAAGAGCTGAACCACATTCAGGAACATGCTAATTCCTAGCAGTAGGGCTAGGACCGTGCTGGTCCCAACATCCCAAGAGTATTCACATTTTTCAAAATTCTCAAACACCATTGTAACTGGACTGAAGGAGAAAGGAGAGGGGAAGAAAGGTACCCCACCCATAGACTGGCTCTCCAAGGAGGAAAGGTAAATGGTGTAATTATTAATAGTTTCCCACAGATGGCTCCCGGAGTATAAAGGTGACAATGCTGAGTGCAAATACCGGATTAATCCCACAGCCGATGACTTTATCATACCATAAACCAGTGTTACACAATATATCAAACCTTAATCCACCTCCCACGGACGATAAGCAGCAGAAGAGGGACTACATACAGCAAGCAAGGTGATACATAACAGAACTTTAAAAACCAGAGCAACAACTCTAAGAACACATACATCAACATAGTGACCAGTGACTATTAGACCAATATAATGAATGCTTATAACAAATTTGTTTTAACAAGCTCTGGTCAGGTTTGTCGTTAACTCAACCCTTCGTGCCCCACGTTGGGCGCCAAAATGGACTGTCGTGGTTTAACCCCAGCCAGCAACTAAGCACCACGCAGCCGCTCGCTCACTTCCCTGCCCACCCAGTGGGATGGGGGAGAAAATCGGGAAAAAGAAGCAGAACCCGCGGGTTGAGATAAGAACGGTTTAATAGAACAGAAAAGAAGAAACTAATAATGATAATGATAACACTAATAAAATGACAACAGTAATAATAAAAGGATTGGAATATACAAATGATGCGCAGGGCAATTGCTCACCACCCGCCGATCGACGCCCAGTTAGTCCCTGAGCAGCGATCCCTCCACCCCCACTCCCCCCAGTTTATATACTAGACGTGGCGTCACATGGTATGGAATACACCGTTGGCCACTTTGGGTCAGCTGCCCTGGCTGTGTCCTCTCCCACCTTCTTGTGCCCCTCCAGCTTTCTCGCTGGCTGGGCTTGAGAAGCTGAAAAATCCTTGACTTTAGACTAAACACTACTTAGCAACAACTGAAAACATCAGTGTTATCAACATTCTTCGCATACTGAACTCAAAACATAGCACTGTACCAGCTACTAGGAAGACAATTAACTCTATCCCAGCTGAAAACAGGACATTTGCTTATCTCTATTTTATGGGGTTTAAATTCTTTCACACCTATCATCAGATGTGTTTTAAAGATAAAATTCATTCTGAAAGTAGTTGTTCAGAGATCACAGTGTCTCTAGGATTCTAATCTACAAAACCAATTTGTGGAAATATTCCTAAACAAGATTAAAATATGCATTTCAGGAAGCCACTCCGAACTGTGAATATTTTGGAGGAAGATCCTAAATTTTGTTTATATGGAGCATTAGTAAGTTCTGCCTATCATCTTGAAAATAATGGAAAAGACTATGCAATTCATATAAAAAGGCTTTAAGGGCAAAACAACGGAAGAATAAGACATAAAGATGCTGTCACAACCCGGGCTGGACAGACCAGGAAGTCGTGTTGAGTTGGGAATTCCCTCGGGCTAAATTAAGGTGAAATGACACCACACGATCAGTTAAACATTTTATTCATGGCAGAAGCAGCCTGAACTTGGGAGGCATAACAGCAGGTAACGTGGTTTCTCTCAACAGGAACTGGCATGGAACTAGCTCAGTGAACCTTGTAACCCGTGGTAACCATATACATCGATTCAGGGAAGACAATAAGGAAAGCCCTCCCGCTGAGTCACGAGGTTCAGAGTGGACCCCCTTGCTTTCTAGACTCCCTCTCAGAGAAGAGCCTAGGGGCTGCTGGATCCACTCTTAGTCCCAGACTTGGTCAACGGTTTTATGTCTTAAAGGGATGAGATGTAGGTTTTGTGAAAAGGAGAGAGAGACAGAGGAAAAGAAAAGAAAGATTTCACCAGTCCTGGGTCCAGCGTTGGTCCAGTCAGTCAAGGGGTCCAGTTCCAGTGGGCGTCTGTATGCATGGGGCTTCAGTTTGTGTCCTTTTATCATCTCCTTGCCCCTCCTTTGGGCGGGCACTCAAACTCATTAGGCTAATTAGGTGTCATGCACTGTTTCTGCTTCCAGAACCTTTGGGAAATGGGTCGGTGGGTTTGGGAGTCGTTTGGGGAGTAACTTCTCCCTCCCTGCAGACATGACCATTGTTTGATCTTTGGCCATGCATGGTGAGCTGCCCTGCTCAGCATATCAGAACACTGAGCTGCACACCCTCCACACGCCCTCCCCTTCCTGTTCTGTGCTGATCAGCTTCTTTTCACCTGTGGTTCCTTGCTATGCAGGGTTCGTTGTTATGCAGAGTTCATCGTTAGGCAGAACTTGCCCCACCACAATGTTTGAGACATTAACTCTTTCAGTGTCTCACAGATGCATATGAAGATTTCCATGTTGGTGAGTGCTGCAGTCCTCTAGCTGTCTCTGAAACCTCTTATTTCAAGGTTGGAACGGTGATTCCTGAGGGAGACAGTGACTTAAGGTAAATGATTTGTTAGTGAAAGCCCATGTCAGACACTCGGGATGGGATGGGGTGTTGGCTTCTCAAAGCCATACTGACTACAGCCATGCTATTGAACAAGGCAGGTCTCATGACTAGGGACATTGCATGGCCCTCTGGTAAACAGCCATCACTCTTCCTTCTCTGCCCAGATATGAAATTGCCCTGCTCTCTAAACACTCCTTTTTTTTTTTTCCTTCCTATAATTATAGGAGATAATTTCTTGGAGTAGGGTCATAAAGCTGCACTCACCTGTTTGAAAAGCATAATTCCAGCTGTGCCAGTTTGGATTTACATCCTTTGCTTGTCGTCCTCTCACTGAATTTACAGTGTTGACAAATAGCGGTAGACAATGCTTCCGGGATTTGAGCTTTATCCACCATGTGGATTGTGAATGACCCAGGTCAATGAAAGAACAGAAGTGGCAGAGTTCAGAGACAGCCATGCCTGACTACAGCAACAATTAGGCATCAAATGAGAAAGCAAAGACTGCTGCCAGAAACCTGCTGTCTCTGCAACAACTGGTTGGGATATTGGGTAGTTCCCCCAGAAATATGAAATCTTAGATATTGGGAATAATTGGTTATCCTAGGATGATAAGGAATGTTTGGTTTCCTAATCAAAGAAGTATTCCGATAATTAAAGACAGTCACACACCCGCTGAGCAGCCTCTTTGTCATAAATAAATATTATTAAAAGAGCTGATGTGTTGATATGGACATAGAGAAATGAGGGCTCCAATTAAAGTGGAAACACTGAAGAAAGAAATGTACGGTATTTTTATTTTGTATGATTTAAAAATGTGTTGCATCCATATTCCATCTGGGGTTTTCATAACGATTCACGCTGATAATTTATCTAAAGTGGTAGCTCTTGAGCAATACTGGGTAGATCCTAGAGATGTAAAGGTTCTGTTTAAATCAGGGGATCTAGAACAGTTTGGATTTTTAAAGAAAGCCATCCCATGTTCTCATTTATAAAGGTGGTCCCTTCATGTCTCTGGCTCCTCTCCCCAGCAGGCTCCAGGCTTTGCCATTATCTCTGTGCACTGATTGCCCCTGGAAACATGCTCCAGGAGTCCTCAAGTCTGCAGGCTCTTAGCTGTAGCCCCAGGGGTCATACTGCTGAAATTATCTTCATGCTGTGTTTCCCCATATAAAACAACTGGGGGATATGAGAGCCAGAGAACTCGGGAGTTTTTTTAAAAGAAGGTGATATGCAGAAAATCCAAATAACAGGGGGAAAAAAAGTCTCAGCTCTCACATAGATGTGAACAAGGGAGTGTGGTAAATTCAGTAGATAAAGGACTTTTTTATTGAAATTTTGTAAGTATAAATCATTTAGCAATAACCAACATCTTCATTTTGATCTAGCTAGTCTCAAAAAATCCTGTGGGGTTTCCCCAAAAAAGTTCTGCAGAATCTAGAGCTGCAAAAATGTGAATTTTATAGCATTTGGCAAGACTCCCTGAGGATATTCATAAACTTTAATAGTGTGTCCTTGGACAGGCACACACACAAAAGGAGGCCCATTCCAAGATGGCTTGAAGAAAACCACTGGAAAAATCAAAAGAAAAACATTTTCCCGATTCAGACACGATGGTGTAATGCTGTGTGTTGTCTAAGAATGGATATCTACAGAGTAAATGAAGAAAGTCAAGTCCAAAAGTTCAGTAGCATGAAGACAGTCAAGTGCTGTACAAATTCAGACTAAATATGCCTCTTAAGCCACATCTGCCTTACAGCGAACAGTATGCACTAGGTCTGTACATGCAGCACAAAGCAAGGCAACGTCACCTTTGCACAAAGGGCAAGATTTCACTTTGTTCTTATAAGAAAAAAAGCATTCTGTATTACTTGCATTTCTTAACTAAAGGTAACTTCTGGAGACCTCCTCTTCAAAGAACAGCCAGTTTGCTATTTGATTTTTTTTCCAGCTGATACATAAAATGACTCTTTTATTCAACTTGTAGCCCACACAGTGATGCAGGATGTGCTCAGTATACCACACTCCTCATTACCACACAGTCCAATCTAGACTGATGAAAACCTTACCCAATCCTGAGAAATGTGTACCTTTCCTCATTTGAAACAGAACTGGCACAGCTCAACACTGAAATAGCCTTTGAGAGTGTTTTATAAGCACCTGGAAAAAATAAATACCCAGTGATTATAAAAAGAGCTGTTGGTTACCCACACAAGCCTAGTAGTGTGGGCTAAATCCCATATGCTGCTACTCAATTTTTAATAGGACATTGGGAAAAAGTTCATTCATTTTTTATGAATGCTTAAGAAAGAACTGTATATGACTGCTGGTAGGCATGGGGTAAGCAATTGTATCTTTACATACAGAGGTTATTTATTCTTTTCATATAGCTAAGAAAGATAAAAAGAAAAACATATATATTTGTAGTTATCCCTACCGACCGAGTAGCACTTATCCTAAAGCTGCTCATATCCATGTGGTTAAAGGAGAGAACCAGAACAAGACCCATTTACTGATCTGCTAGGCTTGAGGGTTTTAGAAACAAACCAAGGTCACCCTCGAGGAGAGCAGATATCACCCAGACATGAGAGGGCCTTGTCACCAACCTCTGGACAGTTCACACCAGGAACCCACAGGGAGATTAGATCCCAGTTTTAGGACCCAACCTCTCAGGGCTGTGATGATGGGCACTGGGTTTAGCTGTGTGCAAGCATCAGAGATTTGCCGAGGTTGGTAAACTTGCTTCCCCATCACTTCCAGGAAAATCCTGGTGGGTCAGAGCCACGTGTGCCAGTGCTTTAAGTAATGACCAAGAGTGTAGGAATAAATCAGATTTAGATGTCAGAACAATGTCTCTGTCCCCCTCCCTAGCATCCCAACTTGAAGGCCTCAGCAAGATACCAGGATTTCCAACAGGTCTTCCTTGCCCTGTTTTCCCCAAATATTGTGAGACAGTACATGTGCTTCTGTTTTTAATTTAGAAGACAATGAAATATGGGCTAGAGTCCAATCAAATTCTAAGCACAGATATTGTCTGGTATGAATATTAAACCCTGACAATAATATTTCATATGTTCAACAGTAAAACCCTCATAATGATAGTTACAATTGAGGGAAATATTTTCTCTTTCGTATGCCAAAGAATAACAAAAAAAATCAAAGAATCCCAAGAAAATTGGCACTTTTATTTACAAACTGTCCTTGGCTTGGTTGCTATAAAATTAAAAACACAAATTCCTTGGCACAGCTCTCATTGTATATAGATTTAATCTATTTGCTGTTAGTGAATATTAAATCTTTATATGCGACTGTAAACACATCTCTGCTGTTCCCTCACATCAAAGCATGTGGACTTATATTTTATAGATGTATCATCAAACCACAGTTTGTTTGCTGTTATTCTAATATATTTATAAAATGTCCTCTGCCACTCTCCCTTGAATGCTATAAATTGCTTTCATTATCTGCTATGGGATACTGAGAATTCAGTTGACATTGTAATATTTCATTTAATGCATGAAACTCTCAGAAACACTTTATAACATTCAACTATGTCACACCAGACAGTCCTCAAAAATATTAAGGGATCATTTATATCTTCAGAGTATGGGTCATATTTTAAGCCACATGAGTTATGTATGCAAACTATGTTTGGGGAAGGATGTATTCATGAGCATAAAATCAATTATGCTCAATTACGGATTGAGAGCAGCCCTGTGGAGAAGGACTTGGGGGTATTGGTGGATGAAAAGCTGGACATGAGCCGGCATAGTGTGCTAGCAGCCCAGAAGGCCAACTGTATCTTGGGCTGCACCAAAAGAAGCGTGGCCAGCAGGTTGAGGGAGGTGATTCTGCCCCTCTACTCTGCTCTGGTGAGACCCCACCTGGAGTACTGCATCCAGCTCTGGAGTCCCCAGTACAAGAAAGACATGGACCTGTTAGAGCGGGTTCAGAGGAGGGCCACAAAAATGATCAGAGGGCTGGAGCACCTCTCCTCTGAGGACAGGCTGAGAGAGTTGGGGTTATTCAGCCTGGAGAAGAGAAGGCTCCGGGGACACCTTATTGCAGCCTTTCAGTAATTAAAGGGGGCTTATAAGAATGATGGGGACAAACTTTTTAGCAGGGCCTGTTGCAATAGGACAAGGGGTAATGGTTTTAAACTAAAGGAAGGTAGATTCAGACTAGATGTAAGGAAGAAATTTTTTTACAATGAGCGTGGTGAAACACTGGAACAGGTTGCCCAGAGAGGTAGTAGATGCCCCATCCCTGGAAACATTCAAGGTCAGGTTGGATGGGGCTTTGAGCAACCTGATTTAGTCAAAGATGTCTCTGCTCACTGCAGGGGGGTTGGACTAGATGACCTTTAAAGGTTCCTTCCAACCCAAACCATTCTATGATTCTATGATTCTATGATTCTATGAATTAGTAGGTCTGAATTGAAGTTTTAATTACACTGATACAGTTCTGTGCATTCTACATCAGAACTTCTTTTCCTCCACTTGACTTCTATATATTAACATTCCTATATATTAACATACCTATGAGATGGTGCTTCATTCTCATTTCTCTGAAAATTGATCTATGCTAACATTAATATGCCCACATTTTCCCTATCCACTCCAAATATCTGAGCACTTATCACCCCACCATTGTTAGACTTGATATACATGCCATTCTATATCCATGTAAATACTCACAGTCCCTATAGCACCCTCTTTTATGTCATTTTAATCTCCAAGAAAAATATTAATTGCCCATCTTAGCATCAGATAATATATTAACCAATATGTTCATTTCAATTACGAGCTCCAGTACATCTACAAAGTTTTTACGGCAATAAATTCTAGACCTTTCTGAATCACGAAAGGTCTTAATTCTGGCTCTGAA